>NW_017728931.1:105711552-105750415 GCF_001723895.1 Crocodylus porosus
TGCTGCTGCCCCCTCAGCTGCTCCGCTCGCCGCTGCTGCACTCTCCTCTGCTCTCCTCCGCTCCGGGTCCAGAAAGGAGGCACACGTGTGGGAAGGGCACACGTGCGCCTGTGTCCCTCCTCTCCCCACTGCTCCTGGCCTCCAAGTCATGGCAGGCAGCTTAGCCTTTAGGGCTACTAGTGGCAACCCCGGTCTACCCCGGCAGGGGAAGGGATTGCCCAGAGAGAGGAGGACTCTGAAGGGAACGAAGGGAGTTCCCTGGACACAGACTTTGGGAACTCTATGCGGGCCATCTAACCATAGAAAGCCGGGATTTAGTGCCCGCGAGTGGAACTGAGTGTGACCCTGGATAGGGTGATTTTGGGACTCGTGTATCTAAGGCATTGGCCTACACTCTCTCCCTAAGGAAAAAGGGGAGGTGGAGAGACTAACTGTGAACTGTCACGGATGCCCGGGTGAGGGTGCAGGGGAGGAAGGAGCCCTCAAGGACCACACCTTGGAGATAACAGGAAAGTCTCGCTTCTGGACCGGCGCACGCTAGAAAGAATCACTGAACATAGGAACCATCCAAGTTGTGGCAGGCAGTTCTGGCATACGCCGTTCCAGGAACGGTACACTTCCAGCCGGAGGTTGGTAACCGGACGAGAATAGACGGTGCGATAACCGGACTCGTTCACAGTGATGTCTGGAATTGCCAGGATTTGAAACTAAATCTTTAACTACTGCTTTAAGTATCAGAACTCCTTCCCTGTACAAAGAGTTCATAATGAACAAACTACGTTGTATAACAACATGTTGTATATAGCTAAGACCTGCTACAACTCTTTAGCATGCACGTAGAAAAAATTCCTACCCCCCCAGCCCCAGCAACAGCCATTTTATTTACAGTTCCAGCCTGCCATGAAAGTTGTACATGTCTGATCAGTGTATTCTCTTTTATGTTCCTTCTTGTTTTATTGTCCTTTTAAATACCATAAGGATCTTTTGGAATTAAATTATGTTGTTTTTTCTTGTGTTTGGAAAAGTGTGACTTAGTTAATAAGATGATAGAAGACATGCTTGCACATGAGATTCAATTCCATCCTTGCATACAGGGAAGGAGCTTCCATGGACATCAAAGGGAGCTGTGTTTGGTTATGCACTAGTTAAAATTTAGCCTGATAACTCCTATATTATGCAGCCTCATACCTGCATGTGAGGAAGTTGTTACAAACCATACTGGTGTGAGTGCCAACAAAAGCAGGAGCAGTGAAGCAAATGAAACCCAACAAAGAAATCCAAAGGGACTTCATGCCAGAAGAATATTGCCGTAGGCATTGCCAGAAATAGATGATTCTTTGGAAGGTCTTGTTTTCCTGGCTGAAAAAGCTACATTATTATTGTTGCTTTATTTATTTTTTTACCTCAGGGTAACAGATCTGTGTCAACTACCTCTAGGAAAAAACATAGTGAAGACAAGGCACTTCAGTTTTAGTGCATGATAAACCCTAAGATCAATCTGAGGCAGCAATATTAGGCTGATCTCAGTGGGCATCTTTACACCTGCTCTGTGGTTGCGGGGTGGGGCAACGGACACTTTAATTAAAGCAGGTCTTGGGAGTCATTCTAATTAAAATGCCTGCACCGTCTCATATATTCAGCACCTCGCACTTCAAAATGGCGGCAGGGGCACTTTAACTAAAGCTCAGTCAACAAGCTTTAGTTAAAGCACCCCCTCCACCATTTTGAAATATAGGGATGCTAAATACATGAGACGCCAAGGCTGCTGGATTAATCGATTAATCGAATCTGTTCCAACACATTCTAGTTGGAACGTGTTAGAGCAGGCGTCAGACATGTGTATACGTGCCCAGTGAGTTTACCTCGGCATGGTCTTCAGCGTGTGTTTACGTTGGGATAGATAATACACATCAGTTACCCTGAGGTAAAAGTGCAGCTCTTTTAACAATGAAGACAAGCCCAGGTTCTGATATACAATTGTATTCTTCTGTTGGGACTTAAAGAGCAATTCAGAAAATAATACACAACTAAACTGGTAGTCGAACATCCTCCTCACTGTCATCTTATACTGACAAGGATGGTTGTAGACATGTAGCATGTGCCTTTTGTAAGCTACATAAGCCTGTTGATCAGGGATTTTCTCAGCAAATCTCTCCAGAGAGAAACCTTAATTGGTACTGTCACAAAACGTGTCTTACCACTTCTCTCATTCAATAAAGGTGCAAAAAGCTCCAAAAGCATCAAGCATCAGCACAACAGAAAGCTACATCACCTAAAACATGGCATTGTAACAAGTTGGAAATACAAAACTGATACACTTTTAGATTCAAATCAAAACACAACATTCCTTTTTTAATATCATTTTTATGTCATTTTTTTATATCTGCAACATTTAGGACCTTCAGGATCAGTGTTGCATCTTTTTCTGTTTCTAGTGTATTTCATGTGCTCTTCTCTCCACCTTTATTCAGTATTCCTCTTCCTATGACATTGCCTTCATTTTCAAATAAAATGGCTTAATTGATCCATTTTATCCTATGAACCATATGTTTAGACTTAGTAGAAGAATCTAAGCAACCCTCCATGATATTTCTGTTGATTGAAAATGGCAAGACCCAGTGTGCTCCACATAATATTGTTTCTAGACCATTAGACACATTGCTTAGGAATAGTTTAATCTATTTAAAGCTGCTGTTCTTTATTGCTTGCAAATTTCTAAAATTGGGTTTCTTTCAAACTGAAATCTGAATTCAATATGTAATTCTAATAGTTCATATTAAATCCACAGACTGACTGGCATATTTTAAGAAAGTTTGGGGAGAGAAGTATAGTATGTATCTTGCCTATTTGCAGAGCTGTTTCCTGTTCTTTAATACCCTCAGGTGCATAGTGACAATACATCATTCATCATCTGTTCTCCTTCGTGATATGTATTGCAATTTGTAGGAAAAACAAACACCCACATCACATCATTTTTAAAAGGAACTATGTGCAGAGAACCAGGCTAAATATAATTTGTTATACAGTATTTAACAAATATTTCTGAAGTTGATCCAAGTATATTTAAATGATGTTCACTGTCAAAACACCACCTCTTGCCTTTCTGCCACAAATTGCAAGTTGCAACAGATTTATTTCCTTCTTTAAATTACACTAACTTAAAACATGGCCTGATTCATTCTTTGGATTTCACTGGTTGGAGGTCATACCTCCTACAATGGTAAATAGTTTCCCAGGGCAAGAGATGCAGTGGCTCTGCTTACCCAAAACTGTTGAACCTAGCGAAAAGCTGGGAAACTAGACCACAAATGCTAACAAAACAGCATATAACTTCCAATTGCAGTAGGTAAATGGTGTAAACTACTACAGACATAGTACAGACAAAGATTTGGTAGACAAGCAGTTTGAATGTAATTGTCTTTAAGTAGGAAACTAGGTTACCAGTATATCCCAAAGGCATGCACATCTGCTACTGAAGCTAAGAAGTTATTGGATGTTGTTGCTGCTCAGTATAAATAGGGCTAATCTACAATGGGCAAAAATCACCCTTAAAGTAACTTCACTTAAGGGAGATGATTTTGGACCCAAATCTCTGATAATAGGAAGTATGCCTAGTTAAGACAACTGTCTGATTTGGAGCCAAATCTAAACTGTCTGTTGAAATTTTTGCATATCTAATGAATAACTGTTCCAACTGAATAAGCATCTCAGGCATCATTCAAATGAGTGCAAAGCAAATGAATGTAACAGCATTTTCCAGAATTGGCTATAGCTATAAATGCAAATTCAATACATTTAATAAAAATAACAGGAATTTAAAGTAACCAATTGCTTTGGCTTAAATGCCCAACAGCTTAGCTTGTAAAGAAAGCAAAAGAGCCTTAAAAAGGACTGCTGATTGGCCTCAACTAGACAAAAGGCAAGGCATAGGAAAATTAATTCTCTACGTTCAAAATCCGTTTTGGTTTTTGGTTCCATTGGAAATTAATCTATTAACCAAATAACTGAAACTACCACAGGCCAATTCCTGCATATATTACAAAAGCAAATGGCCCCAGTAAGATAAATTCTGCTCTTACTGATATGGATGGAATACTGGTATCTCTAATCTGAAAACTATGAGGCATATGGGTTAAGGCATTGAAATCTCCTGGTTCAGACACTGGACTGATTAGCAGTGCTCTGGATTCAGTTCCTAGTTCTGATGAAAACTTATTCCATGATATTAGGCAGGTGATTTACAATGTCATCCAAGAAAGCAACTTAAAGCATGTCTTAGGTGTAGCTGAGGTGTTTAAGTCCAAAAGATTCTGGCTAACCCTACAAACCCCTTAGCTCACTAGATGTCTCCAAGTTTGATTTTAGTCCTCAGGTCAACTTCAGTTCTGCTTCTGTGATGACCAAAATCATTCTGATTGGAGAGAGTTAGTATAAATAAATAAATTAAGCTCCCACCTACACCTAAACAGAAGTAGAAAATGAAGCATTCCTCCTCCTAAATCTCCTGAGAGGCCCACAGAGGTAGGCATGCTCAGAAAATGGGTAATATACATCAAAAGAATTGAGTCTGTCACAAAAAGTAGTTTGGGCTGCTTTCATTTAAAACTATTGGGATGGTGGCTTGGGTATTTATAGTCCAGTGACTAAAGCAGTCACTTTGTCCCTGGGGTAGGGCTGTTACCAGGGTCACAGGCCCAAATGTTACAGTCCCTGTGCCAGTCACTTCCCGTTAGCCCTCTGGTTTCATATCCCACTAGGTGCTTAGAGCCTCCTGCCCTGGGGTGGGCTCCCTTTGACTAGCCTGGCACATCTTCCTCATCAGAAAATTACTGATGGAAAGGGAGGTACCTCCAGAAACAGTGTCGTCTTCCACCCTCAGGTTGGCTGGGTGTTATGTCAAGTGATTTGGTGCACCATCTCCTTTACAACTTGTCTACTTGCCAACTGGATGAAGTTGTGGCAGTTATAAAGTACCAGGCTGCTACACGAAATAAACTACCTCTGTGCCCTGCCTGATGTCCACTTGCTTTCACAGTCTATGACACAAGGGTATCACCCTTAGGCACTTCATTAGTGACCTGGTCCCCTTGTGTGTGAGTTTGATGCTGAATTATATAAGGACTGAATTAAGCACAGGCTCAGACCTGGATGTTCAATTTAAATCTTTTATTGTTTCACAAAGTCATAAACTAAAGGAGGTCTGTTGGTTCACGAGGTTCCCAAATCAAGCCCTTGCTCTCTAACCCAGAGGCTAGGTGCGGCTGCCTGATTCAGTAGTCTCAGAACCCGTCAAGCTACTCGTTGGCAGCCCCTTGGCATCCTTGTCAGATCTCTCTGGGTCACAGATTCATCGATTCATTCATAAATTCATAGATGTTAGGAGCTGGAAGGGACCTCTCAAGGTCATTAGGTCCAGCCCCCCTGAGCTTGGGCAGGAAAGACTGCTGGGGTCAGATGACACTTGAGTTGTGAAGAAGTTTTTGCTTATGTCTAATCTAAAGTGATCTTCTATCAATTTATGACCATTAGTCCTAGTCTTCCCCTGGGGAGCCCTGGTGAACAGACATTCTCCCAGTCCCTGATACATGCCCCTTATATACTTATAGGCTGCAATCAAGTCTCCTCTGAGTCTTCTCTTCTCCAGACTGAACAGACACAAGTCTCTCCGGCTCTCATCGTATGGCCTGCTCTCCATAACTCTAACCATACGCATAGACCTCCTTTGTATTCTCTCAAGCCTCTCCACATCCTTCCACAAGTGCAGTGCCCAGAACTGGATGCAGTACTCTAGCTGCGGCCTCACCAAGGCCAAATAAAGTGGGAGGATGACATTCTTAGTCTTGTTTCAGATGCATCAGTAGATACGTGCCAGCATCTTGTTTGCTTTGCCAGCTACAGCATTGCATTGGTAGCTCCTGTTCATTCTATGGTCTATCAAGACCCTCCGGTCTCTTTCAGTTGTGGTGCTAGTAAGTGCAGCACCGCTGAACCTGTAAGTATGTTGCAGGTTTTTTCTCCCAAGGTGGAATACCTTACGCTTCTCGGTGTTGAGCATCATCAGGTTTTGATCCACACACCTTGCAAGCCTATCCAGGTCAGCCTGTATCCCCAGCCTATTCTCCAGTGTGACCACAGTCCCCCATAATTTGGTGTCATCTGCAAGTTTTGCCAGTTTGCTTTTAACACTTGAATCCAAATCATTAATGTATATGTTAAAAAGCACCGATCTGAGTACTGAACCCTGAAGGATGTCACTGGTCACAAAATTCCATGTTGACTCAGTTTCACATATTATTGCTCTCTGGGTCCTGCCTTGGAGCCAGTTTCCTAGCCACCAGGGGTTATCGAGTCCTCAGTTCCCCAATTTTACCACGAGCGTGTTGTGAAAGACCAAGTCAAAGGCTTTTTTGAAATCCAAGTATATGATGTCAACCTCGTCTCCCTTATCCAGGTGGCATGTTACCTAATCATAGAAGGAAATGAGGTTGTCAGGCATGACCTGCCTGCAATGAAGCCATGTTGGCTATCTATTAGAATGTTGCCTTCCATTAGCCTATTGTTGATAGATTCTTTGATTTTTTTTTCCAGGATTTTTCCAGGGATTAAGGTCTGTCAAACTGATTGGCCTGTAATTCCCTGGATCCTCCTTCTTTCATTTCTCGTAGATAAGCACCACATTGGCCATCTTCTGGAACCTCTCCTGAGTGCCACGAGTTGGCAAATAGATTTGCCATGGGTCATGCGATGATGTCAGCCAATTCTTTCAGCACTCTCGGGTGCTGTTCATCCAGTCCTGCCGACTTGTAGGTATCCAGACTCTGTAGATGTTCCCTCATAAGACCTTTACCAACTAATGGTGGGTGATTGCCCCTACCTTGATCATCCTGTATCCTGTCAAAAAGGGTAACACCCTTGGACTAGTGCAAAACTGACACGAAGTACTCATTTAGGAGTTTGGATTCCTCCTAGGTGTTCCATCTTCTTCAGCATGGGTCCAGTGTTTCCCTTATTTTTTCTCTGACTTGCTATGTATCTGAAGAAGGACTTTTTATTGTTCTTGATTTCCATTGACAATTTGAATCCAGTTTCCATCTTTGATTTTCTATTCCTGTCCCTACAGGTATGGCTATTGTTGTGTGCTCTTCCTTGGTGGTATTTCACTAATTCCATCCCTTGTAAGTTTCTCTTTTCGATTTCAGGATGTCTGTGACTTTCCTACTGAGGTAAGGGGGTCTCCCAGCCCTTTTGCTGCCTTTTGTGTGATCTGGAATGGACTTCCTTTGTGCTCCGAGGATTGTGTCCCTAATGAACAACCTCATTTTGGATTCCCCTCCGTATTGGACAATGGTCCATCAGGGCCTTACCAAGCTTGTGGAAGTCAGCTTTCCTAAAATCAAGGATATCACCTCTGCTGACTGATTTCCCTGCCTGTGATGCATGGGAACAGTGATCATCTCATGATCATTGCTGCCTAGCTTCCCTTTGATAATCAGGTTGTTCACTAGATCATCTTCTTTGGCCAGGACCAAATCCAGTAGTGCTGTACCTCTTGTTGGCCCGTAGACTTCTTGAGCCTGAGTTCATCAGTTCGAGGGTCCACAGGGGAGTTCCTTGTAGGCAACACTGCCGCTGCTCCCTCACCTTCAGCTGCCTCTTGCTGGAGCTCCATGTGCCTTTTTATGATGTCATCAGCTACATGCCTTCCCACACACAGGGAAAATGTGCTGTTAAAGCAGTGCAGGAGAGCCACATGCACTTATGCTTCCAGGGCTTGGCTAAGTAAAGGTAAGGCTGACTCTCAGCCTTTTCTGGGCCATTACCTCCCCACCGCCAGGGGACTGTCAGGGAGCATCTCCCCTGCTCCTGTCATACATGGGAGCTTCATTGCTCCATGCAGCAACATGCCTATTAAATCTGGGTTCAATACCTTCCTCTCACGTGGGGTGTTCAAACCCACATCTTTTACTCTTAGGAAGAGTGACCCAACCATAAGGATATACGCTAACTGCAGAAAAAAGCTAACTCTACCCTTTCTGTCAAAGCTGAATCAGCATGGAACAAAGAATGTAAGATTCCTGGGACAAGGACCAGCAGTATAGGAGCAAGGGCATTCACATGGTAGGGGCATCCTGTATTCTAATCCATGCTGCCATGAGGTTTTTTTGTATTTTTTTTCATGTGATCATTTAAAAAAAAATCAATTATAGGTTGCCCAAAGTTTGTTTCCCACATAAATGGAATTAGCCTGTAAAGCTTAGTCATCTAGTGAGGAAACAGAAAATGAATGGCATGTGCTATAAACATAAATGACCATAAAGTGCACGTCTGGACGAGCTCACATGTGCCTCTTTCAGCATCTCAACCCCCTTTAGGAAGTGGTAGAATTCAACAGACAAAAGGTGAGGCAGAGAAGCGAAGCTAAGCGGAGGGGGAGGGGGAAGAGAACAGGGGAAAAATGAAGGGAGACAGTGTAGTGATAGAGTACAAGGTAGAAAAGAGGCTGTCAGGCAGGCACCTGGTGAATTAGATGTCAGACAGGTTGTAATGTGTCATAAAACCAATGTCTGTATTGCATCCATGATTTTTTTGTATCCAGTAGATTTATGAAGTAAAATGTGTAGGGCTGTCTACGGAAGGTGTTTTGTAAGTTCCCTTTGAGGATTAGAACTGAGAGATTGGAGAGGAAGTGATTGTCCTGTGAGAAGTGTGCGCTCACAGGTGGTTGGGTATTCTTGTCTTTGATAGATTTTCAGTGTGCATTCATTCTGGTGTGCAGTTTTTTGGTTTCTCCAACATATTTTCTCTCGGGGCATTTGGATGAGATATATAACATTTCTGGAGGTGCAGGTGTAAGATCCAGGAATGGTGATGGTTCTGTTCTGGGGTGTAGTTGTAGTGAGGGTGGTAAAGATATGTTGACAGGTTTTGCACTTCTTGTCCTGGCATAGTCTGGAGCCATTTGTTGATGTGGTTTGGGTCATAAGCAGTTTGCCTCTGGGGTTAGATGAGGTTAGTGAGGTTCAGTGCTTGTTTGAAGGCTAGGATGGGTGGTTCTCTTTAAGAATGGAAAGATCTCTTTAAGAATTGGGTTGTCTTCAAGTATGGGTTGCAATAGCTTGAGGATTTTCTGTGTAGGTTCCAGAGAAGGGTGATATGTCATAAGTAATGGTGTTCGATTTGTGGGGATTTTCTTTTTATACTGCAGTAAATCTTCACATGGTATCCTGGTGGCTCTTTCAACATTGTGATCTATCTCTCTGGAGGAGTGCCCTTGTTGACTGAAGGCCCTTTTGATATTAGTAAGGTGGTGGTGACAGGTATTCTCCTTGCTGTAAATTCGGTGGTATTGGAGAGCTTGGCTGTATATTGCAGCTTGGTGTGTTTGGGGTGATTTGCTGGTGCTGTGTAAAGATGTATGTTCATCTATGGGTTTGAATTTTACCATCTTGGATATTGATCATGGTGTCCATAAAGGAAATGCTGGTGTTAGAGTATTCAAGTGATAGTCTGATGGAGGGGTGATGATTGTTGAATTTTTGGTGAAAATCAGAGACTGCAGGGTTTTGGTCCAAATTTAGTCCCTAGAACACTCAAAAAGCAGCCTGCAGCTGCCCCCAAGTCTGAGTCCAGCTCCTTCAGTCCACAGTCCTTGATGATCAAGCCAGTAAGGTCTCTAGCTCCACTGTGCACTCCTCTCTGTAGAGCTGACCAAATTCCACGTGAACACTGCTCTTTCTTCCCTTTACTCCAGCCTCTTCCTTTTTTTTCTTTCCCCACAGCCCCTGGGGGCTTCTGGGAGTTGCAGTCCAAATTAACAGTCAACACAGCTCTGCAGACAGATCCCTGGTCCTTCCTGCTGTTACACACATTACATTCACATTATGCAATTACTAGGGTATATTTACAAAACAAAGAAAATGACAAAATATATCATTTGAATGCATTTAATTTCAAACATAAGTTTAAACACTCATTAAATTTTATTCACAATGTAAAAATTTGCCTTCAGGCATAGCTGAGAATCTTAATAGGTGCCAAAGAGTTTGAGAGTCATCCCAATTATTGTGCAACAATTAAAATAGTTTTAAAATATTTTACAGGTTTCTTAACACTTTGCTGATGTGGCAGAACATTCTGATAGCTGGAAGAAGTAAACTTAATTCAAACTACATGACTCCTGCTTCCTTTGTCTCTTAAAAGGAATGCAGCAAAGTACAGTAGTGTAATTCTAGATGCCAATAAAATAGTGCCTCATTGTTCTTCATGGAAATTAGTGATGCATAATAATGCATGTCATTACTGCTAGAGAAAGCCATAAGAGAAAATCATTACTGAATTTTAATGAATGAGTTAAATGCCTGGGATTGTCAACTCAATTTAGGGAATAATTATTAAAGAAAAATGAATTCTGGCATTCAGTAATTACTATTTCAAATATTGCAACATTTCACTGAAAGGGACACATTGTCCTAAATGCTTCCTAACAAAAACAAAGGGCAAACTAACAGAACACATTATACTTGTAGGGGAATTTATTATAAATATGCTGGAAAGAGAGAGGGGATTTAGAGTAACTTTCTTCCAAGATTAAAAACAAATACAAAGAATAATTAACTTTTCTGAGGCAGTATCTTTTACAGTTTAGAAACAACACTTCTTTAAGGCTTACCAAGCCCAACCCTGGACATCTTTTGGAAGTGCCTACTTATTTGGGTAGGCATTTAGTAAACAAAGTGAAGTTTAGGGGGTTTCTGTTTTATGTGGATTCTAGTTCTAAGTTTGGGGGGAGGGTTGTTGTTCTCTAATCATCCTTCTGCTTTATAAGTGTAAATTGCCCTGAGCCTTTATGGGCAGGATGGCATATAAGCAGAATGAATTAATAAATAAATAAATAGTTTTGCATAGGCTGTCTTAGTTCCTTGCTGCTAAAGTCCCATTTTGTGACAGCTAACTGTTGATATAAATGGAAAAGCAGTAACAATTTCAATAATTTCAAATGCCCTATTCTTCCTCAATGGAAAAAGTGTTCATTAATCATCTGGATTTTTATGTTCAATCCTGGAATGTTCCCGGTGTGCCTGAGTACAAGTGTGGAATTACCTGTATGGAGATGGTAAGATTTTTGAGGAGAAACTGAAAATCATCATGTATTTCAAATGTAATGATGTACTTTAAGTTTGTATCAAGATTCTAAGCCAAATTCTGCTCTCATTTCCACTGATGTAAACTCAGAGTACTGAAGGGCAGAATTTACGCATTTAAATCAACAGTAATCTATGTTACAAACTGTGCTGACAGACATGCAGGCCCCCACTCTAACTCATGGCACTTTAAATAAGGCTGGGGGAGAGAGGCAGCTCTCTGGCTGCAGGCAGGCTTCTTGGGTTCCTCCAGGCAGGTTTGATCCCCACCCAATATTTGCCTGCTGGGTCAGGGTGGGGATCAAACCTACCTGAAAGATAACCTGGTGAGCTGGAGCAGGGCAGGGGCTGCAAAGCAGCGGGGTTCAGATCCACCCTCCCCCACTCCAGCTCAGCCTGGGCAAAACCCAGCCAGCAACTTGCTTCTCCCTCCCCCTTCCCCACTCCCTTCCTAAGACAGCTTTGGAGGCAGGGCCTGCAATCATGCCACAAATTAATCCTAGGGAACCACAAATTTCCTAAGTTACTCCAAAGTAGAGCACCTTCATCTGATCCCTTATTTGATGAGGGTAAATGTGTCACACAATCACCACTTTAAAAGCACTCTGCAGCCATGCATGTGTGTCACAGCATGGTTGTAGAGTGCATTCAGGGGGCTGATCATATGACAAATATAATTTATGTGAGTGCCAAAAATATTCAAGGTATAGGTTTGAATCCTGTTTAGGGATCCACTCTCAGACCCTTTCATCTGCGCAAAACCATCACACTTGCCATGGGTAACTCCTTAGTCTGGGGGTGCACCCGCAGAAGCCAGCAGCAGTGGTGGGGAAGGGGCTGGCGAGCACCTGCAGAAGCCAGTGCCGGTGGTGGCATTGGGGACAAGGCTGGAAAACACCCACAGAAGCTGCTGGTGGTGTGGGCGGAGGGGATGAAACTAGTGAGCACCCAGAAAAGCTGCCAGCGGTGTCAGCGGCAGGGGATGGCCCTGTCATGGGGGGGACATGCCCCCGCCAAGCTTCCCCTACCAGTTCCTTATGACACTTGCAATACTGTATACCCCAGCAGAATGCTGTTCTCCTATATGATCATACGAAAAAGCTTGACACTGTACTCAACAGTGCACTAAGATTCCTAACAGACTGCACAACCTACACAGATACACTCCTTGTAGTCTCAGGCATTAGACCAAATGACATAAGAAGACAGACCCTAACATCATTACTGGTAATGGAGGCAAGAGATGATGAAAACCAGTTGCTCCATTAACTGTTATCTGAAGACCTGAACAGATGGAGGCTTAAGGGGTATTTTTACACATGCTCTGGGGGTAAGGGGGTCTTTAATTAATAGCTCCAAGAGCTGCTCTAAGCACCCAGAGCATCTCATGCATCAGCATCCCTGCACTACAAAATGGTGGTGGGGATACTTTATCTAAAGCTCATTGAATGAGCCGTAGTTAAAGTGTGCCCACTGCCATTTGGAAGTGCGAGGATGATGATATGTGAGACGCGGAGGCTGCCTGGCGTGCTTAATTGGCAAACTCCTATAGACTGGACTGAGTCTGCTTTAACGTGCTGTAAGTACAGCATGATGCAGCAGCCTCCCAACTTTTGTATAGACACCCAAGAGGCTCAAAAGTAGTAAACCATTTGTACATGAAGCCCGCAAGCTCCTGGAAAAGCTTGGGAATACTGAACCAAACCTGTGGGCAGCAGTGGAGGGGGCCAACCACTGGGAAAGTTTAGATTTATTCCTACAGCATTTTTATACCAACACCAAATGAGTCCCACATTGTGCATGATCTGAACACATTGAGATCTGGATATGGATACTTCAAAACAACATTTCACAAAATGAATATCTTAGGCAACCTGTGTGAACACAGTGTTCAACAAAGAGCACAGCACTTAACTGAAAGCTGCAACCTTTACAAATGCCCAGATAAGGTAAGATGGAAGCCACACATTGAGTGATAATGCCAGAACAGACAGTGACTTACAGATTTGGAAGCTAATATCTGAGCCAAACATAAAAAGGGAATTTGTTTAAAATACTTGCAACATCCTCAACTAAATAAGTCTTTTCCACAGCATGCCTACATGTGACATAATGAAGTAGCAGTGAAGTATTGTATATGACACATATTAAAGGATCAAAGCACCCCATCAAATCGGGCAATTAGTGACCTACCTGTTAATGTAGGCATAATCTAGGAAAACCAGAAAACCCCAAGGAAATCCTAAGGTGTTGATATCTAGTTAATTTTGTTCTAGTGAATGACCTTTCCTCACACTTTTTGTCCTTTCAGGCCTGGCCAGGACACCACGCTCTTTTCTGTAATGTAGGCAGAGGCCTTTCTCTCTCATCTGCTTCTTTTAGTTAAAGAGGAGAAAAGTAAGTAAAATTTCACCCTCTTTTCTTCCCTGTGCATGTACTGTCAGGATTAAAGATAACAAAACAAGAGTTAGCACTTCCTCCTATCCCTGAAAACAGTTCAGGTGCACCATTCGTCCCTCAACCAGGGCAACCCAAAGGATGCTGCTGACAGAAAGATGCATGGGTACACTGACAGCCTGATATTCTAGAATCATAACATGCATTAGTGGGGTGACTATACATCCTGGTTTGGCCAGAAGGACCTAGTTTCCTTCCTTTCAGAAAAGCAGTCCTCTCCAGTGCTGCTAATTTTCACTTCTAGCATTCACCTATCAAGTTCCTTTCCCATAACTCAAAAGAGAGAGAGGATCAGTGTCAAGAGAATCTCTCAAAGCTGAGAGAACAGATTTGGGTTTAGAGACACAGTGTAAAGATTGGAGATCTGCCTATCTAAACCTTCTGCACATGAATAAGAAGTCTCATGTGATTTCCCATACTGCCTACTTTTCAGTTAGACTGGAAGTAGTATGGGCCACCATCCTTCAGATGGTACAGACACCAGGGGACAGGCATCTTGCTCCTCCCAGTGAAGCTATGCAGGGGCTGAGGCCACCATTCACATAAGAGAAGGGTAGGCAACGTTTTTTGGCCAGAGTGCGGAAAAACACCACAATGCCTACCTTGGAAGGTGCCAGAGTGCTAGCATACCAGAAAAACAAAATGAGGGCAAGGGGTACATGGCAGGATGCCCTGCTTGTGCCCCTACCCCCCAGCCCAGGCTTTGTGGCTGTCAGCAGCTACCTCTGCTCTGGGTAGCTGCTGGAGACTGGGCTGCTCCAAGCAGGGCTTGCAGCATCCCAGCTGCCTGCTGGGAGCAGCCTGGGCTCCTGGCTGGCAGCAGGTACCCAGAGCCAGGGCCCACTGCAGCCAGGAGGCTCCAAACAGCTGTGCGGGACTCTGGCATCAGCTCCGTACCGGCTCATGCACCTGCGTTGGAGTGGGCAGTAGGGGAGGGGCCTAAGGCAGCACAGCCCTGGTCTCTTCCTGCTCCTGGCACAGAGCTGGTGACTGGGCTCTGGAGCCCGGCACAGCTGTTTGTAGCCAACCTGGGCTCTGGGCAGCTGCAGCAAGCAGCGGGCTGGCTGCAAACAGCTGCACTGGATTCCACAGCTCCAGCATCAGCTCTGTGCTGGCGGTGACTGTATGCACATCTCAGAGTGGACAGTGGGGCAGCGCAGCGCAGCCCACCCCAAGGTGCCCGTGAAATTGCTGCCAGTGTGGAGCTGATGCCGGAGCTGTGGAGCCCAGCACAGCTGTTTGCAGCCTGCCCGCTGCTTGCTGCAGCTGCCCAGAGCCCAGGCTGGCTACAAACAGCTGTGCCGGGCTCTGGAACCCTGCTATCACCTCTGTGCTGGGAGAGGGGGAGAGACCGGGGTTGCACTGCCTCAGGCCCCTCCCCCACCGCCCGCTCCAACGCGTCAGTACCCAGCTGATGCCAGAGCCTAGAACCTGGCACAGATGTTTGGAGCCTCCTGGCTGCAGTTGGCCCGGGCTCTGGGTAGCTGCTGCCAGCCGAGAGGCTGGGCTGCTTGCAGCAGGAAGCTGGGATGCTGCAAGCCCTGCTAGAAGCAGCCCAGGCTCCGTCGCTGGCAGCAGCTACCCAGAGGTGGGGCTGGCCATGGTGTGCTGAGCAAAATGGCCTTGAGTGCCATGCTCAGCATGCATGCCAGGGGTTGCTGACCCCTGACATAAGGAAAGGTTGCTTCTCAAGGCGTATTTTACAATTCCCCAACCATGCCCCATTCCCCCCACCCATAATATGTCCTATCACTTCCATAACCTCCCATGTCTTGCCATAATATCACTTTATGTCCATCCTGGAATGTAATACAGAGGGGCTCTGTGTATTGAATATTTCACTGAGGGTTTGGGAGTGGGTTGTGACAACCAGCTGATACAAAGGACCTACAACAAAATGTTGAATCTAGCCTCATTAGCATATTATTATTATCAGTGTTTCACGTATTTGATTTCAGGTTCTGGTCAGAAACAGATATCTCCAAAGTGCCTCAAAGTGCAGCAGTGAATCATGTTAGCTTTTGTTCTTTCTAGAATGTTTAATTTGTGTTTGATTTGAGTTTTTAGTGATTTGAGGTTTTAGTTTAAAAACATGTCATGTGTCCCTATCTTAAACTTCAGAAGGCCACCTGAAATTTAAGCCAAACTATTGGATAATATCAAAGATAAAAGGATGATAGGTCAAGAAAAATGAAATCAAGAATCACACATCATTGAATAGAAGAAAAATCTCTATCCCATGCCTCTCTATAAATTTGCTTTTTTATCACACTAATAGCCTTGCGTCTGAAATCAAATCAGTCATTAAAACCAAATGCACTTGTTTGTTATGAAGTTAGTGTCAATGAGTGCCTGTACATGAGTGCAGAGGCTGCTCCAACATGCTGTAATTATAGCGCACTGGAGCAGACTCGATTAATTAAGTCTGCTGGAGCACAGTAATTACTATGCTCCAGCAGCCTCCTGTGTCTCATGTAACAATGTTCCTGTTCAACAAGCTTTAGTTTAAGCACTCCCACCACCAGTTTTAAGTGCGGGAACACTGATACATCAGATACTGTGGTGCTTTAATTAGAGTGGCTCTATAGTCACTCTAATTAAAATGCTGCCTCCCCACCTCTGGAGCATGTGTAAGAGTGCCCAATGGATGCATCTACATGTGCAATTAATGCAAAGTAATAAACTCTGGATTGTATTGCATCAGAGTTTAGTGCTCCCAGGCACACTTTTTGAACATGCACCCAGGACTAAAGCACATTGAGTTGGGTTGGAGCAGCCCTGACTGGCAGGGGGTCCTGGGAGTCAGCCTGTCAGCCTGGGGCTGCTCCCACCCCTCCCCTCCCCCAGCTCAATGTGCTGTGGAGGGTGCTCCAGTGTGGGACTAGCTGACAGGCAACTCACACACTGAAGTACTTTCATACCCCAGTGAGCCAGGGCAGTATCTACACATGCACTGCTGTGAAGTAAGAAAGTCTGCAGCAGGATAGTACCCATAAATTAGTTTACTCCAGCCTAAGAGGACGTGTCCACACATGCAGGCATGTGCACTTGCAGCAGTTCACATAGGAGTGGCACAAATTTGTGCTGGGGATTTTTGCCTCCGTGTATGTGTCTGGACATGCATTTTGGTGTGGATCAAGTTGTGCCACTTGGGGCAATATGGATCTTCAACCAGGGGTGAGCTAAAGCCTGGGGCCAGCACCTGTGGGGCCTCAGCAATATAAAAACCTGCCCTGTGCTGACCCCAGCAGTAGAAAAGGGTGCCCTGGTGAGAAGCTCAATTTCACTTGTTCTCAGGAGCTTCTGGGCTCTGCTTGTGTCCACCTCGGAAGCATTTATTTTCATGTTTTGACCCCTTGGCCCATACAACAGTCCCATCCTGGTTTTTGCCTCTCTTGTCCCCAGAATTTTGTTGTTTCATTTATCCATTAGCGCCCATACAGTAGGGGCTACTAGTTAGCCACATGGACCTTATTGCCCATGTTAATTTAATGAGACAAATAGACAGGAGCTTTTGGGGCCCAGCCAGTTGGTATCTGGGGACACTAGCCCCTTGTGCCAGCTGGACTGATGAATCAGCCTGAACCTAGAGTGCCCTGCACCCTCTACCCACTGCAGCAGTATTGCCTGGATATGACCTGCTGCCACATGTGACAGCATGTGGCCCCAAGACTGTGTGCCTGCCAGACCTGGACAGGGACCACACAGCCACAACAGAGGTATCTGCACCTCTGGGCCAGCTGCTAGTGGGCTCTGGGTGCACAGTTGGCCTTTGTACAGCACTGCTGCCATGTGTGTCTCCACCCTGCCATTTCAGTAGCTATTGCCTGGAAGATGTTCCCAGTGTGGTGGCCTGCTTTGAGCTATCAAAGCAAATCCTCCTGACCCCAAATGGCCAGGAGGTCAGCTACTTCCTCCAGCTGGGTCTGGAGTGCCAGTCCTGGACAGGCTCCTCTGCCTGGGTCCTGCCAATTGCCTCACTAGCAGAAAACCTGGTGTTCCCTATTTAAAAACTGCAAATTCTGATTAAAAAAATCCCCAATTCACTCTTTAAAATACTCCAAAATCCATGTTATTCCACAATTAAAACAAAAGACTGTTTATACATACATATATACATACATATAAGAGAAAGAGAGAAAGAGATCAGTTGGGCACTGTTTTACTGATATTTTTACGAGTTAAAAGCAATTTGGAAGAAGCCTAACAGTGCCTCTATCATCATAATACAATGGATTCTAAATATCTATACACGTTGGCATTTACTTTTGGCTTTTTGTCAGAAAAATCAGAGCTGCCCCTACCCCCTTTGCTCACCAGGATGTGTGGCACTGCACAGCACTGATATGCCAGTGCCCTGCTCCTGCCCTTGCCCCTCACAATCAGCCCACTGACTCCCCCAGTCCTCTCACTTCTGACCTGCAGCCCCTGCCTGCCCCCACTAGCTCCCTCCAAGCTGCAGCTCTGTCCCAGCACCAGGACATGAGTCCAGCTGCAGCTCTGTCCCACCCAATGCATTGAGGCTCTGAGCAGTGCCAATCTTTGCTGCTCCCTGCCCCAGGCTGCCCCAGGAAGGCCTCGACTGGGGATCAGGCTGCTCTAGGGGGATAGGGGGGCTCTAAGCCTGGCTCTGGAGGCCTTTCCTACCCAGACCATGCCTCAAACTCAACCCCCATCTCTCTCTGACACACCCCTGCTGCCACCTCCACCCTTCACCTCAGCCCATCACACCACACAAATGGCTGCTGGGACCAAGATCTCCCCCCCACCCCCTGCAGCCTGGGGCCGCATATCCCAGCACTGGTGTGGGCACACGGCAGAGCTGTAGTGTGGCAGTTGCCCCTGCAGCTCCCACCAGCAAGTCCTGCCCCATCCCATGTGGCCAGCTGGGCATGCAAAGTGTGAAATATGTGAAGGGTTGTAGGTGTAGGGTTTGTAGGGGTGAGGTTTGTGGGGTATAGGGCTTGTGCGGGGGTTTGGGGTTAGTGGCTGGGTATGTGGATGATAGGTTTGTGGGGGTAAGGGGACTGTGGATGTGGGGAGGCTGCTTAGGAGGGGTAGGTCCCCTGCCTCTCCCTGAAGGCAGCAACACCTCCCCCCCCACAGCTCACTGACAGCCCCCCCCCCACATGGCACATAGCACACAGCCCCCACACAGGACACTCCCTCCCCACAGGGCACACATGCCTACCCACAGGGGACACAGCCCCACTCTGCATGGCCCACAGTCCCCCACAGCAGCAGCAGCCTTTGGGGTGCTTGGGGCCCTCCTGGCACAGCACTCCCTCAGCTCAGAGCAGGGCTCAGCTGCCTGTATCACATCACATGGTCCCGGCTTGGCCCAGCCATGCACCTTTGGGCAGGGCCGGGCCACTGGGGCTGTCACCTGGGGGCTTGGTGCCACTCGCAAGAACCATGTGTCATGCCAGGCCAAGTTCTGCCTCCCTCCACAGGCCCCACACGCCACCAGGTCGGGCTGGTTCCATGAAGGCGGGATCCGGCCTGGCACAACACATAGTCCCTGCAAGTGGTGCTGGGCCTCTGGGTAACAGCCTGAGAGGACTGCTCTTGCCCAAAGGTGCATAGCCCCACACCAGGCTGGGGCCACACTATGTAGCACAGGTGGTGCTGGGTGCCAGGCGGCCAGAGCCACATCATGCTATGTTGCCCCACACTACAGTGGGGCTGTGCCAGGGGCCCCCTGAGTGTCCTAATGGCCGCTGCTGTTGTGGGGGCTGTGTGGGGGGTCAGGCAGGGGGATCCACTCCTCCCAAGCAGC
Source organism: Crocodylus porosus (assembly GCF_001723895.1). Classification (NCBI taxonomy): domain Eukaryota; kingdom Metazoa; phylum Chordata; order Crocodylia; family Crocodylidae; genus Crocodylus; species Crocodylus porosus. The sequence goes on from NW_017728931.1 coordinate 105,730,930, forward strand.
CCCCCCTACCCCCAGTCCCCTGCACCCACACAGCCCCCTCTCCAGTTCCCACCCCCCCCACACCCAGTCCCTACTTACCTTGCACAGAGCCCGGTTCGATCACGCTTCAGCCTGCATTGCTCTTTGCCCCACACGGGGAGGCAGCATGCTGCAGCACAGAGGCAAAGAGCAGCCATAGAGACTCTCTGGCCAGCTACCAGAACATCTCTTTGGAGGGCCGAAGCCTCTGGTTGCCTCACGACATGATCCTGGACCGTGTCTTGCTCCACTTTTTTTCCGTGGGCTTTTTTTGATACTTGGATTTCCAGGTATCAAATTTAGAGTCCGTGGTGCAAATATGCAGCATGGGGAATGTTTTTTTTCCCATTGTGACTCTTGTTGTATCTTAAACTGCTTTGAAACACTACAAGAGGCACATGTACATGCATCTGGACCCGCCCACAATGTTAACTGTGGAGCTAATTAAGCTACAGTAAATGTCTCATGTAGATGTGCTCGGTGAGATAATAATTCAACCGTATGTATTTATAGGAGTGTTCATCAACTTTGTTGTGACTGAAATTTAGTACTGTAGAATATGACCCACTGATTTCTATGGTGTCACTGTAAATAGTTAGCAGGAAAATGTATATTTACACACTGTATAAAAACGGTGATCCAGATGTAGAGAGACAATGTTACCCTTTATTACAGGAACTGCCATCTCATTACTTTATTTCCATGAATTTGTAATGACATATCATGAATTGGATGCATAAACTGTCAAACACCAGTCTTCCCAAGCTCCCTTTCAACTTGGTGTTTCACAGGATGTCAAGCTTTTTTCCCCTCTTTAATAAAATATGGTGTTATATGCAACACCATTTTCATAATTCACCAATTCTTAATTGAAAGTGAGCGTAATCTTCACTCCTTTCTCTCCTTAGGAATAATGTGCCTAAATTATGCAAGAGGCAGTCTTTATGGCCAAATGCTAATTTTCAGATATCCATAATTTGGGAAACATAAGAGAAATAGACCTGCAAATAACCAGTCTAATACCATCTCTGAAAATAATCAAATCTAATGTAATCTCTATACTGAACAGAGAAGAAAATTAGCAATATCAATTCCTACAAGAACTGCTTGGTTGAGTTCTTTTACTGTTTCCCTGTGCATGAGGCAGACACTACATACACAGTTTAGAAGAAGAATTTTCTTATTAGATAGGGATTAGGTTTCTCCAGGAAAGGCTGATTGCATCTGGGAGATGTGGAATTCCTTTACAGCTTGTCACTCTCAGGAGGTCTGCATTGTACAGCCAGCTATAAAGTAACTCCAACTTTCTACTCACCCATTTGTAGAGCTGTGTTAAAGTTTGTTTTTGCACAATGAGCATACTGCATGTGATAAGTCTTATGGGTTTTTATGGGTACTCGACATAAATCTAATGCCAAAGAACCTGGTACATTTAACATTTCTACAGCACTTGAGACAGTTAATTGTAACATTGGTGAATTGTAATGAGACGTGATTTTACAAATTCCTTTTTTCCACAAAGCATTCAGAAATATCCCTTTCCTCATTTTCTGACAAAGACTTTCAGGCCAAAAGAGACCGAGAGGTTATCCAATCTCACCTCCCTTATAACACAGTTCAGAGAATGTCATTCAGTTACCCTCAGATTGAGTTCAGTTACTTCTGTTTGACTAAAGCATATATTACAGAAGGGCATCTACCCCGTACTTCTGCTTTGCTTTACTTGGAATTGTAATACAGCTCCCTGTAGCTTACAAGCAAGAACAAGAACAGAACTGCTGTGGAAAACTAGTAGGAGTTTGACAAATTTATTTGTAATTCAAATGCTTCCCCCAGTTCCCACAGAGTATTTCAAGTCTTAAGGAATAATATGTTTTTACTTACGGGTCACCTTATGTCCTGTACCAGGGACAGAATAATTCCACTTGAGTGTAACTTTAATAATAGGCAGCTAATATGCTGAAGCCCATATCACTGGTTTCAGCTGAGAAACACACAGTACAATTTAGAAAAATGATGCAAAGGAGCTTTTTTAGATACCTTTGCATTCCCCAAGTCCTCTGTTATACATTAGAGCAGTTAGTGTAACAGTGCAGCCCGTAGCCTATTCCAAAGTACTCTGGTTGCCATCAGGACCTTAATGTGAGTAGTTCGCTTTGGCACCATTTAAAGGGAACCAAATTGACCCTTTACACCAAATTTCCTTCCCAGTATTCAGTCTTGGAAGATGCCACTCAGTGAAACTCCAGCTATATGTGGGAATGGATAAGGAATAGACCCAAAACTCCTGATCCTAATGAAATCCTGGCCTCCTACTTCATTTTAACTAGAAAGTACTCCTAACGGGTTCCCCCTAGAAAAAGTACTGTTTTTCCCCTCACAAGAAGGAATTTAAAAACAACCAGTGAGTTGATTGTGAAGATCAAAGGTACTAGACTGGATCCTTAAGAAAACAAACTGGTGATTATATTAATCACATAATAGGTAATACAAGGGGACTGCCTAAGCAAAGATCTTTCCGCCTTTACCCCTTCAACCATCACCTGGAAGAACAGTTTTAAAGCAAAGATGGCCTATTTCAATGCCCACCTACTTCTGTGCCTTTCTATTGAACCTACCACCCAGGGTTTCAGTTGGATTAGACTGTATCTTTCCAGTCTGTCTGCTGCACAAGATGCCAATTGTTGAACACTGGAAAATGAGTTGCTATTAGAAATCTATCATTTCTGGTCAGTGTCAAATTTGGTTAGAATCAAACTAGTAACCTGAGAAGCAAAAGGCTCCATATTTCACTAACAATGCCATTTATCCTTCAATCACTCGTCTGTGTGGAACAGTTATTTATTTACTGTTGAGAATGTACTTTGGATAGGACTCAGTTAATAGTATTAGAAGAATACATTTTTGGACAATACTTTACACCTGTGCATACCATGTAAACCACAACACTTTATGCAAACCTCACAGCTTTACATTACTCTGGTGAAAGCATTGACAGTACATGTGCTTATCACTAAAGTAATATAGCGAATCTGGTGACATAACTCCAACCATAGTTCCTCTTCACATATGATAAGTTTTCACCTTTTCATCTCTAGGACTTTTCTACATTTATTTTTAAGTGAGCACCTAAAACGTTTCCCTCTGTTAGTCCCATACCATCTTCAATAATGCAACCCAAAAACAAGGTTTCAAAGCAGTGTAATTTAAAACAATGTGTCTGTCTTCTTCTGTTTTATGTACTGTTTCTAAACTGTGTTGCTGCAGGGGGCAAGGGAAAGGGTTTAATCCCAGGCTTTTTGGTTTGTGGTTTCTAGTGCTGACTCAGCAAAGCACTTCCCGTGTTTTCTATGTGACTAATTCCCCAAGAGTTTCCCTTTTTAAATCTTAAGATTGGACTGTTCATTAACTTGGACACGAAAGTTTTACCAGACTGAAATGCCGGTACTGTGGAGCAGAGCCCAGGGCTTGGGTAAGATAAACTTTGATGTTCTTTTTCTTGGCTGTGTTTAACACTAATCTTTAAAGTCATGAATAAAATAGCTAATGCATCCCATGATAAAACACTGTCATGAATGTTCCTTCTCTCTTATAACTATGCACAGTATGTAACAAAGTATAAAGTGGGAAGAAATGAAGAAGGAAAAGCTGGGAAAGCAAAATTAAGCTCAGAATTTCATGGAGATTCTCCTACATTATTTCAGATGGAGACAGGGTTGATGGCTGGAAAGGGGTGTAGATTTATGTTTTTCTTCTCATCCTTCCATTGATTAAGACCATGTTCCTCTACAACCCTGTAGGTTTTCTACAGGAACGTTTGTATGAAGATGAAAAACAACCTATGGCTCTTTTCCTTGCTTTTTTCAGTTAATTTGCAGAGGACTGATGTGGAAGCAGAGCATATGTCTACACCAGACTGCCTCTTCCCAACCTGGGACTATTCCCGCCTCCTCCGTAACTCCTATGTCCTTCTGTAAGCAATCAGGCCCTGAGGGTGGCCTCTCTCATGTGGCTACCTGGATCCTCCACACCCTCTTGGCCCACGATGACCTCTCAGGAGTCCTCCCTGCTGTCTACCTGCCATGTCTTGAAGTTGAAGTGGAGGCTTCTCTTAGAGATTAGTGTGCTCAGGGCACAATTTCTGCCTGGCTTCTCTTCAGACTCAACTAAGCCTGTTCAATTCCGAGTGCTGCTGCACTGTAGTCTCTCCACCTCAAGGACATTGCCTTAGAGGGGCCCTTCAGGCTTCAAACCTTTGTCTAGGTCTTGGCCCTCTTGGTCTTTAGCCCTCTTTCCCTAGCTGGGCCCCTCAGCCTTAGGTCCACTGCCCCAGACCTTGGGCTCCTGGGTTTCCCAGTTCCTCTCAGGCTCGGGGCCCCACAGCCCCAGTCCCACATTCCCAGGCTCTGAGCTTGTGACTCTAGTCTTTGGGGCTTTAGGCTCTCTTTCCTCTTCTGTCCCTTCTGAGGTCTTGGCTCATGCCCACAGCCAACCTTTTTACAGGCTCAGATACTCAGTTTGCAGCCTGGTTCTCCAGAAACATTCCCCTGGAGGCTGCCTGTTGCCTCCAAGCCACTTCACATAATCCCTCCATTATTTAAACACAAAACACAGGCCTAAGTCAAAATTGCTTCCAAACTGAAATCATTTTCCCGACTATGTTACACCACAGTTACAAATAAACATATAACCAAAATAATGGTACACTTTGGTACTACTGGGGCTTCCCTTCATCCCTCCCAGGGTCTGGAGCTCCCTTGACCAAGCCCCATTCCTCTCTGCCTCAACCATGTCCCTAGCCTTGTGAAGTCTGTAGCACCCTCTCTGGGTCACTTGCCCCACCTCTTCCACTTCAGGCCTGTCGAACACAACTCTGATTGTCTTCTCCATGTGGGACGAGCAGTCATTTTTCTTGCAGAGCTAGTCCCTCCTGGGACCTGGAGCCAGCTGGTTGCTCCCTGGCTCTCTCCTCTTCAGTAATGGGGTATGGGCCCTATTCCACCCTCATATGGCATATGAAAGTACAGACTGTAGGGGGTTTGCCTTCCTCTGAGGTGGGGTGCATGGCCTTCTGATCTCTTGAGCATATTATAACAACTTTCAGAGCAGCAGGACATTGGCCACCATTGTCCCCCTGCTTTACCTGTGATAGATCAGGGTGCTACTCCTTGTGATTGTCAGGATTAACGATGTAGTTTTGCTAGAGGTTAGACAATAGGATTTGAATGAGATGGCTTGGATGAAACTGATCCTTCCTCAAGCAGGGGGTTGGACTAGATGACCTCTGAACCTTCCAGCCTACATTTTTATGATTCTATGACTGTGTAATCCAGGGGTGGGCAGAATGCAGCCTGCCAGGCCATTTCATCCGGCCTGTGGAGCCCCTAAAAAATTTAGAAAATTAATATTTATGTACCCCTGGCTGCCTGTCATGCAACCCTCAATGGCTTACCAAAACTGAGTAAGCAGCCCTTCGCCTGAAATAATTGCCCACCCCAGTGTAATAGCTCATAATCCATGTCCCACAGGCTGACCTCACAGTCAGCAGCCCATGTGTCAAATAAGCATTTTTTTATTATACTGATGGAGACTGCAGACTCTAGGAAAATTCAGCAGTGTGGTACCCTGTTCAGAATATTTGTCAGCTCGCCATATGAACTACAGAAACAATGATGAAAAAGCCTTAGTTCTGATATGGTAAGGTAACAAAATAGTACTAATTAATAAACCTTCATTTGGGAAAACCCCTGTTATCCATATTCCAGCAGTTGCTGTTGCCTACATCTGGCATTCTGCATGTACCCAACTGTGACTCAAACTTGTATAAACTCAAGAGACCAATCACTCTTTCTTCATGACACTGTGCCATTCTCTCCCAGACTGAGAGTAGTCCAGGCTCAGACAATTGCAGCTCTGTTACCTGGAACAGAACATATAGTCTAAGACAGAGCTTTGCAACTTGTGGCTTGCAAACCAAAGTTAGTCGTAAATCAGTGTCAGTGGGTTGCAGTCACTCTGCCCTGCCAAATTATTAAATGAGACAAGAGTTTTCCTAGAATGGAACATACAGTCCCAGAAGGGAAAACAGGCTTTGAGAATCAGTGGCTTTGGCAATCCTAGAAACCAAGAGGCATAACATCTTTTTAAAAAATAATTTTCAATAAGAATTTAGATATTTTGACAAATCAAGTAATCAAATCCACTCTTGTTTTACATGTATGAAGTCCATTAGCTTCAATCCTGTATTTGGACTGGAAGGTACTAGTATCTGCCACACACACTTCATTGGAAAATTGAAAAATAATTGAGAATTTTTTTCCATTCCAACTGAAGCGTTGCTTTGAAGGGATTCTCCAGCTTGTATTTAGGGACAGAATTTATCCTTCTGAGTTTTAGTATTTTCTGGTTCACTGATACCTATGAAACAAATGATGTGTGAGATTTCAGTTCAGAACCCTTTCAAAACTAGGCAATATGTATTTTTCCCCCCTAAATTAATTTAGCAAAGATAAATATAGGTGTGCCAGATCACAAAATATTTATTTAAAGTAAATGGAAGCTGGCTGTTACAATGTTTATGATTCTGATTATTCTGGACTGTGATGATTTTCTTTTGTTCATTCTTTAAAAAGATCTCTAGTGGCTTTCACTGTCTTGTGGCATTTTACTGTAAGAGTGTTGTTCTGAAATAAACATCTCCAGTCTTCCACTTCATCACTTTCAATTATGCCAGAGTATTACAGGACTGGCTTGTCAGCCCAAGGCATTATGAAGTATTTGGGAATATCACTGAATTTTTATTAGAAGCAGGAAACATGCAGAGTGCCAAGCAATTAGCAGTTTAACATGGACTCCCTTGTTCCTTTTTTTTTTAATGATTTCTATGGTCTTGTTCTATTTCTTCCAAACAGGGTATTACTAATGACTAATGAGATATTTGTTCATGTAATCAAAGCAGACACAAACGCAATAATGCACTTAATAGTGATGGACCAAGATGGCAAGATTTGACCGGCTGGGGGACAGGGGTCTGAAAATGTGAGTTATGGGTTTTTTTCATAACCTACCAAATGATTGCCTGAGGCTGCACCAAATGTTGCTTCATCACTGTGCAGTATTGCTGCCAAGTCATAAAGAACAAAAGGTAGGGAGGAGGGAACAGTACAAAAAGATGAGATAGAAGGGAGATAAAAAGAGATTACTGGAGGACAAACAGACTTATTAAGTTTCCTTAGAGAACTGTGGTTGTTCTTACTGAGCACATCTACATGAGACCTTTACTGTGGAGTAAACTAATTAGCTCTGCTGTAAATGTCTCACATCTACATGTGTGGCCCTATTAGACTGCAGGAAACTAATTAACTCTGAAGCAAGGTAGTACTTGTATTTACAAGTACTACCCTGATGTGGAGTTTTTTTCATGCACAGCAGTGCATATGCAGACACTGACCTGGCCAGCTTAGGCATGAGGGTGGCAGCTGCTTGCTGGCAGTGTAAATTTCCCATGTAGTCATAGTGGCCTAGTGGGCTATCATAGTTATGGCAGACCAGTTTCTACAGTCAGCAGGGAAAGATGAGACCATCATGTCTGGTCAACTTTGCCTTCCAGCCCAAATGACCAGGTACCCATTTACAGTGGACCCATTGATGCAAGTCTAGAATGAGGCGCATACTCATGCCTCTGCAAATGATGGAAGTCTCCTTAACCACTCTGCCACTACATTCACCTGTACTCTTCATCCAGCTTATCATTTTATATACTTGCATATCTAATATGCCACAGGCAGACAAAATTAACCTGTTTACTGATCCTCTAATGAATTTCTCTCCTCATATAAAATCTAACAATATTAAGATCTGTAATCAACTCATGTTATCAGTGTCATCTGCTCAACTTTCTTTCCAGATCTTTTTCCTCTGCACACTTTCCTCCTCTTCTTTGCTCCCTTATCTTTGATGTTGGCATGTGAATTTTGGCCAAACAGTTTGTCTATGTGAACATTTGCTCCTCTTTTGTTTCCTAATTTAGTTTGGGTGATTATTTATTTGAAATTCTTTCTTCTTGGGGTATACATTTTCTGCATGCCATAGCACTATCTTCTATGAAACAGTTATGTTCAGGAAGCCTTTATTCAAGTCAGCAGTTAAAATGTAAACAGGCAAAAAGTCTGTATTCTTTAAGCAAATGCAGGCATTACTGAATTGTAATGTGTCTCATAAAATGCTGACTTCATCTGGGAAGTCAAAGTAATTCAAAAAGACAGCCTGTACAATCAGAACTACTCAGTATAAATCCTACTCCGATTGACCAATAAGCACAGACAAAAAGCCAATTAACTGGGTTCATGAGTTCTTCTGGCAAACCAAATTAAACTTTTAAGCAATTCAGAGTTATAACATGTTCTATAAATATTGTATTTCTTTAAACTGACTACTCAAAGAAACTACTTTCTTTATAGTGTTAGATATTGAGAACTATAAATATTGTAATTTGTGGGGGGAAAAAAGTGCAAGGCTTTCCCTCACGGTTCATTACAATGAGGTGGGTGTTGTCTAGTACCAGTGCTTTTTGACAGGAAAAACTTTCAAGGAAGTCACTATAACCAGATCATGCTCCAGATGGCCATGATGCCCCCTGGTAGCCATGCAACCCATGCTCTGCTCTGCCTCTAGGATGCCCCCCCCTTCTCAGCTGCCACACCTTGATGTACTTACGGGATCCAAAGGGGGGCTGCCTAAGGGCCCTAGAGTGAGTCTCAATCTAACAGCTAGCAGGCCCCTTCTGGATTCTGCTGGTCTCAATCATGCCTTTAGGCTGAGTAGGTACTCTCAGCCCATTCATGCCTCAGGGCACCTGGAGCCTTAAGGGCTAATTGTGGTCTCCAACTTCCCCTTCAGCCATGCACATGCCTCACAAATATCACTGCACCATCATTCCCTTGCTGGGCCTTTGGCCTTCTCAGCCTCCACCCCTTTTCTCTAACTGGGGCTTCTAGTTCAGGGTGGTGCCTAGAAGTCAGGTCCAGCACAGTGGGCCTGGACTAAAAGTTAGTATTTTAATTCCAGGCCCCCCTGGCCCTGTCTCAGCCCTGCTCTAGGCAATGACCCTGTTTCACCTCTGTCTGGACCTCTGGCCCTTTCTCCACCCTGCTTTGAACACCGAGCCTGCTTCTGCTCTGTCTGGCCCCTGGTCCTATCTGACTTAAGTGGCACTCAGCTGCACTCCCCCTCTAAACTCAAGCTTACTCTATGTTGTGAGCCACCTCAGCCCTAGGTGGGCTCGCAATACTCTTGTGCTCTCAGGCACTATTGGGTCCTCTGTACCACCCCTGCTAGTCCCAAACCCAAACTACCGGTATAAATTATAGCAAAAGAATAAGCCTGTCTGGCTATAACACCAGCTAACCTGCTCTAGGTCCAAATGTAAAGAGTGGCTACCTGTCTGTTCAACCAGGCTTTCCCTTATCCTGGGCCACTTTCCGTTGCAAGGCAACAGCATCCTATTCCTTTCCCCCAACGTAGCACTAGTGCCAGCTAGGAGTTCTCCTGGCTCCTTCCACTGTAACCTCCAGCGCCAGACTGATTGCTCTGGCTCAGGCCCTGGGTTTATGTGGCTGGAAGCCATGCCCCATTTTGGTCATGTGGGTCCCTGAGCTGCCACAAATGTTTCCTGAGTAGGCTTGCTTACTAGCCTCCAGTGCAGCTTACTGCTGCTGGTCTTGTTGCTGCAGCAGGCCTGTGGTCCCCAAGCAGGGTTCTACTCCACTGGATTATTGCAGAGTAACCAGCTCTGTGATAGGCCCTCCTAACCTCTACCTTTTTTCTTGGCTGGCCATTTTCTTTGTAGCCAGGTCTGGCTGCTACTCTTTTCTCTTCAAATAACAGAAGTTTTTTGGCTCTCTGATACAGTCACTAACAACATTTTTTTTTCTTTCGTCCTAAAAACTAATGCTCAGGCTAGAGTAAGGATTTTTTAATCAATTATTGTAATTGAATCATGCAGATTTACCTAACCAGGAACTTTAAAAAAAATCAGAGACTTCAGTTTGTTGTCCAAATCCAAACACAAGTTGTTGTTTTGCCCAAGTTTTGACTATTGTAGTGTTGATTAAAGTTTCTCTCGCAATCACATTTTGTTCCCAAAGAAACAAACATATAGACACCTGGCCCCAAGGGATAATAAGGCAGATGAGCACTGACAAATGTTACCAGTCTGTTCTTTTTCTTGTTCCACACAATTTTGCTTCAGTGGTGAATAGCTTTGCAGCAGAAAGAATTTGTTGGAGATTTTAAAAAACCAGCAGAGTTAAGTAGAAGTAGAAAATTGGGGGGAGGGAGGAGGAAGGAAACCAAAATTAATTAAACTGATTATTTGAATAAAAATCTTTCCCAAGAAAACAAAGGGGGTCCACATTCTGAACTGGAGCCAATAGAATTATGAGAAACACAAGGTTTGTGAGATGAGGGAATACCTTTTCTTGGACCATCATATGTAGTCAAGAGAGAGAATCTTGTGGGTTTCAAAGGTCCTTCACCATGTCTGAAAAAAGCAGTCATAGTAGAAGCTAAGTATAAATTACAAGCTTTTTACATGAATCAATTAGACCACTTCAGTGAGAACTGGAAAATTGTCATCTGTGGAGCAAAAGGGAGTTAACAGATTGTAATAGGGCATAAAACTAATGTTGCTCTTAGGGCCCCATCTATGTGTGCAGGTAAAGGTGCAATGGGATCTAATGCACATGGCATCTAATCACCTATGCGTGGCAGGAAGTGAGATTATGTGGATCATGCATTAGATCCCATCGCATCTTATTGGTGGTGCAGGGGGAGTCAGGTCTTGTTCCCCCTGCAGCAGCAAGAAGCAAACTCCCCCAGATGAGAGCCCAAGGGACACACCATGTGCTCCCATGGCTGGGAGCCCTGCAGCTGACCCTTGCTCCTAGCCAGGGGGGCTCCCAACCATGTAGGTTTGTGGGGTGCCCCATGGCTGAGAGATTGCAGCAGCTGCATTCTCCCAAATGCAGGGGTGCATAGAGCCGCCTCCCCCCCATGGCTGGTAGCCCTGTCAACTGGGAGATCCCAGATTTGGGGGTGCACATGGCACCCCCAGCTGGAAGCACCAATCAGCTAACAGGACTCCTAGCCACATGTTCTGTTAATGGTGTGGTAAGAAGCAGATTTGTTACATATATTTGGTGGAAGAACTTTATAGCTTATTCCTTTTTTTAACCACACCATCAATTGATTGAACATGTGGCCAGGTGGCTACTTAATTAACCAGGCACGATTAACTGATTAATCATATCTTATGTGTAATGTGTAGATGGGGCCTTAAGTCCATAGTTTTTGGCATCCAGTAAAGTTATGGAGATCTGCTCCCATGCCTGTCTATTTCAAAGTTATTTAGAAGTTAATTTTTCTTTGAGGGCAAAGACTGTCAGGTCAGGTGTGTGTGTGTGTGTGTGTGTGTGTGTGTGCGCAACTGTGAGAGAGAGAAGGAGCCAGCAGGCTCCAAGACTCCCGGGCTAAGCGCAGGGCCAGCAGCCCCAGACCCGTAGCCCCAAGGAGCCGGGCAGAAAGTCCCTTACCCGGGTGTGTTGGGAAGGGGGGGGGGCAGTATTTCCCCCGCCAGTATAAAGGAGAGGCCGGGACCGGAAAGTGGCAACAATCCGGAACCGGAAGGAGCACGAGGAGGAGGTGGAGCAGGCTGGTGCCACGCTGGAAGCAACGCTGAGTGCTGGTAGGAGCCTCTGGCAGAGAGCAAAGCCCCAGCGGAGTTTTGAACCCAGTCTGCTGGCCCCTGTAGGGGCTAGGACTGTTTGTTTACCGGCGGGAGCCTGGTAAGAGAAGGGTACCGTAAAAGCCCTAGTAGAAGGGCACTATTGACTTTGGGTACCGCAGGTCCCATAATAGGGGCGCACCTCACTTGTGGACAAAAACTTGAAAGGGAATCTTGTCAAACCCCACAAAAGGAGCTCTCCAGGAGCCAATGAGGGGGCTTGGCCCCTCAGAAAGCAAGTTTGGATTGGAAGGTGGCTGCAGATGGCCGGAGCAGCGGCACAGATCAAGGGAGCCTTCTTGGTCGTAGTGCTTGGTTTTTATTTTCATTTTTTTGTTCGTGGATTATCTGAGTGGATGTGAGGATATGTGGCTGGACCAGCCAGTTAGCCACCACCCGGTGGAATGGGTGAGGGGTGTAAGGGTGGTGGAGCCCTCTGAAATTCAGGACCTCATGAGATGCTGGTGAGACTCATAATTGGACTGCATGTGTCAGACATCTGAACCAACTCTGTTAACATCAAAGTTGTGGTAGGCGAAATGTACATGTGACACCCCAACTATAGCTGAGGACACACTAGGCAACTGGCAGGCGGCATCTGTCTGGCCTGCAGGGGACAGTGATACCCGACAGCAATTATTAGGTGTCTGTGTTCATTATCATTTTCTGTGAGAACTCATTCTAGAATACAGTAGTGATAGTCTCATTTCACTAACATAGTTTTTGTGAGTGTTTAGTACGTTACATAGGGTATATCATATCTTATAAGAGACGCACATGGGATCATACTAATGGCTTTTATGAAGAGCTCTTGATTAAGGCACAGTGAAGATGGGCAAGTTTTGCATTTTGTTGTTCTGGTGTTGTGTGGTGCCATCTGGTATTCATTTGTCAGTGGGGAGCTTGTTTTTGATGAGCCTTGACAAGGTTCAAGGGTTGGATAAAATTTCTTTTAACTTTTTATAATCTTCTCTCGTATAGGTCTCCAGTGTTGGATTGTGTAAGAGATGCAGGGGTCACTAGTTGCTTCATTTTTTTTTTTTATTACAGTGGGTTTGTCCAAGGTTTGCTCAATGGCTTATTTGAAGATGCAGACTATTTCTTTAAAAACAAACAATAGAACTTTTATTAATGGATCTAACAACAAATCAACATTTGCAGATGCATCTGGTCCCTTAAAACATACATAAAGACAAATGCAATTATCGTCCATCAACAGTACACCCTTATGATTTTCACAGAGGAGTCTGGTGTTCTTTCTTTTCTCTGTTTTGGTCAATGTGAAGCTTTTATGTTCTTTCACCTATGTGTGTAACTTTCACCCTCTCATTTTCCTCAGAATTTGCACTAATACAAACTCTCTTTTTTTTTTTTCTCGTTCTGCTTTTAGATTTCAAATTTATTCCACATTTGTTCTTAACTCTTAGCTTATTTTAGAACTTGTACATTCAGTATTCAAAGAAGTTTAATAAACTTTCTAGTTTGGAGGCGAGAGATGATTCTTTCTGAGCAAATTCCAAGAATTCACACAAACTTTCTAAATAAGCATCTTTTTCCTTCCCTCCCCCCCATAGAATACAGCCTTGAAAGGACACTTTTTTTCCATTACTAAAACTTCCCAAACTTTTTAAAACCAGTTGGTGATTTTAGAGGTGTCACTTCTTCTCTTTCAGGCTTTTTCAGTTGTAATGCTTGCAGCCAATAGAAGATGAGCAATGAATTCCTAATGACTCATATAGCAGAGTTCTCAGGAAGGTTCAGTAGGAACACTAAAGGATTATCTGATAGCTGACACTTTCTTTCACCACACCTCCAATCTTTTTTTTTTCAAAACAGTTTGATTCTGGGACATGTCCAGCATGTGTGGTAGAATCCTCCCAGCTGACCACCCTCCATCCAAGTTTTGCCTGTTTCTGTAGTATAAATATGCTTAATTTTTCAGTGCTATGAGATACCATCAATATAGAACTTGAAAATAATTTTTCTCTTATTACCACACAGATGGATATATGTTAGGACTATTGTTCCAGATGGTCTTCTGTTTTTCAGCACTAATTTCTGATCTAATGCTAATAGCCCATTTTGTCACAAACAGTAGTGGGTTGTTTGTTTTTTGTTTTTTTGTTTTTTGTTTTTTGTTTTGTTTTTTTGTTTCCTTCTGTGTGGCTATTTAAAATTTGCTTTTAGAAACAACGCAAGCAATAGGCTAGTATGTGTCACGTATGCTCAACATTCTCTCAAACTCTGTCAAATTGCCACTTAGGTTTACCTTTCTATGGATGTGTTCAAAAGGGTCTCAGCTATAAGTATTGGGGGAAAATGGGGTTTTAATCTCTCCTGTGGTATGTTATACATCTTCCAAAGATCCAAATATGTTTTCTTTTGAATGATTTAGCCACAATTTGTGATATTGTTATGTTTGCAGATACTACATCTTTGCAATAAATTACTAGGATTAAATTCAATATTATTATGTATAGGTGCTGAAGGAAGTGGTTATAAACTTAACTTATAGATTCTTTCACTGTTGCTCTCATAAAGGAGTATATATTGAATTTGATTTGGAAGATTATTAACCCTGGGAATATATTGATTGTTGAATGATGTTTGCTCTATCTTTACCCAGTGCTTACTGTAAATTGATATTATCCAATATACCAAATTTCTAAGTTGCCTGGCTTGATGATAATATTGAGTATTTGGGAACACTGACCCTCCCTTCTGCCAAAGTATTTTCAGGATGTAGGTTTTGAATCTAGGCTTCTTATTTCCCAAAATAAATTCATTTATCATAGTCTGCCATTCATCTAAAAGGATTCATTGGAACTATAATAGGTTTGTAATAGAAAATTAATTCAAGCTAGGATATTCACTTTAACTGGTGTGACTTTTACCTAACCATGATACTGACCAACTTTCTAAATCTATTTTGACACTTTTTTAATCAAAAGAATAATTACAGCTGTACATGCCCTGCCATGTTTTAGTAAGATTTACCCATCATTATTTTAATAAAGTAGTTACCCCTTATAGCTCTATTTTATCTCTCTCTCTTTGTGTATCTGATCCTACACTAATGTCTAGAAGATCTGACTTTTTTTTTATAGCAATGCAGTCTATTTCTGCTGGAGAACCCGTGTTGGGGAAGATCAGGTCTTAGATTGCAGATGGGTGCTCTAATATTTGCCTCAGAGCAAATGGAGTGGTTCCTGAAGGTCTGACTATAGATCACAGCTTCCTTGCTGTTTTGGGAGTTGCTGTTACTGGTTTTATGAAGTTTAAGATTGTGGTCCAGGAGTTGGGGGGGGTGGGGTGTTGTATACAACTGGGTGTAGCAGTCCCTGGGCCCCCTCATAACAATGCAGCTCCTGCTTCTCCCTGGCTCTCCGGGTACACCCCCCCCCCCCCCCTTCTTCCTTCCTGCCATGCCTTGATGTATTTATTTAACCTGGAAGAGGGAGGTTGCCCAGGGGTTCCAAAGCAAGTCCCCATCCACCAACAAGCTGCACTCTAACACACTAAGTGACCTAAGGGCTAATTTTGTGGCCTCTGACCTCCCCTGCAGCCACAACCATACCTTGCAGAAATTTACCATTAGGGCTGTACGAAGCTTCAGTCGCTGACTCAATTTGGTGGAGATCTGGCCCGATTTTTGGCAGCCAAATCTATGAATGAAAATCAAATCGGGATACCTTTTAATCTCTTTGAATCAAATGGGAACCTTCTGAATCAATTTGGAGAGAGTCAGCAATTTGGACATAGAGATGACTTCGTGTTTTTCTACATACCTCAAGGTACCAGGCAGTGTGGTGAATGGAGAGTCCCACAGGAGGGTTCCTAGCGTGCTTGGTGGTGGACCTGGAAGTGGACCACAAGCAGTCCTGGTCAACTTCTGGGTCTACTGCAGAGCATGGGGGGGGGGGTGACCCTCCCCTGGCTTGGCAAGTGGTGCCTACTGGGTCGGGGGGGGGGGACCTGGGGTCCTCCACAGCCCAGAGGATGGGGGGGGGGGGGGGGGGAAATCCCCCTCACACTTTGGACCTGGAAGTGGACCAGAACTACTTCTGGGTCTGCCACCAAGCACGCACCCCCTTTTTCCCTGCCCCCCCCAACTCCTGTATTAATGCTCCATCCGCCCCACCATCTCATCATTCACAAGCTCTGCCTGGTACCTTAAGGTCTATAGAAAAAACATTTAGAGGGGTCTCTATGGCTAAATCACTGATATTCCAAGTCAGAATCAAATCTTCAGATTTGGATTCAGCTGAAGCAAATCGGGATAGTGATCTGAATCAACAAATTGAATCGCTGTCCCCCAAATTGGGCCAGATCCAGATCCAAATTGAATACGGCCTGCTTCACATACCTCTAGTTACCATCAATTTACTCTCTCATTGGAGCCTTTGCCTTCCTGGCTCCAGCCCCTTTTCTCTTGCTGGGCCTTCTAGACCAGACTCACTGTACTGAACCTGGTTTCTGGGCTCCAGCCCTTTCCTACTTGCTTTGGTTTGGGGCCCTGAACCCTAGTATCACCACTCTGCTCAGGCCCTGCCTCCACCCTGCTTGGGCAACATGCCGCCTGTTCAGTAGTATAAAACCCAAAATGAAAACAAACACACTGGCTATAGCTAAGACCCTTAGCCTACTGGCTATATATCAAATTTCACCCCCTGCCTTGAGTCATAAGCCTCTGAAAGCCTTCAGTGCTTTATTTACATTCCTAGGGCAGCTCAGAAAGCAGCCAGGAACTCTCCTGAAGGCTTCCTGGCCAGGAATTTTTTCCCTTGCCTCTTTCAGAGCCAGCCTGTCTGTTCCAGCTCAGGTTCCAGGTTTATATGCTTACTAAGACATGCCCCTTCCAGTCAGGTGGCTTCCCTTGACTGGGTGCAGATATGCCCTTTTTGCCTAAATGGGCAGCAGCTCACCGCCTAAGCACCAGTTTCCTTGCTGCCTTCTCTCTTCCAGTCAGCCCCTGTTCACCTGTGTGGGCACTCTGCTGTTGGTTCTCTCTTGAAGTAACAGGAAGCTTCTGGTTACAGTGGGTCTGTGTTGCCATTACTAATGTTCATGGGTAGATCTAGGACTTTGAAAAGGGGCGTGCAGAGGGCATGGTGCCTCCTCATACACAACACATGTTTTGCTCCAGATTAATAATGCTTTTAGTTTTGTTTTTTTAATGTGCTAGGGGCCTTGCTCTATATTATTTTGTTCAAGATCAAAGCAAGAATAGATGTAACTGCATAAGGATATGAATTAATTTGCTATATTATGTATAAAAACACAACAAAGGCAAAATTATCAAGTTGTTTTTTTGTTCTGATTTCATTACAATTAAATGTACATGTCTTTCAGGATTTATAAAACAAATGCTAGCTTTCTTGAGCATCTTGACAATGCATCCAGTGCTTCCTGACAGTTATTTTCATACCTGAGTTAATGTTTCTACTCCAAAATTTATTTTTTTTATTTATTTTTTGCTAGAGTTAAAAGCAGTGTTCAGGACTGTGAAGTAGGAGCTACGTTAAGAAGAGAAGCAAACGGGCAGATTTGGAGAAGAAAGGCTAGCTTAACTATGGAACATCAAGACCATTAAAGAGGTGAGAGCTTTTAGCACCTCTGAAATGAAGAGTTGAGAAGGAATCACTGGGCCATGAAGCCATCAAATGATTGTCACTGCTGCCTGAATAGAAGAGTTGCTGCCACTGCCAGGCAGTTGGTTTTAAGTTTTGGGTGGACCAGAAATCAAAGAGGATTCACCTCTGCTGATGTTAATCCTGGTATCAAGGAAGTTGCTGTTGCTTCAGGAGCACTTCAGAAAACTTCACTATTCCTCTAAAGTACTTCTTGGTTATGAATGTCAGCTGTAGAATTTTTTTTTTTTTCCTTTCACTTTACTGGAGAATGATATGCGAATGCAAGAAGGAAAACTGGAGGGGAAAAATTCCTCTTTTGTCCCCTTCGTGTTCTCATCTTTATAGCAAGAGGCCTCTTAGTTTTTTTGCACCTATTTACTGAGCTTTTTTAGAAGTTTAACTTCTGGGTGATACTAAGTCCACAGGGAGCCAACTTTTTTAAACGCAAAGTCCTGCATCTTTCCTGAATGTCCCTCTGTTCCCCTTATGAACTGCTGCTCTGCTTTCTGTTACATGCTCTGTGCTCTTTGCCTGATCTGCTGCATCCCACAGAAAGAGGCAGCCTAAGCCACTTGTGATGTGTGTGCCATAGATTGGCCATCCCGGTTCTACACACTGAGAAGTTATGGCAGCATTCTGAATACTCGCTGCCATCTATAAGATAGGAAGGTTGGAGATTTTCAGGTCCTATAAATCTGTAAATTGTTTATTGGCCCTTCCCTACTTGTTCTCTAAAGAAGCATAGCAACTTAAAAGTTTATCTGATAAGAATGTCTGTAAGTAGGTATGACTTTAAAAGCCAGTCAGGGGAGTCTGGGACCCAAGCTGCCAGAGTTGTCAGTGATTCCCTTGGGAAGGGCAGGGTACCAGATCCTCTAAAGCAGTGCTTCTCAACAAGGTACTGGTTTTGACCTATAACGTCCTAAATGGCCTGGACCCTACATACCTAAAGAACCACCTTCTCCCTTACACCGCATAGCACTCCAAAAGGTAGGTCAAGAGTAATCTGCTACATGTGCCACCAGAATACCAAGCCCAGGGGATCCTGCCCATTGGCTTCCTGCTTGGCAAAAATGCATGGGAAGTCATTCTCCATAATTGTTCTTCAGCTCTGGAACTCCCTCATGAGGCCCACCAGATCCCAGTTTGGGCAGCCATTTAGAAACCAAATCTAGGCCAAGATGGAGCTCAGCTTTATTTCATCTTGTTGTTTTGTTTTATTTATTCTAGTTGTCCTTTTAAGTTCTGTTTCTCCTTCCGTACGCTGCTGTCAGCCTTTCTTTTTCTTTGGGAAGGGCAGCATATATGTTGCATAAATAAATATACTGGTGCTTAGGGCATTCTCTGAAAGAATGAAAGATGCAGGTTTGCTGGATTTAGCTCTCTGATTTTTCTGGATGAGTGCTCTAACTACTAACATCTACATAAAGGGTGACCATCACAAGTACCACTTTCAATTAAGTTGCTTCTGTGTGGTGTTTTTTTGCTAAACTCAGTGTTATCTCTCGCTATCAGTCAGCGTGTGAGTGTGTATACCGGATAGGGGCCCTTAGAGGAAGTACGCACATGGATACTTAATTTGTGGCTGGTGACTAGGCTTAAAAATGAGATGGGCACCAATGCGTTCAGCCCTGCCAAGATGGGGGGCAGTTCTGGTAATGAAGAGTAGCTGCTCTTTTAATTGTCTAGGTGGATCCAAGAAAAAACTTAGAAAGTGCTTACAGTCTTTCAAATGCCTAAAATATTTGTTTTTGTGGATTGCAAAGTAGGGACCTAAATTCTACTTATGTCATTTTGTAGATCTGGATTTTAGGGCTTGTCTAAACAAGGAAGTTGGCTCACAAGAAGCTAAGGTGTAGACTCCAACCTAGATCCACATATGGGCAATGTTCTTATATGTGAAAAGCTAAGCTCTATTTTGCTTTAAATACCTAAATGGCAGTTACCCAGCCAAAGTTCCATCTTTAGTACTTACAAAAAAAATTTGCAATTCTTCTTCATCAGAGGGTGAAATAGAATAACCCTATACTCCTACATGCTGGAAAGGGGGGGG
>NW_017728931.1:105750515-105820333 GCF_001723895.1 Crocodylus porosus
TAAGAGGAGTATGAGACAGTGCCCCAACTACTCGGCTGTTGGGTTAAAACAAATCCATGGAGCAGAAGACCCAAGATCTAGACTCCCTATGTCATGCAGACTTTCATCTCCTCTTATTTCGCAAAACTGTGTTCTAACCAGCAAGCCATGGTTTAAGCATTATCCAGTGACCTCCCCGCAAGGTTTTCTCCTTAGCTAACTAGGAGATGGAGATTGTAGAAAATTAGGGCTCAAAGCAGGAACATACCCAATTAGATCATTTCGGCCATTTAGACCTTTCCAGCTGTGTTGAGCCTTTGAGCCAACAATGGAGATTCTACCACTTCTCTAGGTACCTCGTTGCCCTCTGAGTGAGTGTGGTGTTTTTTGGGTTGTTTTTCCTAATATTCAATCTGAACTTCCCTTGCTGCAACTTGAGACCAATGTTCCTTGTCCTGTCATCTTCCACCACTGAGAACAGTCTAGCTCCATCCTCTTTGGAACACCCTCAAGGTAGTTGGAGGTTGCTATCAAATCCTCCCTCAATCTTCTTCTTCGGACTAAATAAGCCCAGTTATCTCAATCTCTCCTCAGAAGTCATATAGACAGTACTTCAGGTGTGGCCATACAAATGCAGAATAGAGGGCAATAATTATTTCCCTCAATCTTCCAGCAATACTCCTACAATGCAGCCCACTATGCTTTTAACTTTCTTGGAAACAGGAGAACATTGTGGACCCATATCCAGCTTATTTGTGCACTGTAACCCCCAGGTCCTTTTCTGTAGAGCTGCTGCTTAGCCAGTTGGTCCCGAGCCTGTAACAGTGCATGGGATTGTTCTGTCCCAAGTGCGGGACTTTGAACTTGTCTTTATTGAACCTCATGAGATTTTCTTTTGGTCCAGTCCTCCAATTTGTTGAGGCCTCTCTAAATTCTAGCCCTGTCCATACTACTCTGTCCAGCTTGGTGTCATCTGCATACTTGGGGTGGAGTGCACTCTCAACAGCTTCTAGATCATTAATGAAGATATTGAACAAAATCAGGAACCGGCCCCTGGGGCACTCTACTTGATACCAGCTGCTAACTAGACTTCAAGCCACTGATTACAACCCACTGAGCATGACAGTCCAGCCAGTTTTCTATCCACCTTTACAGTGCATCCATGCAACCTGCACTTTCTTAGCTTGCCTACAAGAATGCTGTGGGAGACCATATCAAAAGCCTTGTTAAAGTCAAGGTATATCATATATACTACTTTCTGCACATCCACAAAGCCAGTCATCTCATCATAGAAGGCAATCAGGTTGGTCAGGTATGACTTGCCCTTGGTGAATCCATGCTGACTGTTTCTGATCATTTTCTTCACCTCTAAGTGCTTAGAAATGAATTCCTTGAGGACCTGCTCCATGATTTTTCTAAGGTGAGGCTGACTGGTCTATAGTTCCCTGGATCCTCCGTCTTCCCTTTCTTAAAGATGGGTACTATATTTGCCCTTTTTCTAGTTGTCCAGGACCTCCCCCAGTCACCACAAGGTTTTTGAACATAATGGCTAGAGACTCTGCAATCACATCGGCCAACTCCCTCAGCACCCTTGGATGCACTGCATCTAACCCCATGGACTTGTACACATCCAGTTTTTTTTAAGTAACCCCTAACCTGTTCTTTTACCACTGTTGGCTGCTCACCTTCTACCCAAATTGTGCAGTAGTCTGGGAGCTGATCTTGCCTGTGAAGACCCAGGTAAAGGCACTGAGTACTTCAGTCTTTTCCCCATCATCTGTCACTAGGCTGCCTCCCCCATTCAGTAAGCAGGAGACCCATGCTTTCCCTGACCTGCCTTTTCTTGCTAACATGCTTGTAGAAACCCTTCTTGTTACTCTTCATAACCCTTGCTAGCTCTAACTTCAGTTACACTTTAGCCTTCCTGATTTCATCCCTTCATGCCTGAGCAATGTTCTTATACTCCTCCCTAGTCATCTGTCCATGCTTCCATTTCTTGTAAGCTTCCTTTTTGTATTTGAGATCACTGAAGAGTTCTTTGCTAAGCCAAGCTGGTCATGTGTCATATTTGCTATTCTTCCTGCACATCAGGATGGTTTGTTCCTATGCCCTCAGTAAGGTTTTTTTTTTTTTAAAAATACAACCAGCTTTCATGAATGCCTTTTCCCCCCTCAGACTGGCCTCCTAGGGGATTCTGCCTGAAAGGCGTGGGCCCTATTCACCTTAACACCAAGCCTTTATATAATGACAAAGTGGGCGGAGGGTTGTTAGGCCTCCTACAAAGTCTGGAATCCTTTTGTCTGTGAATCTCTGGTTGGTGGATTTAGGGGCACAGATTGACATAGAGTTACTGCCTGCTCACGGCCAACCTCTACAACTCAAACGGAGACTGATTTAAAGTTAACCATAAACTTGTATTGGAAGATATTAAAAGAAGACTGTTATTAAACATATACAACATATCGTTGTTAAACTGTTATTAAGCACATCAACAGACAACATCTGCATCAACATTAAAGAAATAGCAATGCTTATAACAACTCTGCCAGGGGCAGCATGGTGCAGGACTGGGCATGCACTGTAAATCCAGTCATAGTGGTGACACAGACTTAGAGAGACTCTAAATCCATTCCCTTAAAGGAATTTGGATTGGAGATGAGGAAGAAGGTGATACTTTACCCACCAAAAAATGGTCTGCTATGATGCTGTTGTCCTCAGAGAAGTATTGTTCACCACATACAGTACCCAGTCAGGAGGTCCAAACAGCTCTTTCTCAGTATTGCCCTCAGTTCCACACCAAACTCACACCCATAGCTCACCCACGCATTAAGTGTCACTAATACTCTTCACAGACCTTTAAACTTGAGCCACCACACACCTCCAGTAAAATCCACACGCACACACTCTGGTGGGATTTTGACAGGATTTCCTTCAATCACTCCACCTGTCAGTCATTTTCCTCAACCACTCACTTTGGTATGCACACAACACTCCAGGTATTTCATCTGACACCGAGGTTTTCCACATGGCACTCTAATGGTCCAGGGTTATCTCTGCATATGCCTCACTGTTGTAAGTGGGTCAGATGGCATCAGTAAGATGAGGAGTTCATGAGCTCCAGAACTCTCTTGCCCCTAGTCCTACTGCGCATGTGCATAGAGGGGTCAGAGCCCAGGCCTGTTTTCCCAACACTACCCATTGGTTCCCTGACGGAGCCAAAGTCTGCTTTTCTAAAGTCCAGGGCTCATACTCTACTCTCCTTCCTTCCTTCCTTTCCTCAGGATCCTGAACTTGATCGTGTCATAGTCACTGCTGCCCAAATTGCCATCCAGTTCTACATCCCCCACCAACTCTTCCCCATCTATGAGCAACAGGTCAAGAAGAGCATGGCCCCTAGTTGGTCTCTCCAACACTTGTTCCATTTGTCCCTAACACTCTCCAAAAACTTCTGGATTGCCTGTGCACTGCTGTATTGCCCTCCCAGCAGATGTCAGGGTGATTGAAGTCCCCCATGAGAACCAGGGCCTGTGATCTTGCAACTTCCACTAGTTGTCTGAAGAAAGCCTCATCTTCCTGGTGTGGTGGTCTATAGCAGACATCCATGACAATATGTTGATCCTGGAGGGAAAACAAGTGGATGTTCAGAGGAACGTTGAGTTGCTGCATCATTTTATTTAGGATTTTCCTTCACTTCACTCTCCAGCTGTGGGGCCTGTGGCGGCTGGATCCCTGGTGCACAAGTGTTGCTCCCAGGCTCCCTGCGAGCTGTGCAGGTGGGGAGGGGGACCACCCTCTATTGTTGGTGTTCTTGGGCTGATTGTAGTGTTAGGGTAGAGATTTTGGGGTGGAGGGGCCAATCAGGGGGTGAGGGAACACTTTGGGGGGCTGAGGGGGGATCTGAGAGCTAATGGGGGACAGTAGGATGATTTGAAGGGTGAAAGGGAAGACCTACGCAACATGAAGAGGCTCTTTTCCCCCCTCCTTCCTAGCTTATACTATGTCTTGAGAGCTGGAGAGCAGGGCAGGCATGGAACAGACTTGCAGCCCTAGCCATACTCCTCCTCGTTAGCCCTCTAGCCACAGGTCTGAGTAGTGCACATTAGAAAGGTATTAATCTCCAATATGTAACTGATCACTCATACTAGTTAATATACAGTTAGTTTGTGATAAGGTTAACTCTAACGTGTAATTGCACCCTGAGAAACTTTTGTTAAAACTTCTAGCCACTGCTGTCCTCCAGTTGAGATCCATTGGCTGAAGCTCTAGTGTGGATGAGGCATGGGTGGCCGTTGGTATTTTAATGACTGTGGCATAGGGGTTTGCTTAGGAATAAGGCAAGCAAGGTTCTTTGAGTAGATGTGATATTTTTTTTATTAGACCAACTGAGTAGCTGGAAAAAAGTTTGTGGCAAGCTTTTGGGTGCAGTCACCCATCTTCAGGCATAGCAAGTCTCTCCTGTTCTGAGACTCCAAAACACGTTCTAGGAATAAGATATTTCAAAAGTATATAGGTGACTTAGGACCTATGTTATAACTAAGTATCTTATCACCAGTGATGATTTAAGCCCATGGGTCTTAGTTTCATAAGTTAAGCAGGTACTTAAAGTTCCAGCAGCTGACTGAAGATCTGCCAGCAGATTGCTACAGGGGAGAGACTTAAACAGGCAGGCAAGTGTAGTAAACACAACTTTGTAGTGTTCCATTCCATAGCCCCTATTTAGGGCTAAATTCTTCTTTAATTTGTCCTCAGTTTTAACTCGGATCATACTCAAAGAAAACTCATAAACTCAAAAGATAATTTAACAATATTTGAATAGCAGTAATGACACTGCCACCTAGATTTTCCTGGGGATTAATGACTAGATAGGAGAACGGCCTTAAACTGTTATTTGAGCTATAAAAGTCCTCTCAGCCAGTTATTAATCCCCAAGAGATGTCCAGTACCTTGATGGTTATTGCTCCAATAAATTACTGTAGTAGATATTTCTCCCCTGCACACCTCTTCATCAACCATAACATGTAGTTTTGCATAATCTAGAATGGCTTGGAGTGTGCAGTTATGCAGAGGCAGGACACCAGTTCATGTTCACTAATTATGATTCCTTTCTTTAGCATCATTATATCAGGATAAAAATGTGCAAGCATAGGCAGTGGAAAAGCTAGAGAAAATATAATATCATCTATTATTACAAAAGTCTACACATACTTTATGAGGCAATTGGAATGGGGTCTTTTGTTTATAAACTGCATTTCACATCCATATTCCTGTGTTCACCAGAGAATGCACTTGTTCTTGCATTATCTGTTGCTTCATTTATGAAAACTAGTGTAGAAAGGATAGGAAACCAGAGTAATATGATGAATAAAATATATAAACAAAACTCTGAGGGTTTTATTAGAAGTGTCTGCATCAGTTTTTCACCTGTATTATTTCCCATTTGGACCATTCTCTTGCCTCAAAGGGACTTTAAACTGTGCTGAGTGAACAGAAAAGGATTCTCCTGGCATGGGGTGCACTTTGGCTCATGAGGACTAGCTATATGGGCTCCTTCCTATCTCTTCCACACTCAAAATGAATGGCCATGTAAGAGGGGGTATGCCAAGGTAAAAACAAGAGATGTGGCCAGAATGTGCTGTATTCTGACAACACCCTTGAATCTTTCCCATTTTTGTCAGTCCTGGACATAGCAGAAAGATGATCCAATTCCCAGTGCAATTTAGAAGAGTTTCATTGAGACCTTTCTACTAGGGGGAAAAAGATAATGGAAGGCCACCTTTTGATTTACTTATCCTCAAGGTGAGCCAAGACCACATTTCACAAGACAACAGTATAGCCTTTCATGACTACAGGACCATCCTGAATTGTCTTCTAGTACAGGGATAGACTGGAGAGAATTGCAGGCCTTAGGCATAAAAATCTCCATGGGCACAAGCTCTCTCGAATTCTTCTGGGAGGCTCAGTTAAAAAAGGTCAATATAGATGATTCTAAGTTTATGTACTGTGTAAGTCATGTCGTTCCAACTCAAGTATTTCTGTACACCTAATAGCCAATACACCCACATGCATAGCCTCCATACCCAAGATGCACAAAACACTCCATTAAAATCTAAAAGGGCCTGATATACCACAACCCTCACGGTGATACAAATGTCATTGCAGGGTTACAATACAATGCCTCTTTGAAGAAAGCAGCCATCCAGGCGCAGGCTGACAAAGTTCATAAGTTCCCAAAAAACATCTAGCAGGGTAGCAGAGGGGTTGAACTTTTGAGAAGCAGCTGAGTGATTCTGTTAACTGAAAAGGTCAGAAAAGAAAACTTGCTGTCTAGAAATACATATGAACAAAGATCAAATGAACTTTTCCAACACAAATTACACAAATCTGTGTGCAGGCAAAAGGAAAAGGTGCATGATGACTGGTGTGGAAAGTAATGAGTAATGAACTTTGATTCCATGCTATATTTTATGCTGATTGAAGAAGGGATGCTGTAGTGTAAAGGGCACCAGGCTTGACCTCAGATGACCAGGTTTTAATTCACAGCTCAGCCTGGACTTGCTATGTAACAGTAGGTCAAATCACTTAATCTTTGTTGTGCCTTAGTTTCCAGTCTTTACTATGGGAGAGTATTGCTTACGAGGATGAAGTCTACTAATGATTGTGAGATACACTAAAATGCTAGGAAAAGAATTCCTACCCTGCACTCTCCCAACCTGCTGAGTGGAACTTTTTGATTCTGCTTTCTGAAGGAACAAATTGAAATTTCATGAAAAAAATGTTAAGGTTTAAAGGTTTCTTTCTCGTATGCATTTTCAATAATATGTTTAAGCTTTAAAATGTTATGGAAATTTGCACTGAATGCACAATTAAATTCCCTTACTCATTGAGTTAAGGTTGTTAATTAAATTATTAATACTTGGACATTATTAATAATTTATTAATCATCTAGTCTATTAATAATGCTATGAAAGATATGGACAAACTAAGACTGGTTCTGTTTAGAGTCGGACATAACAGAAGTACCTGAGTTATTTGAAAACTGCATGAGACAGTTTAACTAGCTATATCTAGTGCTTTTTCAGTATACTACTACATTCAGCATAAAATATTTCTAAAATTAAAAATTTAAAAGCTCTAATAGTGGGCTGTCTCACTGGAGAGAGAAAAAGAGAAAGAGAATTACTTTGATGCTCTTACAAGGGAATTTAGAGAAATATTTTCATCACACAGAGTCATTTTAAACTTAACCTTAAAGTTTAATAAACAACATATGTCTAACAGAGGACAAGCTCTAAGGACAGGGTCAAAGAAAGGACTTGTGCTCCTAAAAAATAAGTTCTCCAATGCTTCCAGAGAAGACTCCAGAGCATAGGCTTCCAATACAGGGGTCACTGAGCCACAAAGAGTGAGTGCAAAACGGAATTTGATTCTGTAAATTAATGGCTAGCTGAGAGTAAAGAGTCATTGGTTTATTGTTTTTCTCCAAGGTTCGTATTTTATTCAGTCTAAAACTTTACATTTTAGACAATTCTTCATAAATCCTATTTTTAGATCCATTTCTATGTCTTAATTTTGTACAGAAATTCCTTGGAAAGTGATTCTCTATATGACAGTGAAGCATACTGACCATTTTTAAAATTATGAGTCTCTGATGTATTTGGTCCTTATCATCCTTGGTTTGTGATGGAAAACATATCGGGTAAAAGTGAGCTGTGGATGCGCAAAATGCACTGATTTCTGTGTGAAAGTGGGGGGATCACTTCATATTTCTATGCTTCTGTTTCTCCTGCTATTCTTTATCTGTTATCTTTAGCTATATGAGGAGGGAGACGAGGGTTTGTATAGTGCCTGGCACAATGCAGCAGCAATCTCTAGGCACTACTATACTATAACATAAGTAATACTAACACAAAATGTAGTAAATCCTAATTGACCTCAACATTCACCAAACAAATGGAACTGTGACCTATGCCAGACAGTAAAACCCGGTATGCTTCTAAATGGTCTGGTGTGCACTTTAGTTGCAAACAGTTGTTGCACTATTATACAAGAAAGAATTTGACCAGCTAAGAATGCAATAGCTAGGAAAGGATCTTTGTCATAACCATGGGCTATTTAAGTCCTTAGCAGGTTATTGGCTTGAGCAGAGATCTTCAGAGGCATTTAAATGACTAACTCCGATTGAAATCAGTAGGAGTTAGGTACTTAACTATTTTGAGGAGGTGAACCCCGATGACAGTGTGAACCAGTGGCACTCAAGTTTTTGGTTCCACGAGCCAGTTGAGTGGCATGGGGCCAGTCCCTGAGCCAGATTGGACCACACACCAGGATCATGTCCTGGGGCCCCGCATTGCCTCCATCCACGAAGATCAGGCCCCAATGCCTCATGTTACCACCAGGATCAGTCTCTGGGACCTGCACTGTCCCTGCCTGGTCCCATGTGCCAGGGTCAAGCCATACATTGCCTTGTGTATACAAACTAGCATATCGGGACACAGTCCACAGGACTCCCCATGGTCTTGGGGGAGCCCTGTGAGTCAGATAACAGGCCAGGGATTAAGCACCCCCAGTCTGAAAAGTATGAAGAGTGGGTCTCTATTTCCTGCAGGAATACTGTTTTAAATACATAAATGTTCTTGAAACAGCGTCTCTGAATTATTTAACATGGAAGGGACTTCCAGAATTCATCCTCCTGAATCATGGTCAAACTGATATAAATATTCTTAAATCGTCCTTGATCTAACTTTGAATACATGTAAGCAATTTCTTCCACCAGCCTATTTTGGCATTTGGTTCCACTAACTGTTGCACAGTTTTCCTGACATTTAATCACATTTTTCCATGCCAAAAGACTAGTCCATTATTACTTCTGTTCCCAGTAATAAATGAGAATGGAAGCTGCTTGTGACTGCCTCCCTTCCCCCTCCTTTATTTGCCATCTTTATTTTCTAGGCATTTTTCACATCTTCCTTTAGACATCTTTTTTCCAGTTCAACATGCCTGATTCTCTTATCTAGTGCTCACACGACACGTTTTCTTAACCTTTCAGCAAACATACTGCTTTCTTCTTATCTCTCTCCAGATTTCTGTTCTCTTTGAAATGGTGTGGTGCCCAACACTGAGTAAAGTACTAAGAGGAAGGCCAAAGCAGTGTCTAATAGAGTGGAATAATTATCAAAGTTGATTTATATGCAGTAGTCTTATTAATATGAACCAATACAGATTGCCTTTTCTGCCACAGCATCAAATTGTTGACTTGACTTTCATTTATCATCCACTTCATAGTCTTCTCTCTGGTACTACTATTTGATATGTTACATTACAGAATGCAGAAGGCAATCCAGTTATGGATGATGCAGAGATGGCTGAAGTATTTAATGCCTTTTCTTTTACTCAAACATAGACATTAGGGCTGGAAGGCACCTTGAAGATCATCAAGTCCGGCACCCTGCCTCAGGGGCAGGAAGTCAGCTAGGGTCAAAGGATCCCAGCAACATAATCATCCAAATGTTTCTTGAATTAATCCAGAGTAGGTGGCTGCACCACTTCTGAAGGGAGTCTATTCTAGGCCTTGGGGGCTCGAACAGTAAAGAAGTTTTTCCTTACGTCCAGCCTAAAACAGTCTTGGAGGAGTTTATGACCATTAGTCCTTGTTATTCCTTGAGGTGCTCTGGTGGACAGATGTTTCCCCAGATCCTGATGCACACTCCTTATGTACTTACAGGAAGCTACCAGATCACCCCTGAGCCTACAATTTTCTAGGCTGAAGAGTCCCATGGCTCTCAGCCTCTCTTCATAATGCCTGCTCTCCTTCCCTCTGATCATGCATGTAGCTCTCCTCTGGACTCTTTCAGGCTTCTCAACATCCTTCTTGAATTGTGGAGCCTAGGACTGGATGCACTACTCCAGCTGCAACCTTACCAAGGCCAAGTACAGCAGGGGGATGACATCCTAAGATTTTCTTGAGAAGCATCTATGGATACAAGCCAGAGTTTTATTTGCTTTACCAGCTGTGACATTACATCGGTGGCTCATGTTCATCTTGTGGTCAGTCATGACCCCCCAAGTCTCTTTCAGCAGTGGTGCTAGCAAGCGTAGCACTGCTGAGCCTATAAGTGTGCTGTGGGTTTTCTTCCCTGAGGTGGAGTACATAGCATTTTTCAGTATTGAACGCCATCAGGTTTATATTTGCCCACTTACTAAGCTTATCCAAGTCAGCCTGGATCACTAGCCTATCCTCAGGTGTGGATGCTGTGCCCCAAAGTTTAGTGTCATTGGCAAACTTAGCCAGTGCGCTTCTGACACCAATGGCCACATCATTGATAAAGATGTTAAAGAGAACTGGTCCAAGGACACAGCCTTGGGGGATCTCTCTGGTCATGGAGCACTATAATGATTTGCTTCCGTCGACGACTACTACTTTCGGGGTCTGACCTCAGAGCCAATTTCCTAATCATCAGATTGTGGTGTAGCCGAGGCCACAGTTGGCCAATTTTTCCATGAGGAGATCATAGGACACCAGATCAAAGGCTTTTTTAAAGTCCATATATATGATATCAATCTCTTCTCCCTTGTCCAGGTGATATGTCACCTGGTCATAGAAGGAGGTTGGTCAGGCAAGACCTACCCGTGACAGTTTTCACAATTATGGGAAACTACCAGATGGCAAGTACAGTTGGCAACAAAGATAGGAAAGAACTAAAACAACCTAGGATAATACCAGAAAAGTTTATTCAAGAAAGGGAAGAAGGAGGATCTAGGGAGTTACAGACCTGTCAGGCTGACTTTGATACCTGGAAAGATCATGGAAAAGGTCATGAATGATCATGAGGCACCAAAGGAGAAGAAGGAACAGCCATCTTGGATTCACCAAGAGCAAAACATGACTGACCAACTTGATATCCTTCTATAAGTTGACAGGGTCTGTGGATAGGTGGGAAACAGTGGACGTGATAAACCTTGACTTTAGCAAGACTTTTGTCACTGCCTCCTATGACATTCTCATTAACAAGCTAAGTACATGCAGATTAGATGAAAGTAGTATAACCTGGATATATAACTAGAGACCTACCAAAATTGAGGAGTCAGATAGCTAATTTCATGGGCTGGTCATGGGGTTCTCCATCATTTAGCCCCTCCCTTCAGTGCTGATTGGCCAAAAGAGCTGTCTGTTGTGCAGCTCCACCCCTCACCACTGGGTAGTAGAGAAGGGTAGAGCTGTGTGACAGGCAGCCCTCTCAGTCAATTAGCAGCAAGGGATGGGGGAGGCCCTGCCATTTTGGCTGTTCCCCTTTGTGTCAGCCCCACTGCCCCCACCAGTCCGCCAGTGAGCTGCAAGCCTGGGCCACAGCAGTCCTGAGGACTTATGGATCCCATTGTGGAGTAGGCATTTAATTTTTAGTAAGTTTTTTTTAATTCTGCAGATTTTTGTGGCCAATGCCCAATTCCGCAGTTTCCACAAAATCCATGAAATCGCAAATCGAATAGGTCCCTATATATAACTGGTCCTTCTCTGAAGTACTGGAGCCCAGCCAGTCATTCCTCAGTCTGTACTTGTGTATGTAATTATTCTGTTCAAAGTGCAGGACTTTTCACTTGTCCTTGTTGCATTTTATCTGATTGATTTGTGGACCCTTTTTCCAGTCTATCCAAGTCAACCTGGATCTTAGCTGTACCCTTCAGAGTGGCTACAACTACACTCAATAGGCAGTACTCATTGCGAAAGCAGCTCCTATAACACTACCTCTACTTGTTCTTCATAGCTGACTATGTATCACATTGTTCTATTTGATTTAATGCCCAGAGCTCAATTACTAAGTGTAAGATGCTTTCCTTGTTGATCACCATCTTTGTTGGCCCCCAAAGCACTAGCTATACTTAGTCAAGCAAAGACAGAGATGGGAAGAGACAAAGGTGGAGAACATGGTGCTACCTTGTTCTCTGCAGAGAATGCTAAGAACATTGGCTTTGTCCCCTTACACACCAGGATAGCTGGCAGGACATACATAGTTGAGTAAACTATTCTGTGAAAACAATGAAGGAAAAAGGTGTAAACCATGGCCCAATTTATTCTTTTCCATTTTCTTGAAGTGGTGCGGCTATGCTTTACTCTCAGAACACAGTTTATTTCTGTAATCTATCCTGGTGTGTCTGCTATGAACAAAGTCATCAGGGGGCCTTAGGAGATGCCTGTACTTCATCTGAGGCAAGCAGGATAGCTGCTATAAGCCATGCCTCATCTCTCACTCAGTGTGCACTAAAACCTGGAAATTAGGCATCCAGTTTAGCACATTTCTGTAGTGTTCCAAGGAGTATGCCTTGGACAGGGAATTTAAAAGCAGTTATGGACACATGCTCAGGGCTGCAGTAAACTAGATACACTAATTTTAGGCTTTGGCACATGATAAGTATGAGCAAGTGGACATGTCATATTCAGTGGTCCTCCTTGGCAGTGTAGACATACCCTTTGAGACGGGAAGGAAGCTATTACTGAGATAAGAACACAGGCAACCAGGACTGAAAGGCAGGCTTAACGTTTTAGGAGAAAAAGGAATTGCCATAACAGATCAGAAGAATTGTTTGCCTTGACCAGTATCTTGCCTCTTAGTAGTGAGCAGTACATGATATTTTGGAGAGAATAGGAATACCCTATGCTGAACAATGATGTTTAAATATGCCAAGGAGTAAAAAGTTGTTTTATCTGTGGAAACACAAAGTTTTATATTCCCAAACTTTGATCCATGATGTACAAATGAATTTTAAAATATGTGTTTTCTCACTCTTAGGATCAGTCATTACCCAAGTACTTTGGCACATGAAACAAATATAATTTGTGAAATTAAAATGATTGTACTTTAAAGCTGAATGTCTTGTTCAGTTGCATCTTTGAAGATAAATTTTGTTTTGTTAATTAGATACATATCTTTCACTTATCACAGGGCTTTTATTTTCTTGTTCAGTATTGACTGAAATTGAAAGAAGTTAAAACTGGATACTCTATTTGTTCAGTGTGCCTGAAACCTCTCTCTCTCTCTCTCTCTCACTATATCAAATGGTGAAAACCAGTACTGAATTCATATATTTCAGATATTGTTGCCAATGTGCTATTAAGCTTTTGCATCTAGATGCCACTAGTAAAATAGCATATTAAATGCTGCAGCAGTGTCTGAAACATCTATTTATTTTAAAACTAGTGTTCATTAACATCCTGTACCATTAGGTACTTTCTTTTGGGCCCAGTTAGGGTTCATTAACTCATGATTACTCAGGCATGTTCTTCTATTTACCCCAAATAGTAACTGAATATTATTTTAGGACACAATTTGTACCAGTTGCCTCAGTATGTCTACGAAGGAAGGAAGTACTATGCACAGTCTACCTTTAATTGAAATCTTGTTGATATGGAAATGATGTAATTTTGATCTGGCTTCCACTAAATGCAGTAAGACATTCAGGCTTAGATGCTTCAGGACAAATTATACCCTGCCATGTAACCCTCATGACCCAACCAAAGTCCAAATACATTTTTTTTTTTTTGCCAAGCAGAACTTGTCCTTATGAATAAAACAGATAACATGCAATGTGTCAATTTTATTCACATTGAGCCCCCAGGTTATTCAGGCTCTATGGCCCAGCTTTTACTATTGAACAGAGGTCCTAGGAGGAATTCTGGAAAATTCAGACGGCATTCCCCCTGGAGTTCCAAGGCAGCCTGTATGGCCCAAACCAGCATGCCCCCTTTTACTGGCCAGGGAACTAAGGACAAAGTCCTGTCCTCACTTCACCCTATTTGGAGATTAGAGCCAACCTCACTAGATGCTACTCAATCATTTTCATACTGTACCAAGTGTTTAAACTTATGAAACAGGCTCTTTTCCAGGATTTTCCAAAGAACATATCAGTTCTAGCAAGAATTTATCTCAATTTTATAAAAAATATCCCCTTTCCTGCTATTCAGTGCTAGAATAGGAAAAGGCATATTTTAAATTGACTAAACTAAAAATACAGCTCTCTTCATACTTCTGCATTTTACCAGTTCCTATTTTCTTTGGTTGCAAAATCTCTACCCAATTAGCAAAAGGCTCAGAAAGAAGAAGAGATGTTCTTCTTATGAGCTATGAAATTTCTCTGCTCTCTGCCATATCTATGGTACTGTGTCAGTTTAATTCTAACTGGAAGTCTCTGCAGAGGCATAAAGGTGTACATAGGGTGTGTCTACACATTCATTTACTGCACAGTAAGTGGCTTTTACGTGGTGTCTACACATGCAGGCATTACAGCACAGTAATGCTGTGTGTAGACTGACTTGGGACTAAAATTAGGTGCAACAAGGTGTCTACGCATATCTTACTGCATAGTAACTATTCAGGTGTAAATTTTGCTACCTGTATCATACAGCCAAGCTGGCATAAGTCACCATAGTTACTACTGTGCAATAATTTTCAGTTACTGCACAGTAATGGTGCACGTGTAGATGTGCCCACAGAGACTGAACCACTTTCTCTTAGCAGATTCTAATCTGCCTTTCCAGGTGCACTGGATGGTATACTTAAGGTTCACTGCAGGGCAGGAAGTTTTGATCTGCCACCTGCCGCATGGTGCCTGTTGAAGATGACATTTACTTTCTTGTCCTGTTAAGCTCTTGTACAAGTATAGAATCCTTTTGAACCCTCCTGTAAGAACTGATTTTTAAAATCTCAGCTAATTCATATATTTATTTTCAAACACATTTTCCCTAATTCATGGGCTCATCAGCTCTAAAAACCTCAGAAAATAAATTTAAATGTTTATTTCTTCTTTCCCCAACATATCTTGCCTAAGTGCTATTCATTGCAAGAACCCTTGTCAGCAGCTTCCATGCAAGACCAAATGACATACAGGAGGAAACAGGTATTTTTGCAGAGGTTTCTTCCATGCTACAATTCTAAACTATATGGTCTATTTGTGCAACCTTTAGTCATATGTGGGAGTGAGTGAATTAGAGTTTGCATAATCAGACTCGGAATGGATATCTAGAACACAGTAGCCAAATGTTTAATCAGGCTGCCAAGGAAGTAAAACCTATCCATCTGATTCCCCTCCATGAGCATCAACTCCAGAAAAGAGATAATGAAGACACCCTGAGGGCTGCCTCTGGCACAGTGCTTAAGATCTTAATTTTCAGCATAATCAAAAGTCCAATCTGGGAGGCTCCCGAGACATGATCCAACCTCATTTCCAAGGCTGACACACATAGAGCAGGATAGGGTTCATTTCCTTGATGGTAGCGGGACTGAATGTTTTGCCACTGTAGGATAGATGTATCCATGTACCTCTTCCAAAGTTCACTGAAGGCAACAGAGTTTCCAATTGCCATCATTGTGTTGTGAGTTAGGTTACTAACACTGTACTTAGCACCTCAGTGATTTTGAAATTGATCTTTTTGGCTAACAGTTGGGAACAATGAACCTCCTTATGCACTTAAACTCTCTTTAAACACTTTCCACGTGGGAAGATTTTTTTTCTAAATTTAAGCCATTTTCAATGCAAAACAAGCATCCCAAATTCTGCAAATGTTACTCCTTATGTACAAGGCAGATGGGGAAGTGAGGGAGAGAGAACCTAGTGGTTGTAAATGGTTAGCTTAACAACTTTTGTGTTTACATTCTGATAGATTTTAAAGCTAAAAGGTACCTTTACGATCATCTAGTCTGACCTCCTATACAATCCATGGCACAAGTCTCACCACATGTCTCAGTAATGCCTGCACCACACCTACGACCTCCAGTTCAGATACAGCGTATCTTTCAGTATGCTCAGAGCAGGTTGAAATAGCTGAGAGTTAATCACTAAAGCAAGTCTCTGCTGAAAATGTTTACCAGCCCCTAACCTTAGCAGTGTATCTTAGGGCTATCAGTGGTTTTCAGAGAAATACCTTGCTTGAGTTGAAAAGAATATGGCAAGTTCACCAGGTTAAAATAAATGAATTAGTAGAAGAATGATCTGAGCAGAGCCTCCAAGGTTATGTGTGTACTATGTAAATCCCAAATAATGCTTTAAATCATATTAATCTTACCTTTAGCCATTAACATTTGCTCTGAGAGGCTATCTTAAACAGGGCAGAAGCCACTGAGCAGATAGTAAACCAATGTCCTACTCAGTTTAGCTTCCTGGCTTTCAGTAATAGGCATACACCTATGGGACTGCTAAATGACTATATGCTAATGACTAAAATAAGTTACGGGTAGAGAAGAGCTGGAGAATAGTATTTAAGCAGGTTAGAAACTGGCACAATCAATCAAACTACTTAACACCCTACTACAGGACTGTGATTGTGATACCAATTTTAAGCCCAGAGTGTGTATTTATCTGGTTTAGCTACTTTAAGGATATGCGAGGGCACTTATTTTAGTTTCTTCAAATGGCTTTATATAAGAATGCATGACTTCGGATGATCAAACTATTATGGGTAAATAATAAGCTTATGGCAGTTTTATAATACTATCTGTGGATTTATAGGCACAGCCTTTGCTGACTTACAGGCAGAGATGTATTAAATATAGTTTGAGTTGATTTGGTCCTTTTAGAAATATAGAGGATCATAGCTCTAAGCTAGCCCCTGACATACTGCAGGCAGATACTATGCCAATACCCGCTGTACAAGTTATTTATATACCTCTTTTATAACTCAGTGAAATTGTGCGGCTAGTGCTGACAATCTCCGTACAAAACGAGGTATTGACTGTGCTGAAGCAGTTTGTTGAACACACCCACCACCTCTCCTGATGACTTTATCCTGATTTACATAGTTTGTCCAATAAAAGATATCACCCTAAGAAATCCTTGCGTCTTGCATTTCTTATAGATCACCATGGCTATAACATCACTCTTACACTACCTTCTCAGCCTCAAGCATCTATAACTAAATCCTAATGTCCTTTCTTATGACAACTTCCTATTCACCTCAGAGGAATGAAGGACACAGAATTCAGTTTTCATTGTGCATTATACATTTCCAATGTTTTAAGTCTATGTCCTTCAACAGATACATCTTGCTAAGTATGAGACTCTTTCTTTGAATCTATGGCTTTTTATAAAGTCTTCCCAGGCCTTTTCCCAAATGTGGTGTTTTGATTATACAACCACAGATCTCTCAGGGGAAGTTATTTGCCTTACCACTTTACAATTAGCATAATAAAATATATAGCATGTGGCATAATTGCTTATGAATGTTCAAATGCATTTGTCATTGTATGAAAAATTAAGTTTACATTTGTATGTAAGTAATTGGCAGGGGATGTAATTTTTCCAATTTGTACTCACATCTTGAACGGCAATTTATTCCAGTTTAAGAGCCCATGTGATTTACAAGCAATGTAAATCAGTGCTGTTTCCCTGAATAAAATTGTGAAGACATAACTTGACATCAGGCAATCTTACATATTAAAGGGACACTATCAAATTGGAAAACATGTTTCCATATGACAGTTTTGCACCTTCTGTAATTACCCTTAGTTTAAGATTACTGTGGAAAAAAGTTAGGAAAGAAAACCCACATATTTTTAGTTTGTTTCTCAGCTGTCTGTGCTAAGGCACTGGTCCCCAGAAAAAGTCTTTTAGGCTACAATCTTTCAAATATTTACATGCAAGTTTAACTTTGCATATATGTATAGTCCCATTGTTTAAATAACCTTTATGAATATCAACAAAGGAGTAGAAACACTGTATAAGTTGGTCATTAAAATATATATGTTTTAATAAATTCATACATATGTATGTATATATTAATAGCCAACATTTAAATTAAGTTAAGAACATAGGACTAGGAAGGGTCTCCTGTTGGTTACTTCAAAAATATTAATTAAAGTTGACAGTGTCCCTTTAGCAAGAAAATGGAAGGACTGGATATTAGTTTCCCATTCGAAAATTGTGTACATAACTAGTCTGAACATCCAAGCTGTATTGGGCCTAGAGATTCTGCTTCTTACTCAGAAAAATATTAGCTCACTAAAATAGGTTCCTCATGTGAGTTTTCCCTTTTTAAAAGCATTGTGCTATTCAAATTGTTTTAAAGAGACTGATTCTCTAACAGGTACTCATCTCTGCCAACCTGTTCTTAGCTGTTTGTTATCCCTATCCTGGCCGGTTCTTATTTTTTAAAATTGGCTCCCAGTATTAGAAGCAGGCTAATAAGAATTCCCTAGGTTTATAGCACACAGTAGGTGCATCTACACATGTGCTTTAATGCAAAGTAGCATATTTTACTGCACATTAAAGTGTCACATAAAAAGCTGTGATTATACTAATGTGCAGTAAAATAGGTTAATGCAAAGTAAGCATCACTTAAATACTGTGCGCATTTGTTATTGTGCATTAAGGCACTGTAATAAGCATTTTTTTTAGTACCTCACATTGGAGGGGACTTTTACATTTGCTCTAGGGGTGGTGGGGCAGTGTTTCATGTATCAGCATCCCTGCACTTTAAAATGGTGGTGGTGGCACTTGAACTGAAATGTATTTGTTGAGCTTTAGTTCAAGCACCACAACCACCATTTTGAAAAGCAGGAATGCTGATGCATGAGATGTGGGACGCTGCTGTAGAGCATGGTAATTTACCACTCTCTAGCAGACTTGATTTAATTGAGTCTGCTCTGAAGTGCTATAATTACAGCACACTGGAGCAGGCTCCATGTTTATGTACAGGCACCCAGAGGTACTAAATTTAATGCGAATAAGAAAAAGCATGTTAATGCACATGTAGATGCTCCCAGTATCAAAGCCAAAAGAAAATTATAATCCATAGCTAGGCATAACTAGAAATTTATTCTCATTATGTATTGGTTTTGATCACACATCAGCCACAAACTTCGGAAAGTTTCAGACTCTCTCTAGTTTCGAAATGTAAAAGCCAACAAGTGTCCTACTATTACAAAGTCACATGATAAGTCATTCATACATTAAGAATACTGCTTTAAGAGAAGCACAGGAAGAACTTTTTATTTCCTCAGATCTTCCAGGCATTTTATTCAGTCCTTTTTGCAGCCTCTTTTTCTTTTAATTGATGATGCCTACCTACTAAGTCACCATGCTCAGCTGCAATGCCCTCAAGCACATTTTGCTACTTCACTCCAGGTACCACTTAAATTGAAAGCAGTGGAGCCACGTCTAGATTTCAACAGGGGTGCACCATGAGAGAGGTTCATTAGCTCCATTACTCTGCAGTCCTAATTAGCTGACCCCAATCCTGATCAGATGCAACAGTGGCTTTGGAGCAGCCTTTTCAGAGCAGCACATCATTCCTCTGGCTGTTGCTGGTGAGTTTACCATGTGGCTGTGGTCAGTGTTACTTTTTCACTTTAACTTCAGGCCTTTTTATTTTTGTGTATTGCATCCTCCTTCTGTTTCTACCTCATCTCTCTCTACAAAGCTCCTGTTCCTACCTTCTATATTGCCATAACATTCAGTTTTTGCCCTTTGGTTTAGGGATTCTTCCTGTATTTTTCTTTCCCAGACAGCTGGTTAATCTAGCTGTATTTTCTCCTGAAAAAATTTGGGAAAATTCCTTAGTTCTGTTTGCAGTACAGACAATTGTATCCTTTTAAGCTTGGGAATATTCTGCTGTTCCCTTTGTAGGTCACCCTTTGTGACTGGCCTGAATACATCCATTAGGACTGCAGAAAAGAAAACGTTTGATTTTGTGCCACCATGCTGACAGAACATGGCAGCTTTGTAAGTGCAAGAACCAGTGTTAATTAGGTAGAGGAAAGAGAGAGTCGAAGGGGATGGGGAGAAGAGTGCCACATGAGACACTCTTAGTGTTGTCAGGGGAACAGTGTGTTGTGTGTTTTTTGTTTTGTTTGTTTTTTTGTATTTTTGTTTTTCCAGTGAATGTTTTTCCAACATTTTGCTGGTGGTTTTTCAGCTTTTGCTGGTGTTTTTTTCAACATTGGGAAATTTCATTATGGTTGTTGAGCTGAATAGTGTACAGTGCTATTTGTTTTCCAGGAATCCATATGTGGAAACGTAGAATCAGGGTCCTAAGTAGACTTGGGCACCTACATGTGATCCTCTCCTATCCTGCTCAGCTCTGAAAAATTATTAATGCACCTTGCTTTTGTAACATGCCATTTTCTTGGTTATAAAAAACAGCAAGTGGGAAGTGAATCCATCCACCCATTGTGCAAACTGGGACTGGAACAGGATGGAACTAAATCATCCATATAGGCACCTAATGGGTGAAATAGGACCTGCCCCAGAGAACATTCAATTTTTCAACAGCGTAGAATGTGTGCTAAATACAGGCGCAGAACATTACTGAAGCAGCTGTTTCCACTCTCTCAGTGGTATCTATGCCCAGGCATGAGGTGTTGCACTGAGATAACAAAGTGTTTAGTGATTTTTCTAGTTTCCTTTTTCCTATTTATAAGGTAAAATCCTATGCTAATTCACTGGATGTATTAGACACCCAGGAAGAATATGGCTTCATCTAGACTTCTATCTGTGCATCTTTGCATGTAAAAGTAAACTACTTCTGTTTTCAAATATTGGCTTTGAACCAGGGGACTTGCCATTGCAAGCAAATGACTGGTATTGCAGTGCATGAGTGTGCCATTAGATGAAATGGAAAAAGGAAGGAAGTTGGTAGAGAATAAGGTCACAACAGAGCAAAGGTAGGACCTATCTGGAATTAAAAAAAAAAACAAAAAACCTAATTTTTTGAGCTGACAGCAATATAAACCCTTTTAATAATCAGTCAGATTCAAACTCTGCAGTTCCTTTCTCTAGCCGTTAGTTCCAATTCACAGAGAGACCCTGTTCCCCCGAGTGCTACTGGGAGTAACAAGGAATAACGGCCATAAGTTGACAGAGAGAAGATTCAGGCTAGACATCAGGAGGTGCTACTCCACTGCCAGGGCAGCTAGGAGCTGGAACCAACTTCCAAGGGAAGTGGTGCTGGCTCCTACCCTGGGGGTCTTCAGAAGGAGGCTAGATAGATACCTTGCCGGGGTCATTTGATCCCAGCATCCTTTCCTGCCCATGGCATGGGGTCAGACCTGATGATCTGTTCAGGCCCCTTCCAACTCTACCAACTATGAACTCTATTCATTTCATAATGTATTATTATGTTATCATTAGCTCTCATGTTTCTACAGGCTTCTGAAACATTTATGACCCAATTCAGTTTTTGGTATGAAAGGGTGTAACTCCTGATTTTGAGGTATACTTTATTATACACTGTCCCAAGCAGTTCTTAAATACAAAGCTGGCCAACTGAGAACTAATATGAAGTAAAAGGCTCCTCAGTTATAACTGATTTATCTAGGTTGTTTTCACTTTAAGACAAAGCCTATTGGCACAAAGCTATCTTTAAAATTAAGTGCCAGATAAGAGACAGATGTTTTGAGCTAAAACATAACTTCAGAGAAGAAAAGAATCTGATATAGTATGAAAATGTTGTGATCTTCATGGTATATCATTTGTAGACTAACACTGCAGTCTCCATTCAAACCTGTAAAAGTTCTGCATCTTTCACATTTTAGTTATCTGAATTCCTGAGGTATCCCAGTGGAAGACATATTTGAGAAAGTGGAGTTCACATTATATTACTTTACCCTTACCTAGAACCTTTCAGCTAAGGATTACAAAGTTCCATGCAAATATTAATTAATTTCTCCTTCCAACAACCCTATGAAAGTTATTAATATTCCCTAGGAGAAGCCTGGGTCTAAGAAGGATGAATGTAAGTATGAGGGATGCTTTGTTTGTAATCCCAGTCTGCCTCCCGCTCATCATGTGACTTTAAATGTATCATTTCACGTTAGTGTCTCAACTTCTCCACAGGTAAAATGGTGATAAAGCTCAATGAAATAATGCATAAAGATAATATTAATAAATTTAGTTAAGTTTTCTACACAGCTTTGAACACTAAGGGCATGTCCAGATGTACATGGACATTTTGTTCCCCAAGGACAAATAGCGGCAGTGCACCTTCCCCAGCTGCTACTTGTCCCTAGGGAACACGCGTGCCACGTGTGCTTTGGTGCACAGCAAGTTGCCCCAGGTGGGGTTGCCCCAGGTTGCACCGGGCTGGCCCCAGCAGTCTTAACTGGGACCTTAGGGGGCTCCTGGGGCTGCAGGCATAGCGATTTCTGGTTCAAGGAGCCTAGCCAGAAGTTGCAGCATTGCACCAGGATTTTTAATTTTTCCTGTGTTTTTGTTTGTTATTTTGTTTTGATGCCTGGATATCCAGAGGTCAAAAAAACCTGGCATAGTGCACGGTCAGGCAGCACGTCATTGCAGCATGGAGAACACCGGACTGTACAGTATGTTTGCAAACATGTTTGCAGTGCCACATACTGCATGACTGTGCTCGTTTGGATGAGCCCTGTGTGTGTGTGTGTGTGTGTGTGTGTGTGTGTGGGTGTGTAATACTATTTTGTGTATAGATGAAGTGAAGTGCAAAAATGGTTAAGCCCAGATATTGGCGACACTCGGGGGGTGCCCGTGCACCCCCTGAGCTTGGCGATGCACCCCACACAAAAAGTGCTGCCAATGCTGCTGGCAGCATCTGTGGGTGGTCACTGGCCACCACTTGGTGCTCACCATCCTGCCCCATCCTCTGACACCTCCGTGGCTGCCAATAGGAGCTCCCTGCTCACTGCCACCACACCCCCAGCACAGCCACTGCTGCCGCCACCAGTGGGCGGTCGCCGTGCCCCTCCAACCTCCAAGGGCACACAGCATTCATGAGCCCAGATCTTTAAAATTACTTAGATACCTTACTCTTATTAAAGTTAATGGGAGTTTGTAACTAAAATATTTTTTTAAGAATCTCAGCTTAAGGTCCAGATCCATACAAGAGCTCAGGTACAGCCTTTATTGGCTGTCTCAAGCTGTCACAGCATGTCAGTAGCAGAAGTAGAAGCAGACTGGGAAATCACTACACCCAGTATCATGCTCTTACCACTAGATTATATTCCCTCCCAGTCCTCTGTCTTATCGCATGAGCTTTTTGTGCTGTTAATAATGTGGTTTGTTTAAAATGTAACTCTTACAAAGTGTTTTCTTCCTTGGTTGTCCTTCTTTGACGGAGACCACTGTCCATTCCCAGAAGTTGAAAGATGGACATTTAGACTCTCCAATTCTTAACTTTCTTAACTTTTAAGGAGGGTTTAGTTAGGCCCCACTGCTCCCAGCTCTTTTTATAACATTAATTTATTGTTCCAAATCAAAAATGGCAAGAGGAAAATTGCTTAGGTGGTGTCTTAACACATTAAGCCTCGAGACCTGCTGCCACTAAACCCAGCAGCAAAACTCCCATTGTTATTCATTTAGTGCTAATGTCATTCTCTGTGCTGCACAGCAAAAATACATAAAGAATGTCATGCTACTTAGCTATCTTAAAATGGGAATGTTGTTAGGCCATAAAACTGCTAGAGGCCAAGGTCTTTTGATTCCGTATTTGAATCTCTTTAAAAAGTGGGATCAATCTGTCTCTTTCTTTGAAGAGATGCACTTATTTTAGCCATTTTTCGCTGCATGGGAAATTTCACTTTCGGACCTTTTTCTGACTTTGTAAACACATCCTTTGTATGCCACTTTGTTCTCAATGAATAGGGAGAAAGAAGGAATTTTTCATTCTGAATGTATTGTGTTCTTTTGTCAAACTGCCCCTTTCCTCTTTATCCAGTGTTTCCCTAGGAGTGTCTGAAGGCAAAATCTTCATTCTGCCAGAGTTAAGTAAGCAAATGTACTTTGGCTAAATTTTGTTCTAACCTTAAGAATTTTGAGCTGCAACTAGACATTTGTTCTGAAAGCTAAACAGTCACTCTTGCTTTTAATAAATAGGTTGTACAACCAGAAAGTTTGCCTCTAGCTACCTTTATAAAAAAAACAACAAAATTGACTTAGTCTGTATAAAGCTTTTTATTTCTTAGAATTCCAGATTGCCCGTTTCTTAATATATTAAAAAATGAAGGTTTCTGTGGTCATAATTTAAAATAATTTTGGCAAGGAGAGCATAAATTACATTTAACAGTGAATCTAAATAACTGACAAAACTGATGTAATGAAAACCAGTGCAATACAGAAACAAGCAGGAAGACCAGGATGCTAATAGATGCCTTGTGTCCTGAGCCAAACATTCTTTTATTATACCAGAATATAGAATGAAATTTTTGCATCAGCAGCAAGGATAATCAATATAATTCATAAAACGAACAGTGATCCAATCCAAATTTCATGTTACTTGCTAGGCTGGTATTCAATCATAGAGGTAACAGCTCATTTATCTGTATAGTTTTATTTGCATTCAAACATCACAACTTAATTTTTTTCACCAGTATGCATCATTGTTGTGACTGATTCTCATGACTAGGGTTCTCATGAGTCCCTTTCTTTTTGGAAGACCTGTTTTTACATTCTTCCAGAGGTAACAAGGATCAGTACTTTTGGTGGGCTTTTCCCCCGTGTTAAATGGATTTTAAATTGCATGATGATAAAATAGGACTGAGTATAAAATCTGTGTGCAGACATGTCCAAATAAACCTCAAGTGAATGATGCAGTGAATTATGGGGGAATTCAAGCTGGCTGAGTTCCTGGATAGCTCATCCACATTCTTTATTCCAGTCCAGTGGCTAACATGGCAGCTGTGACCTGCTGTGAGTCTCCTTCATGGAGTTTTATGGCTGTTGGATCCACCTAATCATATATATTGTGCCAATATGTTGCTCCTTCCTCTCTATGTCCCTCAATCTGCACAGGAACATGAGGAAATCACATAGTTAACCTCCGCCAGCTGGAGAAAACATAGAGCTCTTTCCACACCCAGTCCTTGGCCACCTTAGTCATAGTTATTAATATGGTAAACTGAAAATAGTTTGAAGATAGTTACATGATAGCAGTATCACAGTGACAGGAACTGTAGAGGATAGTACCATAACATTACAAGGATTCACTAGACAAAGCACTTGTAGAAAGTAGGGGTGAGATGTTCAAAATTACTCAGCATTGGCCTAGCTTGTCTCCATTTAAAATCAGTTGAGCCATTGACTTCGTTGCCAGTTAGGTAAGTACTGAGCTTTTAAAAAATCTTACCTTAGATGTCATTGTTTTAATAATAACCACTGTATGCTCATCCATTGAAATTGCCACTGTTTCAATGCATAACAAGAGGAACCTACTACAGCCCTTACACTGAGAGGTCCATTGAGCATGACTGGAAGAATGTCTTCATGGCAACCTAGAGGTATGACTAAAGTTTGTATAGACTATCTTTAAGGGTATTACTACACAATACACTTAGCACATGCTAACTGCATTTACCATGCTAGTGTCCAAACATTCAAGCAATAAAGCATGTGGTAAGTGACATTGTAGCATAGTGAAGTTTGGCCTTTTCTGGAGAAAATGATCTGCAGCATGTATTACCTAATATATGTTGAGCTAACATTGGACTGCCCCAAGTAGGTAATA
This sequence comes from Crocodylus porosus, assembly GCF_001723895.1. Lineage (NCBI taxonomy): Eukaryota > Metazoa > Chordata > Crocodylia > Crocodylidae > Crocodylus > Crocodylus porosus. The sequence continues at coordinate 105,775,945 of NW_017728931.1, forward strand.
TGATCAGGAGACTCCAGTGCAATGCCAGGAGCGCTGGGAGCTTGACTAACAGCTGTGTTGGGCTCCCAGCCTCCTTACTGCATTGGAGCCTTGAACCAGCAAGGCTTTGGTGTGGTGCCTGGGACAGCCTAACATAGCTGTTTTTTTACTCATAAATTAATCATAAGACCTACAGAGATCTAAAAAAAATAACATCTGTATAGAAATCCCAGCCTTCATTGTCTCTCTAAGTTTTGTCCAGTTCTTTCAAGAGTCCTGCGTCCTTTCTGCCACTTAGGCTAAGAACAGACATTCAAAAAGTACAATGTGGAATTGATTGAATCTATGCACATTTCTCTAAACTGTGCAGATTGGATCGGAAGTGAACAGAACTCATGTTTGGTCTTCACTTGGGGGAGACAGGAAAATGCCTGCGCTAGCTGATGCCAGAAAGCTGGGGGTGCTCCCACACACCTCCAAGCATGGCTGTCAGACACACACCTCTCCCCATTTCCCTGTCATCTGTCAGGCAGCCAGCAGACGGACGTGTGCTCACCCCTGCTGTGTAGGTCCCTGGGCTTTGTCCATGGTGGGGCGTGTGGGGGTCCACCCTAGACAGGACAGTGGCAGGTGGGTTTGGGGGCTCAATAGCTGCTGGGGGCGGGGGTATAGAATTTGGCCAGGGATTAAGTGCTAGCTCTGGGAGGAGGAAATCCTGCAAGCCCTTCCTGAATCCACTCCTGAGCAAGGTCCCAGGGCTCAGGACAGGGAAGGGACTCTCTGTACCCTACTGATCCAGCGAGGAATGCAGGGTGTACCACTACTGGTGCCACCTTCCTCCAGCAGCTCATGCATCCTGCTCCCCACATCCCACTAGCTCTGTGCTGCCTGTAGCTGACAGCCAGAGAGCTTGGGCAAAGCCACTTGGCTCGAGGAGCTGAGCCATGGCTCCCTGCAAAGGAGGGTTAGCAAGGATCCCATACAGGCAACTGGGATACCAGCAAACAGCAGCCTACCTTCATCTGTGAACCTGACAATGACATTCGATAGATTGGTCTAACCTAGGTTGAGTAAGTCTGATTCTATATAGATAGTCTATCTTAGACTGGGAACCACTATTTTTAAAACAGCCTATGTGCCCCAAACTTCTGTTTTGCTGCAGGTATAGATCAGCTTCCTACCACCTAAACCAGAAAAAGTGTAATGTCTGTACCTGGCCTTATTGTTCTACCAGGAAAGAGGCAGTCAATATTTATGACTTTCTGTTTATGCTGAAGTGATGTTGAGGCAAGATCTGTGAGATGTTTGACCAGTCTTTGCTACCTGATAGTTGATTCAATACACACTGAGTTAGGGTTATATAGGGAGTTCATAACATCAGTCAGAATTTTGAAGCTTCATATAGACAGAATTCCTAAATGGTTCAACTACTGTTGACATTCAGAGGGCTTGATTCATATCCCACTGGAATTGCTGGGAGTCCTTCCAATAACTAAACTATTAAAAGATGATGCTAAATAACGGAAATAAATATCAGTATTTTTCAGCCTAAATGTTTAAAATCAACCAAGCTATCATCATTACTCTTTAATTCAGTAAAATGAATGGTTATCTGTAATTTTGATTTCAGCATTGTCAATCCATTCTAATATACTATTTTCTCTTTAAAGGGTCAAAACTTGTATTGATGATACTGTTTCACTTTTAATGAAACACTTAGGCTTCTGTTTGTTTATTTGATTCCTTTTCCTTATCTGCAAAGATTAGTAAATATGTGCATCTTTGAACTCTTAATGCTGACAGTTTTCAGTATAAAATAGCATAGAGCATCAGATAAATAGAGATGCACATACGCTTCTTTCAAATGATTCAGTCATCAAATGCTAGTTGACTTTGCTATATATTTATTAGGCTGTTAAAGCTTTAAAATCTATTCCTGGATATGGCACTTTGTCAAAAGTGAATGTAATTTTGGCAGGATGGAGCATCTCCAATTGCATTTGGAAATTTGTCTACTTCTTTAATAGTGCACTGTCTACTGTGTCAGTTTTGAGGAAAGTTAATTTCCTATTGCTGACAATAGGAATAATTTTTGGCAGAATAATTTTTCATTTCCAGGTATCTTGTAATTTGAGATATTAGGCATTTGACTTAATTTTTTCAGGTATTTAATGCTTAAAGTATTTTGCCAGGAATGGGTAATTTTATAGAGGCAGAGCATATCCATTTATAAAATAGGCAAGAGGGAGGGTGTGTTCTAATCTACTGTTAGCGTCTTGGAACCTTGTGAATGGATATCTGTAATTGCACTATTCAGAATTACATGGCCATGTTACTGTCCTTTGTATCTAAATCTTTATTAAAGGCCATGTTACTGTCCTTTGTATCTAAATCTTTATTAAAGGCCTGTGGGGGGGAAGCATTTCTCTTCTAGCATTATTAGCATTTTAAACTCTGAGTATATTGTTATACCTTACACTGTGAGCCCTACAAATGTTGATCCGCTTAGTGCTAGCTTGTTCAGAGCAGTCACACCTTCAACAACTGTGAAGAGTGGCCAAATCTTAATGGAATAGGAGCTGGTTTGTGCAGATCAATCCTTCTCTAGAGTGGCATTTGAGCTGCACAGTGAATGCTTTAAATGGACAATCCAGGAGTTAAGAGCTCCATGTACCACCCATAATTACTGTGTAACAAGGCCCTAACTTTGCTGACAGATAATAAATACTGACATGCTTAATAAAAAAAAAAAGTCTGGTAACAAGAATTCTCTATAGTAATAGATAAAATATGCATCAGAATTAAAAACTCTGCCATACTGTCTCGTCTAAATTTGTGTCTAAAATGGTCTATATATTGTCATGTATTAAGGTCCATTCCTGCTCCCATTTGAGTTGATAAAGAGTTTTGCTTCAGATTGCAATGTCAAACCCTTGTTTCCTACCTTTATACACCTCTGTTCCATACTAAGGTCCTAAGAAAACAAGGAAGTGAATTTCAAACTGAAATTAATTTGGTGGAATTGAAATTTTCTTCTTAAATCAAACCTTTTCAACATTCCAAAATGGAAGAACTACATATTTTAAGTAAGCTAATGTACACATAAAACAGGAATTGGATTCTTTTCTCTTAGATGGTATGAATGTAAGGCTGAAAGACCATCTTTAGATCTCCAGTGACAGTAACACGCTAGCATGATTGCTCAAACTACAAAGGCACCAGCAGGAACACTCATAATGAACAGCATTTTGAATATGCTGAAAGAAGAAAAGTGAAAAATGATAGAGACAAGAGAGATGGAATAAAAATGACAGAAAGCTGGAGACAAACTGGGGGAAAAACGTGAAGCACTGGAATTAAAAAAGGAATACCTGGTAGATTAGGAGCCCACGTCCCTCTGAATGTCACTGAAGTCTGTGCTGTTCAATATGTAAGCATCTTTGAAATATCTCCCTTGAAAGATCATGCTTGACGAACAAAACAGAGACGTAGCTGTGCATAGGGCCGGATTACCCTGCTTCAACAACACTTGTGGGACAGCTAAGTGAGTAAGAAAGCTTGGTGATGAACTCCAAGAGTTCTCTCTATGATGTATGTAGAAGTGGCAAGGGCTGTCCCCAGTTACCCTGCTGAAAAAGCAGTGATTTTTTTCTTTAAGAGTCATATGGGTCTCTCCTCCTATCTTATCTCTGTAGTCCTGATTGCTCTTCCACTTATGTCTGGCAGTTCAGGTTCAATGGACTTGCTGTGGGTGCCTCCAAAAACCTTCACTGAAAGGTTCCCAATCCTTAGTTTCCTCTCTCAGATGAGTACCCTAAACTATTAACCCACACAGTTATGCCTATACTTGTTCATTCTTTTTCCTTGACCCAACGAAAATGTAATTATTCCTTGTAAGTTTGACCACCATTAATCAGAGGGATCAAGCAGGTTCCCTACCCCAGGCATCCTCGTGAAAGATGTGGGTTAAAATTTCCTCAGTCAAATGATGGAATTGAAACCAGGGGCCTCACACTGTATTACAACCGCTCCCACAACAGGTACTTTATTTAGGTCCTGCAGAAGAGTAGATGGGGGATCACTTAGTTTACAAATACTGATGGGGCTCAAGTACAGCTAAGGGCATTAGGGTATGCTCATTAGCAGGCCTTTAGGTGACCAGGGCCCTCTAAAGCCATTCACTTAGTCAAGTGTCTGTTTCACATGCTTCCAGGTTAGACAGCTGTTGAGTAGGGAACTGAGAATCTGAATTTTCAATCATGCTCAGCACCAAGGTCCTTTTAGGGTTATATCCCAGTGGTAATATACATGTAATCCAGCTCCCATTCCACATCCTTACCCTAGTTTGGAGATTAGGTTAAATATGCATGAGGACAGCAGAACAATACAGCTGTTGAGAGGGACTTTTTACACTGAGGGGCTTAAGTACCATAAAGTCCTGGGACATTCACCAGGATATTCTGGCTTTCCAAGCAAGTCTGACATTTGTCAATAGACACTAGGATACCTATAGTTTGGAATAGCATTGCCATATTTTAAAAATAGTGACAACCTGTGATGTGGTAGAAACTCTGTTGATTTCATAGAAAGGCATGATCATGACCATTCTGCATGTTGTTATGTTTCTAGCATCTCTGGGCATGACTGAGACCTTTTTGCAGTTTGTCTTTCTTTTGACTTCAAAATACTCCCTGGCTTGGAGTCCCTACAAATCTAAATGATTAGACTTGGGTAGTAAACCTCTTTATTTTAATGCTGTGTGCTTATTATGCAGATGCATTTAGTAAGCCAGATGATCCTAACAGTTAGTGGAAATAGTTCACAGTGCCCGTTTTTGTCAGTAACCCTCTTCAAATTTGATGAACAGATTTTAATGAACTAGAAAACCCTCAGCTGGATAAATGTTTTAAAGTAAAGCAGAAAATACTTTTTCAACACTTTTGAGGTTATTTCTGCTTATTTCTCTTTCTGTGTAAAACTGTCCAATTTTAAATTTCTCCACAAGTCTGAATGCCTTTCTGTGAGAGGGAATTAGGGCAACTCAAGTCATGATTATTGAGATGGCTTGTTGCAGAATTAAAGGCAAAACTGACAATTGAGTACAGGCTGAAAGTGGGAGAAAGGTCTCTTACACATCCAGTACATTTTTAAAAGCTACCATGAGTGGTGAAATGTGTGTACAAGATCTAATCAGGAAGTATTGGGACTGTCTGAGATTGCTTTAATGAATAATTGTCCCATTATTCCTCTTCCCCCTTCCTCTGCAGATCTGAGAATGTCCCTGAGCCACTTGGATGAGGCTCTACGGATTTTACAAGCTGTCATTAACATCTTAATTTTAAACGTTTGAATTCAAATTCCACTCTCCACTTCTTGCAGAACTACCTTCTCCCATTGTCATGCAAGATTTAATTGTCAGCGATTGGCTCTGGTCAGACATCTGACAGTTCTTGTCAGCAAATAGTGGATTCAACCTATGCTAAGCAACTGATGATACATTTGTTTTTCCTAACTTCAATCAGAATTTGCATTTTGTACATAATTTTATTAGACCAGCTGCACAGCTGGGATAGTGTTAGACAAGCTTTTGCAAGCAAGAGCTTCTTCATCAGGTCTGAACAGTAAAAGTCAACACAGCAAAGTCCTTCTACTCCTCATGGAAAAGGTTTTGCTTTCAAAAGCTTTTCTAACTCTACCCAGCTGTGCAGTTGGTCCACTAAAATATATAACCCTAAGAAATCCTTGTCTCTTGCATAATTCCTGGATCATACTTTTACACAGACTTTGTTATGCCTAAATTTGTTATACTCAGTAGAAGGTGGCAGGACCAGGAAGTATCATGCGTGGGCCATGGGTGGCCAAGTCTGGGGGTCACCTCGGGGTCAGGAGAAATCAGGAAGCCAGAATCCAGGAAATCTACCCAGGGAACCACATCAGGGATCCAGAGGGTCAGAGAGAGCACAAGGTCAGGAAGCTAGTTGGGTCAGGGGTCCAGGAAGTCAGGCCAGAGCTGGGTCAGGTACCCAGAAGTTCATGAAGAGACCAAGGTCAGGTATGAAAGGAATCCATCAGTCAGTAGCAGTACAAGCAAAGCATGCAGCAGTCTAGGTACAAACTGCACCTTGTTGCCCAGATTTTTCCTTTTCCAGGTCAGGTTTATATTGGAAGGAGTGAGGGGTTGGCTGTCCCTGGCTGACCACTCCAGTGGCAGAGAACAGACATGTGGCTAGGCCCAGCTGGAAGGTTCTGGCCACCTGTGTCCACCTTAATCCTCTCCTGAGGAGGCGGCAGACCAGAATGAGTGACTTGGCCAGGTGTATAGAGGTCCCAGGTTCAAGGCCATGCCTAATAGAGACTGTCTAGTCCCAGGATTTTAGTTTGAGCCTTTCTAATGTCTCTTACAATTGGTGGACTCAGAAAATTAGCCTTCAAATGGTCTCTCAGCCAATATTATTATAGTTTTGTTATAATGCCACATAGCTCCAATATGTGAATATATGTAATCTTTTCCCCACTCCCCCATAAGAACAGTACTATATGAAATGAACATACAATGCCTATTGATACTGCCCAGTGCCTCTTCTTCATACTCCCATGAGGTACTCATTGTATAAAGGATTCCTTTTACGTGGAGCTTTGACTAAAGTAAAGTAGAAAGTAGTTAATGACCCAAAACAGAGAAATAGACAATTATAACACAACTAGACAAGGGAAAAGAAATGCACATCACACATTGCTCATATAAAAAATGCTAGATAGTAAAAACTAAGGTCGTGCAGGCCCATATGTCCATAATGCCATCAGCATTTTATTACTTAATTTGATATTCAAGATCTTTTGCTCAATCAGATAAAAACATAGGAAGGCAGTAGTTAAATTATTAAAGAGCTTTGTTGCGGCTTTCAAAGATGGCATACTCTGAGGCAGGAATAACCTAGGAGCTATATTCACTTAAAAAAATTCTAATCTTCCAGTTAGTAATGCTGGGAGTTTTTTGTTCCTCAGCTGTCAGAAGATCTGGTATAATCTTTCTATCCATATAATTTGAAATATGGATTTTATTTTTGTTCCTAAGGCAACAGCTGCCTAATACACATTAGCTATTTTGGAAAGAGGAAAAAAATAAAGGAAATTGTAGATGTTTAGTTAGGTCAATAGGCTATTTTATAAAGGAAGAATATGCAATTTTTTCAGTAGTGACTGAAGTAAAGCAGGTGGTCTAGAATGACTTGAGGACCAACTCTTTGCCAATGTGCAACTCCATTTGTAATTCAAGTTGAATACTTTAACTCCATGATGAGGATAAGCACTGTTTCCCTCAAAGTCAAAGTAAATAATACCACTTGATACCACCGCTCTTGAGGTTCTTTCTCCTCTTAACAATTCTGAAGTAAAAAACTGAAAATAAACTGAAACTAGCAGAATAGGGCATAGAATATAAAGTTTTTACTCAGTCCAAAGAATCTCCATGTTCACCCTCTGGGGAAGAATCATTGTTTACAAACTGTATGGTATGAAGCTGGGGATCTGATTGGATGGGCACAATACAAATAATAACAGTCCTTGGAGGCTGAAATAATAGCTACACTAAAATCAATGGCAAATCTCCCATTAACTTCAACAAGGTCAGAATTTTACCCTAAAATTGTTGCATCAGTTGCATGAGCTTTCTAATGCTGACAAATGTCAAACTGCCTTTAGAAAAAAGAAAATGCTCAGAGCGCACAAGGATCCAAGGAGCATGATCTAATCTGGCAGTTGGAATATCAAAGTCAATTTACAAAGTGCCTTTAGCAGAGAAATAGGTCTGTTCTAGTCAGTGATAGGTTGCTGTTTTAATTCAGGTCTCTTTCCACAATAGAAGTAATTAAAATGGTTATTGCCTGTGCAGTTGGCTATATGGCAGCATCTTTTAGAACCTAAGAATAAAAAGTATTGTTAATTTTTACAACAAAATCATCAATACATGGGGTGTTAGCATTTTTAATGATGCCTGTAATCTTTTTTTAATATAGAGATTAAATCCAATTTTAGTCTAAGGAAGGTCCTTTAAAATTAATTTACTTTGTTTATGGGTATATATAAATGTGTGAATGTATATAATCTACCTATCCAATGCTCTCAGTTTTGTATAGAAAGGCAAGTAATGTTAGTGAATCAAAGTTAATCAAAGAACTTGCAGGTTCTTGGGTGCTTTAGCCTGTGCGCCTATGCCAAATATGCCCACGTGCCTGAAACAGTTAATTGTGTATATAACTGACCTGACTGTACATTTTATCAGTCTGGGTGATCAGTCTACAGGCATGGAATACTTGTTGAGCTTTTGTCATTATTCCATTCATTTCAGTGGTAGACTCAGCAAACAGAAGAAAAATAATAATAATTGTACCGTGGGGAGTTTTATTCTTCATTTGTTCAAATGAAAACTGTCTGGTTCTTATTCAGCAGACCACACAAATACTTCAACTTAAGTATGTGTTTAAATCCTATTGACTTTCATGGGATTTAAGTATGTGCTTAAATATTTTGTTAAATAAAAGCCTGTAATGAGAATATTAAATTAAACTAGAGAGAGATTTGTAAATGGAGAATTTGGACTGCGGGTTCTATCCCAATACTTATGCATTTCACTGTTTTATTCTTCAAGGATCAATGATAGTGTGCTTAGACATCCTGTGTAATGGCATGCCTTGCATTGCATCACAAAGCTTTGAGTTAATTTTGCTGTGGCATTGCAGAATATGCACCACAAATATAAGCAAAGAATTGAAAGTCGCTTTCACTGCTACACAGCTATTGCATGCTTGGTTCAGCACCTGATGTACTTAGACATGACACTTCTTTTCCTCTGAAGAGAAAAGGCTCTAATACAAGAATACAAACTGTTTTGAAGAATCCATTGTTTTTAAATCGGGTTACTTGGACCACTGAGGAAGGAAACGTTTTTGTTGTGTTCACAACCTATTATGGGTTTAAACTAAACTAATAATTGAAAAAAAAGGTAAAGTCCTTAAAGATTCTAAAAATATTCATATATCAGAGAAGTCACATTTACTAGCTGAGCTTCCAGGGTGTTTCTCTTTTTAATGTATTAAAAATCATTATATCAGCATAATTACCGCTATCTGTTTCAGTTTTAATGAGGGCACAAGCATAATAAAGACACTACACAAGAGAAAACAGGTTGACATGTACATTAGCAGGTGTGCCTACAGAAAAACAAAGGCAATTTTGTTTTCAGCAAACAGTCAAGGCATTAAAAGGAAACCCCCTCATGTTAAGAAGCACAGGTCCTGATTTATAACATCTTTAAGTGAACTCTGGAATAGGAGTGTTTTCTAGACAAGGGACCTGATCTTCTACTGCAATATAAATATTTTATAATAATAAATACTAGGATGTCCTCTATTATGTCAAGGAGAAGTAGATAATAGCACAACATGCCCAAAGACATTATGAGATGCTCATTATTTGGATGTGTTCTTCATTAGCAATCGAACACCTTTATGGCATGTAAAATGGTCTGGATTGTATAATGAACTTGAGACACTCCTGTTCCAGCTGTTAGAGAATTCTATTAGAATAGGCATTGCAGGGAACCCCTTCAAAAGCTCTGGTCAGGATAATAGCTGGAGATGGGAAGGACATTTTGGGAGGTCAAGTTTCTATTGCAACACAGTAGAAATTCTGACCTTCAGGGGGTACATGCTGATTTAACTTCAGGGTATCAGAGAGCTAGTCCATCAGTCTATCATACCTTGCAAACAAAAGCACCTGTGGAACGTCTGCCATTTACCATCATTGTTTATTTCATAGAATGAGTCAACATATTTCTTTGAAATAAACAAGTACAGCAGATACGATATCACTAAAGAACAGGTAAATAAACTCTTTAGGCCCCGATTCAGAAAAGCTTGTAAACATTAATAGACAAAGGGTGTGTCTACATTTTGCAGATGCTTACTGCATAGTAATTGATTGCAACTGTAAGTAAATTTGCTACCTGCAAATGCAAGTAGCAAATTAACTCTTGATTATTTACTGTACAGTAGCACACATGTAGACACCTCACCAGGAGCACATTTGCTCCCAGTCAGCTGGGCAGCAGGAGGCAGGAAATTGCTCCCTCCCCCCGGGAGCTGCCTGCTGCCAGGATGGGCTCTGCCACCAGAACCCAGGCAGGACCAATGTCCCCCTGCTGCCAGTAACAGCTCTGCGATCATGCCAGCACTGGGAAATCCTTATGTCCCAACCCAAGTCCCATGGTCACAGGGCTGGGCTGGGAGGTCCTTCTCTCCCAGTGCCAGCTCCATGGCCATGGAGGCAGCTGAAAGATCCTTGTAGGAATCTCCCAGCCCAGCTCCACAATCATAGGACTCAGGCTGGGAGAAGGATCTTCTAGTGCTGGCCCCGTGACTGTGAAGCTGGAGCTGGGAGAGAAAGCTCTTCCAGCCTGGGCCCCTTAATTGCTGAGCAGGAACTGGGAGTGCCCTGCTGTGGGGGCAGGGGGGCATTGTCCTCACCCAGCAGGCAGCTCCTTGGAGCTGGGAGCAATGTCCTAGTCCCCGCCAGGAGACAGCTGTCTCCTGGCCCATGGGCTAGCCCCCAGGGGGAGCCTAGAGTTCACCCTGGCTGCTGTAGGGGCCCATTGCAGGGTCACAGGGAACAGGAGCAATCTGCTGTTCCCTGCATGTGTAGACATGTGCCCTGGAGAGTTTACTCTTGAATATTTTACTCGAGTAAACTGCTTCTGGATTACTTGCACAGAGAGAGGTAGTTTGCTATGTTAATGAGGCAGAAGGCATGGCAATCTGGCATCTTACAGACTAACTTTGGGATGTCAAGGATACAGCCACCCAGTTGACTTCAGCTTGCAGAACAGTGTTATTTGGCTCACAGTGCTGCCCTGGATCCAGAGTTGATCTACACTCTAAATACAGTACCCAACATGACACCTATTCAAACTGGCTTGGGACCTGTGCTGCATGAGGTGCCACCCTGGCTAGTCCAGGGCAGGTATCACATAAAGCATGAGGTCCAGGCTGGCCAGAGGAGGTGCCATGTGAGCTATCGGTCTAGCATCTTATTCAAAGATGCATGAACTTTTGTAGGCTACAAAAGCTCATGCATGAACCATTAATAGTTTTTGAAGAAGTATACTGTAGCCTGTGAAAACTCATGCATTTTTGAACAAGTTAGTTTTAAAGTGCCACTGTACTCTGCCTTCCTCCCATTAATAGACATGTTAACGTTCATAAAAAGTGTCTCAATCTTTTTTTCTCATTAACAAGGACTTTGACAATAATATTTTTGAAACATTGTTTGCTGCATGTAGTAAAAATAAGATGACATACTGCATAAAAATTCTGTGACAAAATGTAAGCTGTTTATTCAAAAAAAGATTAAATACAGTGTGATGCTGGAGATTAATGCATTATTAGTTTAGAATGCCTAGTTACGGAATGTGCACATGAAGTGTATAAATACACAAAATACATTTTTGTGACTGCTATAAGAAAAATAAATTTTACCTGGAGGGTTAACCAAGCCCTAAGGCTTCAATACATTGTACTTTTCATGTGTTTGACTCACCTCTGTAAGGTTACAATTACTCAGCAGATAATTGAAGTACTAGGAACCAGCATACTGAGATCTGTTTCTTGTATTTTTCCTGGAAAATACAGACACTCTTTTTATTCTTTAGCTGCCCTCACAGCTTTAGTAAGCCAAAGCACTCACATTATCTATATCTTGGTGAGACCTTGTATAACCTCAGCTTTTTCTGTAGCACGCTGACTATAATCTTCAAAGGCAATAGAATCTTTTGCATAATAGAAGTTCATCTTGGATTCTAAGACCAGATCTACATATGTGATTTTTTGCTGCTGCAATAATGTCAGTTAGGGGGCTGTTTTTGATTTTTTGGAGGTTTTCAGCTACACTGGGAAACGTCTTCTAGTGCAGACCTGAACAAATATATAAATAAAAAGCATTAGTCCTAGGAAGCAGTGTACTTATAACCACATTAACCACCTGAGAGGGTTAGAATATTCATTTCCTTAATAATTACAGAAGGTAATGAGGACATTTTTTATGAACTTCACCTGAAGCTATCCATCCTTTGATAAGAACTCCCAGCAGCTATAAAGACCTTTTTATACATTATACTGTGAGCTGCTGAAATGTTGAGCAGTGTTAGTGCTAGCTCAAGTTTGGAGCAGTGATACTTTCAGGCCAGCAAAGGCCTGGAGGACTGAAAGTTAAGAATTCCACCATCCCCCTTCCTCCCCTTGCCTGCTTCCAGGTTTCCCAGCATCCCCTGTCCCCCAGGGTTCCTCTGGCTCCCTGCCTTCCCCTGGGGCTCCCCACCAGCCCTTTCAGCTTATATGTGACTGCCTCTGCTATCTGTCCTAGCAGAGCAGGCAGGGAAGGTTTAAGCTACCTGTCCAGAGACATCTGCCATCAGTGCTGGGCTGCTGTTCTTCTTTGGGCTGAGCCCAGCCCAGACAGCAATAGCAGCAGTGGTGGTAGCAGGGCAGAAAGGTTAACCATTCCCTGCCTGCTCCCCCAGGACAGAGAGCATGAGGTGGGGGGGGGCAGTGAGCAGAGATCTGGGGTGCTGCAACGGGCAGGAGGTGTCAGTGGGCCTGACACAAGCCAGCAGAAGAGGGGAAGCTGGTAGAGTGTTCACACTAACATGCAGCTTAGAGTGGCTAGACATTACTGCAATACAAGCTGGGTAACACAGATGAGAAACAAACCTAGGCTACAATGGCATAACTTTAAGCCACCTAAAGACTGCTTAAAACAAGTTTCAGGTGTGGACAATCCAGGGGTTAAAAGCTCCAGGAGCTGCTTAAAATCAATGTGTAAAAAGGCCCTAACTCTCCATGATCTTTGAGATCAACATGGCAATTGCTGGCTTCTGATGGACATTGATTATATGATATCATACAGATTTATGGAGCCTGGCAATGTCAGTTATGTATCTCAACCTACAACCCATTCATACCTTCTTGGGATATCAATCAATATAAAGCTATTTAGACAACTGAGTTAATTGTATGTTTATGCTACTGATTTTTATACAGAAAAAAAAGAAAAAAGACAAGTGTGGGTGGTCAAAGTAACTAAAAAAGTAGAATTCTTGCCTGAGAAATGAAACAAAAAGAATTAAACATGGAACCTGGGATTCCATTTTCTTTAGCCACATTAGCGGTACATGCATAATTTCTTAGGTGTGGAATACAACCAAAGCTTCATTTATAAGCAGTTAAAGTTCAAGGCCAATTTGGAACCAAACCCATTACTTTCAATGAAGTTACATAATCAAAACTTAAATTAATGCTGCAAGGTAGGTCACTGGACTATACAGAATTTTTCCACTTCCAATGCTGAAGGACAAAGACCCTTTCTAGATAAAACCCAGAGAATTGGATAGGCAGTTTATATAACTTCACACAGATTTATATATCCCTATAAATAAAGTAAATTAATTTTAAAGGCTCTTTCTTAGACTAAAATTGGATTTAATCTCAATAGAAAAAAGAGATTACAGGTATCATTAAAAATGCTAAAACTCCATGTATTGATGATTTTGTTGTAAAAATTAACAAGACTTTTTATTCTTAGGTTCTAAAAGATGCTGCAGTATGGCCAGCTGCACAGACAATAACCATTTTAATTACTTGAAATGGTCATTTGTAAAAAAAAACAAACAAAAAAAAAAACAAACAGTGCTAGCTTACCTTCCTTTTAATTCTGATGATCAGCAGAATCTTACTGCTGCAGTTTTCACTAATTAACAACAGCAAATAATGCACAAATAAAAGCACAGTCATCTCTTCCCACATTGTAGCAAAGATTGACCTACAGAGTGCTGTGGTGAAACGTCACACCACAAAGAAGTCCCTACAATGAAAAAATATATTACCATGCATTTATGAGCATAGGACCAGTTTCACTATATATTGCGTCTAATTTATGCTGCTTCAGTAACCCAAAACTACCATCAAGCACAAGATAACTTGTTAACCATGTTACAGAGTATTATTGAAACCATATTGCCAGCGAAAGCTTCCATGGTCCTAACAACCTATAGGAAAACACAGTAATCATATGGATTGTGATCCCTGTACCTTCAGTGGATCTCAAGCCCTGTGCAGACTTTGGGGTGGTATCCCTAGCTTCATGTGCATCCATGTGTGTATATATGGCAGACTGTCTCTCCTCATTAGAGAAGTTTGGGAACTTGGTACTGATGTCTCCCCATTCCTTTATGTTATTTTCAGATGGGAAAGGGACAGGTTGGCTCATACATCTTGGCCCAGCATAGTTCGAAGAATGAACAAAAAAATCCAGGAATTTATTTTGTTTTCAGTTTCACCTTAACTTACTTATTCTAGTCACTGATATGGACAACTGTTTAATGACATAGTTGATGCTATACAGGTTCAAATTTATAAAGGACTGATAGGCATCTAAATGGTGAATTTCAGTGTCTATGACATTTGCAAAACCCGCACTTTCTGCCAACTAAACTTGTAGGTGCCTAAGTTCTATATGCACTAAATTTCTGTCTGTGGGCATGCACAAAGCAACCAAAGTGTTAATATCAGCCCAGAGTTAATAAGCTACTCATCCTTGCTTAACCCAGAAGCTCAGAAGCAATATACTCAAATTTTGCATGCTCCTACATGCTCTAGAAGTAAGATTTGACCTAGGATGTATACTCACAGCAAACTGAGTGAGGAACAGCCTGGCTAGGGACAGAAGTTACACACAAACCCGTTTAAGTGATGATCAGAAACTGATTTAAACCTATAACAGAACAAAAGCTCAGTGCACATAAACGAAACTGGTTTAAGATAAACTTGGTTGAATGTAGTATCAGACTTAACTGATTTGAATCAAACCACTATATGAAACTTCTGTCCCTTCCTGGTTAAAGTTAAATCAGTGTCTCTCAGCAACTCTGCATACTTTCCAGCCCTGGGATGTCTGCTCCAGAGAGCAGGGCTGGCCCCACCCCCTTGATCCCTAGCTGGAGCAGTGAGGGCTGGCTGACAAGAAAGGGAGAGAGAGGGTGTGCAAGCCCAAATGGGGATGCAGCACAGTTTACAGAGGATGTCATCCTCTGTCCCCCAGCAAACCCCAGCTGGGGTCTGGCACCAGGGAAGGGAGTTAAACACCCCTTCTCCCACACACACTTACTGCTGGCTATAACTGTGGACTACAAATCCCAGAGGCACTTGGAAGCAGGAAGAGGAAGTGATGAGCAAACTTACAGGGTCCTGCTGCTGTAATTCTGGACTGCAAATCTCAGAGATCTTGAGGGCAGCAGGAGGTAGAAGTGAGCATAGCCTGAGAACCATGCTTTAGTGCTCCTCCCTCCCCCCTGCCCCCGGGCTTCTGGCCTTAGCCATTGCAGGCATATGGCTGCAATTCCTGAATCAAAGGTAAATGTCTATTCACTTCTGTTTCAATTTAATCCATGCAATTTAGACTAACCTGCAAAGACTGACTTGATTCACCCTCTGAGCTTTTTGACTGTACCTAGCCCTTGAGACCAAAACTTCATTGCTCTGTGTGCCCTGGTGGTTAGGATACTCACAGGGATATGACCCCTTGCTCCAAATCTACATTACTAAACCTATACCATATGTATTACAGGCTATTGCAAATTGTCTTCTGTGGGGAGGGAATAGAGAAGAATCTCAAGGTCTCTTTCCCTTTGTATAAATAGTGAAATATTTACACAACCTTGGATTTGAACCTTGGCTGCCCATACTCCAACTACAATCCCTAACACCTGTCCTATAGAATCAGTCTCCCTCCTTATTATCTGCCCAGGGAATATTTAATTATTTATACAAAGCAGGACTCTCCCAGCAGGAATTAGTGCAAACAATCCACCTTAGTCTGATGGATAGAACATATGGGTTCAGTTCTATGTTCCAAATCTGTCAAAGTAGCATTTTGAAAACATATATGAGGTCAGTGCTCCAATGGCTAAGATACTGACAGTTTCAGGGTGATAGAGTGTCTGTTTTTTCATAGACTTGGATTCTGGCTTTAGGAATTTAATACCTGGAGAGGATCTAGTGCTGGGGATGGGTACTGGCTTTTGGACAGTCAAAAACCCCAGAGGCTGAATCAAGTCAGTCTTTGAAGGTTACTCTAAACTGCACAGATTAAATTGAAACAGAAGTGTATAAACATTTACCTTTTTGCTTCAGGAATTGCAGCCACATGCTTGTGGTCTAGCATGGGGGATGGGAAAGCAGCCCAGTTGGGTTGCCTCCTACCCCCCCCCCACACACAGTCTAGCACTGGGGATGAGAAAGCAGGCCAGCAGGGCTACCTCACCATCTCTGGTGCAATCTAGTGCCTTAGATGGGGAAGCAGGCAAACTGAGCTCCTTCCTGCCCCACACCCAATCTAGCACCAGGGATGGGGAAGCAGTCCAGCTGGGCTGCCTTGCTTCCCCTGGCACGATCAAGCATGGGGGATGGGAAAGCAGCTCAGCTGGGCTGCCTTCCACCCCCCCCCCACGCGATCTAGTACCAGGGTTGGGAAAGCAGTCCAGCTGGGCTTCCTCCCGTCCACAAGCGATCTAGCGCTGGGGATGAGGAAGCAGTCCAGCTGGGCTGCGTTGCTGCCCTTGGCATGATCTAGTGTGGGGGATGGGGAAGCAGCCCACCTGGGCTGCCTCCTGCCCTCCTTCCCCCCCCCCCACCGTACAATCTAACACCGGGAATGGGGATGCAGTCCAGCTGAGCTGCCTCAGCATCCCTGGCACAATCTAGTGTTGGGGATAGGGAGTCAGCCTGACTTCCCATCCCCAGCAATACATTGAAAAAGTTTTGAAACAGCCTTTCTGTTTCAACAGAATGAAATGGAACAGCTGTTTCAACTCAAAATGAAATTTGAAACAGAATCCTGTTCCACTGAACTGTCGAAACTTAAGGTGAAACAGAATGGTGCTATTTTGCACAGCCCTAATGTCTATGTCATGGCAGCACCAGATACTAGCCAGGGCTCTCCCATGTACACCTTACCCTCATGCACCAAATTGAGAAATATGTCTGTGAGGCCACTCTAGAGCCTCCCTCTATGGCCTTGTTCCAGACCTTTTTGGAGAGCAGCCACTAGGAACAACCCTGAAATGGCCTGATCAGTACATGTATGGTTTGAAGCAGGTGGCTGGACCTATACACAGAGCATGCTTTGGAATGTCCCGTTTACATCAGTACAGTGTAGACATTGTAAGTGTCTTTGAATTGACTTATCACTGCTACGTTTGCCCTCAGATCTATTACCATGAATATTAATATTATAATTAAAATTAATCCACATAATTTTGCCCCTGTGAGCTAGCAAAACAAAGTATTAGCTAATAATACATGCAAATATATAGCTAAACTGATTGTAGTTAAAAGGCAACTAGCCCAAGCATTTGAACTGTATAAATAAATAAAACAAGGGATCTGTCTTGCTGTATATATACATGAAATGAAATAGCCTGCAGTGAATGATGCTGTGACAGACTTGACCTGACAGTTTTCTGTCAGGGAGATATTAGTCTGTCTTAAGTTATTCCAGACTAATAAGCACATTAATAGTGTTGCTCAAATATCTATATCCACAGGTTAACAAAAAATGAGGAAATCATTTTAAAAAATGAAGCCAAACTACAGACTAAAGCAGCTCAATTCAGCTATAAGTGAACCAGACCAACCTCCCTCTTCATTTTGGGACTTAATTTTCACCATTAATAACTTAAAAGGCAACATCCCATATATTTTACTGACACCATACATTTGTAGCTGTAAGGTCAAAGAGGCAAACAAAGAAATCAACTGTGGCTAATGAATCCATGCAGCTAACCTGGGAGCTCAGCATGGGAAAGAAATGGATTGTGGCAAGGCATCTGTAAAATTTCCCTAAGGTCATCAGGATGTAGCAGCTTAAAGATGACATATAGTGTAATTGCCTCAGAAAGGGCATTTAAATTAGGCTAACAAGAATATTATTTGCAATAGCAGTAATAAAAAGTAAAATAATAGTGCTTCAGTAGAAACACAAATATAATTACTCAAATTCGATCTGGTCTTTTTGGGAGGTGGGTGAGGAAGGCAAAAAAACATTTTAACATTCATGAAAGTGAGAAACTAATGGCACTGGCTAGAACCAAACATTTAGTACATCTAAGAGAAGTCTGAAAGGTCCTACCTATCTTTGCCAATGCTCTTTATTCCCAGCCTGCAATATACCTATTATATCAGTGCTGCACAGACTGCCAGCCCCGCTGCAGCATTGTACTAAATAACACAGTCATTTTGTCATGCAAATAATGGCTGACTGGAAGTCACCACACTGCTTCTTACTTGTGAACACCTGCATCATTCCCCCTCTGCCCCAACCTCCACCTCTGAGCAACATGGTTCCCTTGGTAGAACTGAAGCAATTTTATGACAAAAGGGAGAGTGTCTTGACTAGCGGGCCTTAGGGAGATGCACACTGCCTGGAATATAGCAGAGGTTTTCTTTATAGAGCAATGGAGCCTAAAAGATGGGGCCAAAGAATCCTTTTGATCCTCCATACCAAGCTGGCTACTTCAGCCATAACCCTGAAGTATCTGCTGCTAAGTAGTTTTGGAGTCTTTCCTCTATCTGCTCTTTTCTCCTTGCTCCCTGAAGAAATGTCCAAGGCATCGACTGAGTCTCGGGGGGTGTATGTATACAAGATGCTTAATGCCCATTGAACTAATTCTACTGCAGATTAGTGCAGCTGGCAAAAACCATGCTAATGCACAGTAGATTAATCCAATGTGCATTAAGCATCACCTAAAAAGTGTTCATTTGTGTTAATATGCAGTGGTGCCAATTACAGTGCAGGTACTAAACTTAATCCATCATAATTACAATGCGTTAAGGAACATATAGATGCGCCCATGTTGAACATCTGGATTTGGACTTAAATAAAGAAATTGTTAAAGGTCCATAGAGTGAATAAAATGGTTGGTCGTATCACTTGCCCTTGCTGTGGTTCAGAACATTCACACAATAATATTTTTGACAGGACTATTGGTGCATCTGTGCACAGCTCACCTAAAAATCACTGGTGTGCCCACACGTCATAGTACTCCTGAAGAACGTATATACCATAGTACCCAGCTTCGGGGGTGGAAGGGGCTTTATGACTTGAGGCACTAGATGATGCTTGTACAATATTTTGCATTAACAAAGAAATTCTGCAAACAGTAATGGGTTTCTTCATTCTTTCACTTAGTGCAGAATGGGCCTTTAATAAAAGAGGCCAGGTTCTGAGGTCAGGAATTTGAGAGCAATCTTCAGTAATGACACTGAAGTGAATGCAGTCCCTCCAGATTTACACCCATTAACTGAGATCAGCATCTAATCCCAAGTCTCCAGCAGTGAAAACCTGTGGCATTATTGTCTAGAATGATATTTGAAAATAAGGAAGAGAAATTGACTTTCAAGAGAAGCTCTTTAGCAGTCTAGATTATACAGTGCTCTGAAAGGGGTAAATGTCTCTGATGAATTTATATTAACATGCTTATTGACAGCTGAGGGGTTTTCTAGTTACTAGATGTTGTTTTCAGCAAACAGTCTTCCTGTAGCAAAATGAATAAAGGTTGTTGTTGAAGTTCATATTAAAAACAAATGTGAAAATAATTATGAAAATAATTACACTTAGCAAGTGAAAAAAAATGTAAAGGACAGCTAGTTGATGGCTCTCAGAAGGAACGCATTGTCTAAGCACAAATGATATGCAGTCCTGATTGCACATAAGAATCATGCACTAAATAATGTACATGATATTTTTAATGGACTATGAATCACATAAGGAGACTGAGTAAATGGAAAAAAGGACAAACAATAAAAACATTCTGGTGAACAGAGAGACTGTTAGCAGCTACTTTGCATTTTCTTTAAAACCCATATTCAAAGTATGTAAGAATCAGCAAGGGAAGAAGTTCAGATCCAAAACCTAGAAAACTCTGAGGGCCAAATCTCAGTTATGCCAGTGTAATCTGAAATAAATACTGAAGTAGCTGGAGCTGTCCATGCACACACTGGTAGAAGTGAGAGCGCAATTTTAAAGAAATTTAGGTTTGAGGGTGATTGACTCTAGGACTGCACTACAAAGGAAAGTGACAGATTCTCCATTTTCTTGTAGGCTTCAGATTAAGACTAAATATCATTCTAGAAGACTTGCTTTACATTATGGGCACAAGTTACAGATTCACTACATAATGAATTTACGGGGTATCTTAATGAAATTCTATGGCCCATGCTATGTAAGAATTAGAATAGGCAATCAAATCATCCCTAGATGATTTGTCTTAATTTGAAAATGATGGTAATTTGGCCCTAATAAAGAAAATAGACTCTTTTCTCTACTTCTCATAGAGAACACAATAGAATGGCTACCATCTGTGCTTACATCTTGTGTGGAAGGGTCTGTCTGCTCTTAATTTAAGTAACAAAGCTCAAAGACAGGACTATATATGCAAATGTAAACCTTTGCTTTTAAACTCCCTGCTGAGCTAGCTCTCATTAATTTTTTCTAGCAGCAGCTCCTTTCCACCCTCTTGCTCTTTCTGTTTCCTAACAAAGCCTTAGCCTTTGATACTCCTAAGCTAATGCTAATAAGATCTACCTGATCTAACTGCCAAAGTCAGTAAGCAGTATAGTTTTCTACTTCTACAACAGAGCATAAAGCCTAACACCCTGTCACAGGCTCATTGGCTTCAAATTATGACAAGGGAAAGAGCATGTGAGGTGTAAACATCTGATCTAGAAGACCTCAGGAACAATGCAACTATACACAATGATAAGAAAACCAAAGGTGAAAAGTATAATTACAACAGATGCTACAGGAGGATGAAGTAAATCATAAAAGACCTTTCAGTTTATAAGTAACAGTGATCTATGCTAGAAATGATAGGGACTCTAAAACAAAACCAAATAAATAAATAAATAAATAAAAAAGCAATTAATTAACATTCACTGGTCAAATCTATGCATGCACATTATTATGCAGTAGCTTATTCTGGTTACCACACATATAAACAAGTATTAAAGAAATGTGCAGTAACCACTGTGAAGCAGCAACTCAGGTAGATGCAGCCAGTATAAACTTTTGCATGAATAAGACTGAAACAGTTGCTCTCAGAAGACATGAACTGCCCATGATCACATGAAGTCCAGTGAACGCAGATTAAACGCTAACATTATTAACCAACTGGTATAGTAGAAATGTAGCAGGCAGGGTATATTTGTGCTTTATAGACTAAATGATGTATATCTAGATATATAGAAGTATAGCACAAGCTTTTGTGGCTAAAGCTCACTTCATCAGATGCTGTGAAAGCACATTCACAAAACAGTGTATAAGGAAAGGGAAATTTGCCCATAAAAAGCAGAAGGGGGTAGTAAACCCATAGCTCCAAGTCACAAAAGCTAATCCTAGTAATGGGATAAGAATCTCTGTTTAAATAATATTTAACACAATGCAGGCTGTAGGTGATTTCTTTTTCCACAATTTCCTGTTCAAACTGTTTTTTAAAGGTTGGCTGTCCAAGGACAGCCACCTTCAGGTCAGTGATGGATTGTCCAGGGAGGTTGTTCTGCCATAGACCTGCATGTCTTTCTGCAGCTGATGTCAGTTGTTCTTTCATTCTTTCATGTCTCTCCAATGTATATAACAGAAATACACTGGCATATCAGCAGAATTGCAAGTGAATGAACCTTGGAGGTTATAATCCATGTTAATCAGTCCAGTGATGATGTGGTATGTATTGGCATTGGAGCACAAAAGGCATCTGGGTCTGATGCAAGTCCTGCTGTTTTGGTAAAGTAGCTTATTGTTTGAGAGATGTGGTTTGAGGTTGTGGGGCTGCCTGTTAACCAGGGCAGTAGAAGACAGAATAGTAGAAATGGCCAGCTAACCTGCTTATTCCTTATGACATTTAAATTTGAAAGGTTTTTTGACATGAATAAAACTGTAAGTTGGATGAATAATCCACTATGTATCCACACTAGTTTTGATCCCTTAACAGAGCTATTTTACCAGCTCCATTCTTCAACAGCAGTACAGGAACATAATATTCAGTGCCTGGTCTTCTTTGACCTTGGGCACTCAGAGACACACACTCATTCATAGAATTATAAACTAAAAGATGGAAGTCAAGCTAACTTGTACCTGGGCTTTCTTTTTCTTTCTCCTTTCTTCCTTCCCTTCAGCATGTATGTATGGATCCAGTTAATTCAGAGGGGGTCAGGGTATAAAACAGTATTGACTGATCCAGAATTATTTTACTTAAAGGAATTCCCATGTGTTTACAAGGGAGCAGTCAATGACTAACCCCTTGTGGAATCTATGGAAGCCAAGTTTCATGAGATACCAGCAGGCCAATACCAAGATCCAAGATGGATGTCATAGTGAGGGTGGCAGTTCACGTACAGCTGCAAACATGTTCTGACAAGATTCATTCCCAATCTTGCTCATTTAGAGCACATACAGACGAGCGCACACATGCAGTATGCAGCACCATACACCCGCCTGCAGTACTGCAAACTGAATGTGCCACACATGCAGGCATTTGCCACACTGCAAATTTGCAGCACCACAGGTTTTTTTGACACCAGGAGATCCCAGTTTCAAAAAAGCCTGTGCCTGAAAAAAAACACAATGGCATATGTGGCAGCAGTGTACACTGCCCAAAACTAGAGCCTGGCCATCCACAGCCATGCTCTGGCTGCTGGCCAGGCACTGCGGTTCATATCACCATTGCTAGAGCCCTGGGAGGCTCCCAGGACCTCAGGAAAGGCTGCTGTGGCCAGCCCAGGTGGTGGCCCCAGCCTCCTGTACCCCACTCAGGACAACTTGTCGCATGCCAGAGCCTGCATGCATGGGCATTCCCTGGGGACAAGTAGCAGCACCACAAATATGTACTGCTGCTCTTTGTCCCTGGGGAAATGCACGTATGTGCTCATCTGGATGCACCCTTAGAAAACAAAATAGTCCAACTCTTAAAGTATACGTACCTTTTATTAGTGAGAATTGGAACTGTTGAGATTCAGGGAATATACAAAACAAATTAGGGTTTCCCACATCAGTCTGAAGAAGAGCTGGTACCCAGAGAACCAAAAAGAATATCCTTTCATCTACAGGAAACCAGTGAATAGAACGAAACTTACAGTGGAATGGCAAGTATAAATATTTTCAAAATGGGATGCAGACCAATGTTTAGAGAAAAAAAATGTTGGACGTGGCTGTTGACTACAGATATAGCTAAACTCCCTCTTTACTTAGGGCTATGTGTTTTATTTATAATGTTTTAGAGACAAATATATTCCCTCAAGTATGCATAATTAATCAAACTGGAGAACTATAGACACTTTAGAGAACACCATATAGTCCTTTGATAAAACACATTAAATTCTACTTATTCAAAAAAGTAATTGAGTTGTCTTCCATGGGAGTTATCCCTATATGCCTAGCTCCTATAGGTTAATTATTCCACATTGTATATATTCTGGAGTTTCTCACTGAGATTATAAAATGTAGCCATACAATACCATCATAATGCACTTTTCTTTCATCCTGTCGAAGACAGTAGGATGGCTCTGCTGTAATCATTTTCACATTTTCTCAGGTTCCAAGTTTCTCCAGATCTGGACTCCACAAAGTCAGACTTGTCATTCACATTTCTGTTGTGTATAACATTGTTCCTTAATTAGTAGAAACAATGAGCAACATTTATTGTACATGTAAATGAATTTAGTTCAAGAGTTTTATTTAAATCAACGATGAATCTGGCCCAGCTAGCTGCAAGGCTCCTGGGACTTGCTTTTAGTATAAAGGTAAATGTTAATTTTCTAACCACACAGAAATTAAGGATGAATAACACAGGCCTAGGAAGCAAAATAACAGCTTCCCCCTTAAGCTATAGCAAGTCAACCACTTAATTTATGATTCTGCCACCCGTACTTTTATTAAATCGTCTAAATTGAAAATTCTATAACTCCAACTGGTTAGTTTACTGATAAAAACCTGAATGTTTTGGTGAGAATGATAGTGTCTGTTACTTTGATGAATAATAAGCTGTTAAGCAACAGCAAAGCTGCAGCCTAGGAGACTCTGATTTCATCCTTGAAAATGACTGGCACAATTTCAGCTTTGGATTCTGCTGCTCTTGGTGATCCAGAGAGCAGGGCATGGAATGTAGAAAACCCAGGCCCTGGTCCTAGCACTGCCATGGAGACACTTCAGGCTGGACTCTGGTAACCCCTGCCTAATTGGACAAGGCAGGGAGGGGGTGCAGTGAGTCTGTTCTCCTGCACACCACCAAGCAGAGGCAGGGACATTTGCAGTTCTTTGACTGCCCCTGAGATCAGGCAGCAAATTGAGACATTATTGGTGTAGAAACACTGATAAGGCTACTGAGTCTCACTACCACCCTCAACCTGGAACAGTGCTTACGAAGGTGCAGGTGAGCCTGTGTGACCTTAAGCAAGCCACGCATGTTTGCCATACAGTTTCCCTCCTGTATATTGCCAGGACAATTTTCCCATGCTTTTCATAAGAATGGCAGCATCTTACACTCATTAGGCATGGGTAAAGAGCTGCAGGGAAATGGAAATATGACCACTAAACTAAAGTGTAAGAAAATGCACATAGAAAACCATTAGGTTGCAATTATTCCTATACTCTGTATATAATCTGTGTTAAGTAGTGTAAGAGTTGTATTGTAACCATGATGGTCCAAAAATTGTGCGATGAGGACCAAGGATTTCTTAGGGTAATATCTTGTATTGAACCAACTATGTAGTAGACATTCTTGCATTTGAAAGTTTGTCTAGCTTTACCCCAGCTATGTGGGCCAATGCAAGATTTCGCCTTAAGAAGTCCTTGCCTCTCACATACTGTGTGTATTACCTTTGGTTGACCTCTGCGCAGCAATGAAAAAGTGAGAGGAAGAGAAAGATGAGAAAGAAGAAATTATTATAGATAATCCCCCATTATAGTTTTTGTTTTGATCATTTCCAAGTGCAAATAACAAGAATTCCATTTTGCTAGTTCCTTAGTGGACTTTCATCCCATAAATAGAAGGAGGGTAATCCTGATAAGAAGGCATTAGACAAAGGACTCAGAAGATGGGGGTTCTGTTCCAGCTCTCCTACAGACTTCTTACATAAATCCAAATATTTCAACATATTTAGGTGCTTAACTCCCATTGATTTCAATGGCAACCAGGTGCCAACTTGTTACTCTTGGTTTTCCATTTCTAAAAGGATAAAATAAATCAAACTTGTCTATTTCTGTACTATAATTTCACTGATGTGCAGAGCTATATCCTCAAAGGCACTTAACTGTTCCTTTAATCAACTTGGGCATTATAGTGCTTAACTTTTAGGCACTCCAATACCTAGTAAATCACCTACCCTAGTTTAGATGCCTAGGCTTTCCTTACACTGCATGGAGGGATTTAGGGACTGTCAACAACCAACTGAGACACCTGTCTCTCTGCCTGATACTGAGCTGTGAATGCTCTCCTAGGGCACGTCCAGACAAGCATGCCATGTGCAGGAGTGTGCATTTTTTGTGGCACAAATAGCAGTAGCATATATTTGTGCTGCTGCCTTTTGCCCCAGGGCATGCCCTTGCACACATGCTCCAGCACGGGGCAAATTGTCCTGGGTGGGGTAGGAGAGGCTGGGTCCAGCACTTGTGCTGGTCCCAACAGCCTTACCTGGAGTGCTGTGGGGCCCCTGGGGGCAGCAGCAGTGCTGATCTGGGCCCACAGAGTCTGGCTGGCAGCCCAAGCTAGGCTCTGGACAACCAGGCTCTATTTCTGGTGGCGCACACTACTGTTGGGATCTCCCCGTGTCAAATGTTGGTGCCACGCTGCAAATAAGCAGTGTGGTGAATGGTTGTATGTGCCCCACATGCATTTTGTGGCACTTCAAAGACATTTGAGACACTGCAAACCGCATGTGTGCACTCATCTGGATGTGTCCCTATAGTCAGGCACCTATGCTAGATTAGCTTTTTTAGTAGATGACCAGGCCCCTGGGGCTCCCATTTACCAAATAATTGGTTATCCTAAGTGCAGGAAACCCAGGTTCATACTCCTGCTTTGTCTGATTTGGAATAAGGACTTGAACCCACATCTTAGGTTAGCACACAGACACCACACTATATAGATGTCTCTGAACTTTTCCTGTTGGAGCTTTACAAAAATTATATAAAAAATAATTATTGAGCCAACAGTGACAACACTGACTCCATAGCACAATGCTGGGCTGTAGGCTACTGAAGTTCAAAATCTTTGTTCCAATAAAATATTTAGGATATACAAACCTTAGTTGTGTGTTCAAACAGCACCTAGCACAAAGGATCCCTAATCTAAGTTGGGGCTTTGCAGAAGCTATTTTACTTAAAATTTAACATTTTTGATGCCTATGCTTGTCTTTAGAACAGGCGCAATCAGAAGGCCACACCAAAGACCTGACATTTCGTAGTAGTTTGGGGTCAGAAGGGACCTGAACAAATCATGTAGTCTAACCCCCCACCACTGGCAGGAGCACACGGTGGGATCACACGACCCCAGACTGGTGTTTGTCCAACCTCTTTTTGAATTTACCCAAGGTAGGAGTGAGGACCACTTCATTGGTTCTAGATCCTAGCTACCCTAACAGTGAAATAGTGCCTCCTAATCGCTCACCTGAACCTATTCTCCAGCAGCTTCTGGCCATTGTTCCTTGTCACCCCAGGTGCTGCTGGGGGGAATAGGGCCCTTCCTATTTGCTGCTGATCTCCCCTAATGAATTTGTAGGCAGCCACCAAATCCCGCCTCAGCCTCTGCTTGCTGAGGCTGAACAGGTCCCTCAGCCTCTACTCATAGGGCCTGTCCTGTTGCCCTCCAACCAAGCAGGTGGCCCTCCTCCGAACCCTCTCAAGGCAGGCCACATCCTTCTTAAAGTGTGGTGCGCAGTACTGGTTGCAGTAATCCAATTATGGCCTGACCAATGTCGCATAGAGGGGGAGTATCACCTCTCTGGACTGGCTTGAGATGCAGCTTTGGATGCACAACAAGGTACGGTTGGCTTTGCTGGCTGTGGTCTGGCATTGACGGCTCATGTTCATCTTGGAGTCAATAATGATCCCTTTCACAAGGGGGGAGCGCCCCAGCTTATATGTAAGCTGTGGATTCCTTTTCCCCAGGTGCAGCACCCTGCATTTATCTACATTGAACCCCATCCTATTACCATCCACCCACTTCAGTAGTCTGTCTAAATCTAATTGCAGCCTCGCTTTCCCTTTGAGCATGCCTACCTCTCCCCACATCTTGGTGTCACTGTCAAACTTGGACAACGTGTTTTCCACCCCTTCGTCCAAGTCGCTGATGATGTTGAACAGTGTAGGCTCCAGGACCGAGCCCTGCAGGTTCCCACTATTCACATCCTGCCAGGTCGAGCACGACCCGTCCACCACCACTCTCTGGGTGCATCCCATCAGGCAATTTTTGACCCATCCAACTGTGTAGGCATCAATGCAATAGTTGCTCAATTTATTAATGAGAATGGGGTGAGAGACAGTGTCAAAGGCCTTCTTAAAGTCCAGAAAGACTATGTCCATGGCGGCACCATCATCCAGGGATTTAGTTACCTGGTCATAAAAGGCCATCAGGTTGGTCTAGCAGGACCTGCCTTTGATGAACCCATGCTGATTTCCCCTGGGCATGATCTTCCCTGCTGGCCCCTCACAGGTGTGATCCTTGATAATTTTTTCAAGGATTTTCCCCAAGACCAATGTGAGGCTTACATTATTTCTCCTGAAATAGTGTAATTGGGTATATGGTGAGGTATACCATGAAATATTTATTTTAGGATCTAAAATAATATTTTCAAATTAGGTCAGGGCTTAAAGGTGGCATCAAACTCAGAGCTAGGCATCAAATGTTGGTGTACTTGAAAGGTACTGAATTAACATTCAGCCCCGCACATTCAACACTAGAGTAAGCAGGGCTTTGCAGGGCACAGGGTTCCCCTTTCCTGGAGCACATTTTAGGACTGGAGCCCCCCTCACAGAACACATTAAAGAAGTGTTTTCTATCATTACAGGAGTGCTCTTCAGTGGTGCTGCATCTGTGACCACTGCTCTTTTGAGACAGATCTTAAAAACATAATTAAATAGCACTGACTTGAGAAATCACAGAATTGGGTGGAGATGAAGAAATGGTTTGATCCTTCATTCTTTACCTAAGGGTTAATCTTACTCCCACTTAAATTAATAATAAACGCTTTCCCAGTGATATCACTAGGATCAAGACTGAGCCCTCTGTTTCAAGTCAGTGCGAGTTTCAACCAACCAAGGATGCAAAGGTTTGTTCTGTCGGGGCTTGACTCTTCACTCCATCTGCTACTGTGCATAGCACCACTGCCTCCTGTGTTTTGCATATAGCTGTGAAAGGTGGGGTGAAGGGAAGGAAAATTAAATCTGTGATGTGAGATCTGCATTCCTAGGTCTGTATTCTAATACCTTGAGCTGAATCATTCAATTTCCTAAGGAGGCATTTTCTCTAGAAATGCCTTTTAAAAGAGACAAAGGTTGGGGGGGGGAACCTCCAAGAAAAATTGGTGATAGAAAACAAAGTGAAAAGCAGAAGGGGAAAAAGAAACAAACTAAAAATGGGGCTTGGATTTCTAGCAACAAACTAGAATTAGGATGGAAAAAAATGTAGTGCACAATCTTCAAAGCAAACAAAAGAGACCATTTATCATTTGACACCTACATGCACTAACAAGCCACGCTTCTGTCACAATCGCTATATTATACCCCTAGAACAATGCAGACCTTTTAATGTAGGAGTAGTTCAATCAATTTAGAATACAAATCAGAATAAAATGGTGCCACCCATGTCCAGCTACTACAGAGAACCAACCGAAGAGCTGGAAATAGCCTGCTTTTTTTAGTTACAGATTAAACCTTAGACAATCAAGTCCCACTGCATGAAGCCAGAGATTTTTACTGTCCTTATCAAGGGATACAGTTTCAAACAGATGAATGGGATTTTAGCCATGAAGTTTCTATTGATTTGCAAATCCCTCACCCTTTATCTTTTCTCATCAAGAATCTGTTGATGATTTATTTCAAAGAAATTGCTGGAAGAATGAGCATATGTGTATTGTGACTCTCACTGAGGAAAGAACTGGATGGGATACAAAGCCTTTCATCTCTAGCAAACAGTAGATCCTGATGCCATGTGGATGCTCTTATTGCAGGCTGTAAAGTTGAAGAAAAGATTAATCCTCCCTTATCTCCCCCAGTGACTAGTGGCTCTGTGTGGCCCTAGTGGAGCATCATGCTTGCGTTTCATAAATGCAGCTATTAAAGCTTCCAGGTGACTTTTTGGCCAAATAAAGCAAAACCAAGCACTTTCTTGTATCTTGTCATGTGGCTCCTGTGATCACTTTTCCAGGTATTTGGTGTATATTGCACACTGTACCAAAACTGGAGGGGTAGCAAACAGAACCAAGTTCAGGCTGCAAATTCATAGCTAACATAGGGCAAAGAGGGGAGATTTGTTTCCTATAGTAGATTTTTATAGCAACGGGGAAGAAGTAACATTAAAAAGCAGCAGGGCTGAGGGTAGGTAAGTAATTGTAACTTTTGTTGAGGGAGTTTATTTTCAACTTTCCTAAAATTCATTTCATGTAACTGAACATTTTAGCTTCCACAGGAGGTGTACAGAAATGGGACTGGAAAGAGAAAAAGTCCACAAAACAGCTCCTGCCTTTAGGAGCTGATAAGCACATTACCCAACTGTTTGAGAACTTAGGTTCAGATTCAGCAAGGAATTTAAACCTGTGCCTAACAGTAGTTATAGCAGAACTATTCACATGCTTAAGTTATTAAGGCCTAATGCAATAAAGACTACCTTATTCAAAATCAGAGAGAAACAAGGAGTCAAGCAGATAGCTCTTCAGACTAATAACCTTTCTTTTGTTTTTGCTATATAACTAAATACTGAGAATAATGAGAGGAACAGATATGTAGATAGAAGTAGACTGGATCAGTTATAACTACTTTTAATTTCAGAGCACATGCTGAGCATATGCCGATTCTGTTACCTGTGAATGAATCTTTTATTTAAACCAGTCTCGTAGCTTATGTTGACATTGAAGTCTGCTATGTAGCAGAGATATCCAAGCCATTCTAAATAAGCAGT
This sequence comes from Crocodylus porosus, assembly GCF_001723895.1. Classification (NCBI taxonomy): domain Eukaryota; kingdom Metazoa; phylum Chordata; order Crocodylia; family Crocodylidae; genus Crocodylus; species Crocodylus porosus. Next base: position 105,806,192 of record NW_017728931.1, read on the forward strand.
CTAGCCATCACAGACAAGCAGCAAGGTAAGTTAGTTTGCACAAACTCCTCGTTGTCCTGACTAGGTTACTTCTGGAACCCAGGCTAGCTCGGGTGTCTCTACACTATACTCAGTATTTAGAGCAGATGATCCCCAATTTATATCTGTGCAGAGTAAGAGACAGTCAGCAAAACAACACAGTTCAGAAAAAAAAGATGTGAGGATCATGGTCTCTGTGAAGGATGCATACTGAATGCTTATGATTTGTTTCCATAATTCTCATTTTTAACATTCATGGTATATCTCAGAATGTGGGCCTGATCCACACAGCATAGTTAAATCAGTGGGAATCTTTCTACAGACAACAAAGCACTTTGAGTCAAGCCCTCTGGGTCTGAAAGTGCAACTACCAGGAAAACAAAGTAAAAAAAGGAATTCACTTTCCACATATTATACTCCCTCTCATTTATTGTCACCAAACCTGTGGCAAAGCAGTGCCCTTACTGTGCAGTGGGACTCTCACTGACACCAACAGGAATTACACTGAGAGACTTAAGATATGACTTCAGTGTTAAAAAAAAAAATTAAAGAGGAAAGTTAACTACTGAAGTCACACCATATAATTCAATATGAAAACAAAGCTTGCTTCTCAAAAAGAACAAAGTAACTTAAACATTGTAGAGTTACAGATGGGAAAAGGAAATTAAATGTAGCATATTGACCCTCCTTATAAACATTTAAAAACTACTTGCATAAAGCAAATACCATTATAATGATCTCCTTTACATGTGCCAAGTGTTAATACAAGAATGATAAATTAAATATGATCAATTCAAAGTATTCTATATAAAGCAAAGTTTTTTTTGTCTTTAATAAAGAAATTTATTATTTTTATGGACATCCTTGTTAAAATGTGGGTTGACACTGAAGGTAAAGAATAAAATCTCATTTATTTTTACTACTTTGTAAATTTTCCAAACTCCAAAGCATTTCACAATGGTGTACAGTAAATGGGATTTAAACTAACTTCAAATACTTTCCACCACATCTTTTACATTAAACATTTTGCAAAAACCCACAAATGCATCTATGCAATCAAGTTACAGTGATTATCAAATAAACTAACAAGAAATTAAATCAGATAGAGTGATATGATTTCTTCATCCCCAAACAGGAAAAAGACTAGCACCAGACCAATTTAATGCTTGTAAAAACCCACGCCGGCTCTTTTTCTCTTATTTTGATAACTAAAACAGAAATTATTTTCCAAAGCACAACTGTTAGTATGGGAATTGGCCTGCAGGGCAGTTCTTACCATCAAGATTTTTTCATGTATTTTATTCCAACAAGGAAAATATGATGTTAAAAATAAAATAAAGAAGAATACTAAAAATAAAGCCATAAAGTTAGTTAGCAGTGAGTCCCAACAGAAGCAAAGGTTGACATTTCTCTGCGGATGGTACTAAAAGGGGATAGTTCAAGTTCTGTGGTGTACTCGTTGTCATTGTCATCACTCGTCACCGTTGAAGACTTCTGGATGCATTCTTCACAGCAACAACAACAACACTCCATAAAGGCCCGGCTGAAAGGCTTGCAAAGACAGAAGAGGAGGACTGGGGTAACACATGACTTAAAGAACAAAAGAAATTGACTGATGAGATGGAGGAGATCCATAGTCTGCTGAGAGACCCCTGTGGACAAGTAGGCAGTCACAATGTTGCAGATATTTTCAGGAATGATGCAAAACCCATATAAAATGGTCAAAGCCACCACAGTGCAGTTCATCTGACTTTCCAGTTGAATCTGTCGCTTGTTGCCTCTTGTACATGCCTTCTCTGCTCTTCTGATTTTTCTTGCTGTTACTAGGGAGCAGGTAATAGTGAAGAGGGTAGGTAAGCAAAAGTAACAGCCAAAATACCACCAGAGTCTTGCACCATCATACGTGAGAGCTAATACATAAATGGTATCAGGTAATTCAGTAGAAATCTTTACCACACATCGCTCCCCTGGCAGACTGCCACTAAATTCAGGGTCTTCTTTTATCAACTGACGTAGCACTACCTCTGGAAGTGCCAAAAGCAAAGCGCCAACCCATATAACAGCTAGTTTGGCAGTAGTTGATGTGCAGTTTTCAATCATCTCATAGTACATCTGTACATTAGTGGCAGCCCGAAATCGGTCTATACATAGGGCACACAATGTGAATGTAGTGACTCCCAGAGAGGCTACCTGTGAGGCAGAAAAGGGAACACATTTTAATACTGATACTGTCCAAAGAATATAAAAATATAATGCGATGTGGTATAAACTACTTAAATGACTATCTGGTACAGAGCACCAACAAAGTACACTTAATTTATTAATTACACCTGTTTATATTTTTGTCCATTTAAAACTTCTTTCTTTATCATATATCAGGTAAAGTTAAATTCAATATAATTAGTTTCCAAATTACCGCTGTTGAAAAATACCAAAACTATTAAAATGTGAAAGAAATACTGAACGTATGTTTTCCTTTAAAGGTATTCCTTCCTTGTTGACTGTTCAGAAAAAGGCCAGATCTGCATCTCAATATGTTTGGCAAAGATGAAGATGCACCAAGTTGAAATTTTGAAAAATATTAGCTACCACTAATCTGAAGTGATTAGTACCTTAGGTTTCCTCCATTGCTGAGTACCCGGTTTAAAATATCCTAACCAGCTTGATGTAAGAGGCCAGATGCTCAATTCTCGCAGCCCAAAACATAGGCACCCTCTCTCACCATTGGCCAATTATATACATACTTTAAAACTGAATTGGACAAAGTTCCAAAAACACACTGCAAGAGACAAATGCTAAGTAATGGATATCTTTCCTTGCTTAAAAACTGCAAATAGGAATCTGATACTAAAAGATCACAAAAGATCATTTTGTTTCATTTTACCCTTCAATATCCTACAAACATATTTGCAAAACAACAGACTTTAAGTACATTTTACTGAATTCAGTTTCTAATAAAGTCATACTCAAAAGCAGAACTTGTATTTACTTCAAGGTCAAATCAAGACTAGACCCTTGATTTTTGCTTTCCTGCACTCTAAGTTATTTGTTTTTATGGTTTTGTAACCTGTTGTTGTATCTAATCTGTACTGATGCAAAAGAGCGATGAAATTACAACAACAGGAATTGTTAAACTATTTTTCCAATCGTTTATAAAAACGTATACTTGTTAGAATGAATTAGCCACATGTTCACATGATTAATTGGTGACATTGATGGAAATATTGGGCAACTGACTGTAATTTTTGCTTACCTGATACAATGTGGAATGCTATATTTAAAATTAAATAAGGGTGCATTTCAAAATGTATTCTGCTTTCTATCACAATTTTGAGAGATTCTTGTTTATTTACAACTCATAAACAGTTCTGCAAAGATAGATTGTGCAATTAAAAGCAATTATATAAATGTATCATTCATGTTGGCTTTCAGTATTTAATGACCATCTCTGATTGCTAAAATTCAATATCAGTGCAAAGTATTAGACAGTGAGGATTAAAATTGTAAGGCATTGGCTTAGTTGGGTAATTCTTTGAAGCAGCTTCCTGAGAGATGGAATGAGTAAGATGCAATCTCTTATTAATTAACCTGCAAAGGGAGGAATAGTGAAAGATGACAAAGCAGTACTTTAAACATTTTTAATAAGCAAACCTATTAATTTAGAGTGTTAAACTGTCTGATAAGGCTCACCATAAAGCTTGGGAAACACCAGCAAAAAATAAAAACGACTGAAGAAAAACAAGAGTTGTAGGAAAACCTTTAGTAAGCATTCAAAGGAAATGATGACAAACCTAACTAATAAAAAGTTTTATATATGAGGGCTGAGAAGAGTCCAATCAGCAAATTTAGACTTGGGATTTTTGTCCCAGAAACACGTGATAAATGCATGCATGCGCATATTCTACAGGTTTCCTAAAGGGGCTCCAACAACTCTAGCCAGATCTTCAAACATGAATACCAAAAACGTCAATAGCCAGCTCTGGCCAAACTCTTTAGGTAGATGGAGAAAGAAAAATTTCTGAGACTTAAATGAAATTAATGGAACTTAAACATCATTACAAGGGAAAAGAGAGTGCATTTATTAAGTAAAACATATCCTCCCCACCCCCATCATGGTTTAAAAACCCCTCCTGTGATTGCCTCTGTGTTGCATTACTACACTGCACCGTGGCTAGGACACTGGAGACTCTGCAGCTGTTAAAGGGGACTAATGAAAGAAGGCATATCTACAGTGAGCAAACATAACCTACGGGGTTCCTGTCACATTAATTGACCAGTGACTTAGAGGTTGAAGACAGTGAAACAGGGCAAGAGGAAACTAGGAATAGCAGAAATCAGCTTTGAAAATTCTACTGTTCATTTATTAATGAAACCAAGCTAAATAAAGCTATTGTTTGTCTGGGACATGCAATGGTTTCCTGTTTTTTAAACACTAGTAAACTTTGTGATTCTATGGAAAAGAATGATAAAAAAAGAAATGCGGTGGAACACTTGAGTCTAAACCCTGACTAGTTTCTACAGGATAAATATGACCTGAAATTCACTTCACCTACCTTCTCCAGGCCTTAAAGCAATTCAGGGGTCTGATTCCTCCCCAAACACTGTAAGATATGAGTAATTTTACTTAAGTAAATGAACGTTACTCATAGCCTGTGTGGGTGAGAGCTAGGCTCGAGGACATTCCAGCTACTTTTCTATAAACTATTTCAGCACTAATGTGTTTCTTTCTACTAATAAACTGCATATTAAACTTCACAAATGTTACAGTAATACTAAGGATTTAAGTTAAACTGAAAAAACTCCACATTTCCTTGGTTATGATCAGTGTTCTACCTTTAACCTCCTGGGATGTGCCTAGATAGTTGAAGAATACAGAAAACACATTATAAACAAACCTAATTGCTGAATCACAAAAGGGCATGTCAATGAAAAGCAGCCAATCTTTAAATGGGATAAGTCACTGTAGCAGAGGCTTGATTCAGCTACTCATTTTTCCAGTGAGTTCCACCAGCGTAAAATACAGCACAATAGTGAATCAGGCCTGTTATGTCTTTAGCTTTATAGAATTACATATTTTAAGTAGCAAAAAACTTTTTTTATTTTTCCAGGCAAGCCTCTTACAGCCCAGAGTTCTTGTTTCTTGCCTTCTTGGATACTCATGAAACAAGAAGTGATGTCTTAGCTTCTTTTACAAGAACTGAGAATCCCACATAAACAAATGACTGAAAATAAGAGGCCTGATCTGATAGCGGGGAAGATAAACTACACCTAGAACAAGACTGCCATGGGAATCTGTCAAAGAATTTTTTTTTTTACTGCTTTTGCTTCTCTAAAAATATTGAAAGGGCGGTGTATACATTCCTAATGTACACTAAGGCGTTATTTTATTGAGCACTATGGCAGTCCTTCATATACTACACAATTCTAGGATTGCTTACTGGCCCTTCAGTGACTATGTCAAACCAACTGAAGAACTGAGGCCTTGGTTGTGGCGCTAAATTAATCAAAATATTCGCTGGAGGAGCGAGCCAGTTTATTTACACCCATTCTCTTCCTTTCTGCTTTGCCCTTCTAGTCCCCTTTCATTCGGTTAAACAAGTAACCAAATCTTCTACAGCTTTGAGCAGTCTGCCCTACTTCTGCTCGTGGCCACTCTCCCACAACACTCAGTCCTTGCCTTGGGACAACGCCTCCAGGTGATCATGGATGCAATGCAGATTAAACGGATTGGGGAAAGCTAGCAGAAATAAGATTTTCAGGGACAGAATTCAGGCAGAGTGCTAAATACCTCATCAGGGTCTTGTATAACTGAAGGGTGGTTGAGGTGGAAGCCCCAAAGATATATAGACAAGGTTCAGAGAAAAACAGCTAGGGTATACAAGGAATAAAGAGCCTAATCTCATGAGAGGAAACTAAAAGATCTTGGTTTATTCAATCTACCAAGGAGAAAGCTGAGAGGTGATATTATTACTGTCTATAAACGTAAGTGGATAAACACTGGGGACTGAGTTGCCAACCCTCCAGGATTGCCCTGGAGTCTCCAGGACTTGGATATAAATCTCCAGGAGACTGCTGAGAGACACCTGGGAGATAAATGATAGGGCATTCATTAAAATAAATATTAAATGTTTATACCCAATTTATACAGTAGTCCAGTGGGTTTTTAAAATGTAATAGTAATGTGCATTTGCCTTCCTGATATAAAGGCTACACATCCTAATCCATAACGAATATACGCAAGCACATGGACACATTTGTATTGCGTGCTGCAGGCATGTTGGCGTTCCAAAAACCTCTCAGAATAGATTCAAGCAGAGCTGCGGAGACAAAAGAACTCATTTAAGCTAAAGAACAATGTTGGCACAAAAATAAAAGGGTATAAACTGGCCATGAGAAAACTGACTAAAAATGTGATGGTAGCCTTTACAGCTCAGAGGAACAAGATTTGGGGATAGCACCTCAAAAAACTGAACTAGCTTGGAGATGGAACTTGATCAGTTTACAAAAAAGATCACAGCATACAGTGTATATTGGGTAAGTGCATACATAATTCATTTAACTGCATAACACACTGCCAGCCCCAACTGCTGAAACAACCTCCAGTTATCTAAACTCTTGCTGTGACAAAGTCATTAAAAAATGAAGACCACTGGATGAAGAGATTTTGAGCCAAGAATGACAATCTATTAGCCCATCTCTATCTGTTCCTTATACGCATAAAAAGATTATAAAGATTTTTTTTCCTGAGACTAGTCTATTATCTTATTACAACTGTCCTGTATCTACACTAACTGCATAATCTTAACATACTGTTAATGCAGTCCACAGTGGTGGCCCTCACGTACTTGTCAGCTTTGCCCAAGAAAGTTGGCCAAATGTATTTATCTGTAAAATGTTTGTGTATTTTCTATATTTATTAAAAGAAATACATTGAATACTGCAAAATATTAGACAATTAAGTATTCACAGTAAATGACCTAAAATGACCATTTTAAATATACTACTTTTTGAACCTTGAATATCAATCTCAAGGTCACAATGAAGCAAAAAATATATACGTCCCCCATCCTCATATCATCAAACAGTGGTTAAAATCTGTTTACTGCTTTATGTTTTAAGACAGATAAAGGCCACAACTACTTGAAATAATACAGTGGCCAGAGCTGATTAGCATCACAATAAACTTCTGATACTAGCAATCAAGATTATTACCCTGGGAGAAGAGGTGTGTCAAGCTCGTGATTAGAAAAGCAGTTTGATAATCATGAAAGTTGTTATTGTGGAAGTGTTTCACTTGCATAGGAAAAGGGGTTGTTTTTTTGTGATTTGGTCACAGAGCCTTAGTATCAAGCTATTACTGGACACACATGGTCTGTATTTATTACACTTCCTTATGCCCTATCATGCTGCTATTGAATACTGATTTCAGAAGGCTATTCTTGAACTCTTTCTAAAGGGAAAGTAAAACCATACTGTCAGCATATGAGAGCTAATTATTAGTGCACTCATATTCTATTCATTGAGAACACTGGAGAAAGTGATAGTCTGTTAGATATATTTCCCCTTTTGTTTTCAAAGAAATGTCATTTTTTTTGGTTTAATAAATTACATTTTCAGTTCTCTCTCTCTTTCAAGATCCATCAATGAACAATAAACTCAACCTACATTTTTAGTAAAGAATTCAATAATTTCTTTCAGCAAGGACCAAATTCATCACTACTTTACATAAGGATCTGCTAGCACCTAAACATTATTAAAACCTGTACCTTCAGACTTAACATGGACAACCCTGTCATACACTCAATATCAGCAGTGGGGTCTACATCAAGACAGCATTCAGTAGTGCCATGGTATCAGATGCTGCCTTTCTTTCCACACATGTAATAACTTAGATATTGCTGACCCAATTTTAAACCCAGTCTAACACAAATTCAGTTCCATGCTGAAACGCTGCATGCAACGCTTAAGCCAAAAGTGAATTTTATGGACAATTTATAAACCCCTAAAGACAGAGGTTTGTAAAGGAAAGAAATGCTGACAGAACACCAAATAATATCATCATGCAGCTATAAAATAAAAGGATAGCAATTTATTAAAGGTTCTTTTTAAAAACTTTATTTATTATTAGATAAGTGCTGAAGATGCTCAGACAAGTAATCTAAGGCCTCAAAGTTAAATTCTCTGTACTTTTGGATACCTGTGAGGCTCAAAACCCTCACTGAACTTAAATGAAGTATGAAGGTGAAAGAAAGAAATGGGGAAGATGTGGTACAATGGTAGCCCTAGAAGAGTGAGATTAGTAATATCCATTAAAAAAATATGTATTTATTTTGTTAATACAACACACACAAAATGATTGTACTGACAGGTTTGGAACGGGTCCAGAATGGCCAGCTTTGCCATTATAGCCCACTTACATCCCTCAAATGTGCCCTGAAGGGACCAACTCTAGAGGGAAAGAGTAATTAATTTTCCAGGCCAAATCAATCACTTTCCACTAAGAATGCTAATTGTGGTGGCTTTTGTGAGCTGGAAGTTACCCACCAGACACTGGAACAATGCCATGTACTCATTTAATACATGTTAAAGATTAGGCCTCAGATGGCACTGTTTTAATTCTCTACCAACTTGAACTGAATTCAAACTGGCACCCCCAGGGGAACTACATTCTGGACTCATTTCTGAATCCCTAAACCATTTAGTCTCTCAGTATATAACCTTTTTTTTCCCATGACATTTAAAGAACTTTATTTCCAGTTTTAGCCAAAATAGCTGACCTCTGTTATATACGTTAATAGCAAAATACATATTCTCACACACAATCACACTGAGAGGTTCCTGTTAAGTTTGAATAAGGGCTAGAAGGCAGGGCCCTTTTCTAAGCCTGACCTTTTCTCACCTTAAGCTAGCCACTATGATCCTAAACAAATTCTTGAACCTCTTTATTTTCTATCTTCCAGTTATATCAATTCAACCTCTCATCACTGTGGGATTTATGTATTTATCTAATGGTTATTAAGCACTCAGAAAAAAAAAAAGTTTATTAATTTTGGTTATCACTCTTTTTCATTTACAGTGCAAGAGAAATGGGGGAGGGAGGCAGAAGTGGAAGGTGGAAAATATAGGACCCCATGCTCAGGGAATGGAAGCTCTATCTTTCTGTATTGTTGAATTCCTTTCTAAGGATATGGACAAATGTGCATTTGTAGTCACTTGAAATAAGAGAAAAAAGCTTCTGCTTGAAGTGTGCTGCAGCTGTTATGCTGTAACTGCTATGTCCTGTAGTGAGTGAGCTATATCACCCTAACTTTCACGGGGTGGAAGCAGGGGTAAAGTCAGGGAGGTTTAGCTACACTTTTACTGCTACAGAACCATGCAGATGTAATAGTTGCATAATAGCAATACAATCAGAATGCCTGTCTACAACCTAAACCAGCGACTCTCAGCCAGGATGCCCTGAGATCCTTTCAAAGGGGCTGCAGGATGCCACAGTGTTAGCACTGCTGTGTGGACAAACATGACTCATGTGATAAACCCAAAGATTTTAACTAGGAATCTGTAGTGTTAACCTGTCCTGCTTTGTTCCAGTCTTTCTGAATTCTTTGCAACTGAACAGAGGTCTATTATTTTTCTGTAGTCAAAAAAAAGGTGGGGGGAAGGGGAGGAAGTAAGAGCTGGCATTTTTGAGGGTTACCTCAAGTCTCTCTAGAGGTGTCACAGATGTAAAAAAGTTGAGAACCACTGCTTTAATTTTTCTGTTGAAGGAATCGGGTCCCTCCCACCATGAAAAGGCTGGGGGTTCTAGCTCTCCCATTTAGAGAGCTTGGCAGAAGGGAAGCTGCCAACTCCACTTCATTCCACGTTGCTGCTTGCCCTCCACACTGCAGATTCTGACCTGTGGCTGCTCCTAAAGCTTCTTTAAAGAGAATTACATTCAGAAAAACAGGTGGGAAAGGAATACAATTATGTAAGCCAAATTTTAAAATCTGTATGTCTATATTGGATATTGAAATACAAATCTAGGGCCCTAAATAAAACAGTGGATAGATTTAAGAGATGCCGATCATAGGATTATTAAAGAATAACAGGAAGAGGAAGATACACTGCTGGCCCCTGGATCCTCCCAAGAGTTTATCCGCAGCAGTTCTCTCCCTGTTGGGCACATGTAAAGGGCTCTTTTGATCCATTTAAGCACATATCTCCAAAAGCTGTTCAAGACTCTTCTCAGGGATTTATCCATTATGTAGTCTGAAAGGCAGCTGCACATGACCCAACTGTGGCATCATGTGTGATATAAAAACATATGCTTAGCTGCAGTTCTTAATCATATGTGGGAAAGTGCATTTTAAATTAAACACTATTAAAAGGAGCAAGCTTTTAGGCACATCAGTGACAATTCACACACAAAGTGGATAAATTAATTTAACAAAAGTGTATAAGCAATTATAAAACTGATTATATGTGCTCAGTAAGAAAATTCTGCACTATTAACACCCAATAAGCAGCACTAATAGATAGTAATTAGTCACAAACCTTAAACTAAAAATATTCAATACTGTTCATTTAAATTAGTTAAGACTTATATACAGTACAAAGTGAAGCTGAGTCATATCACAATTATGTAACTTGCTCTTGGTAACTAGATATTCTCTACTGAGCAACAAGTTTGTGCAACTTTGAAACTAAAGGTGGGAGTCTGGCCAGGAACTAGATCCAGGAAAGGATTTAAGTATCTTAAAGTTTCTTGCACAGTGGAATCCAGGCTCCCTGTGCAATGCACAGGAGAGTAAGGCATCTCAGAATGACATCCAAAATGCCCAGCACACTAATCAGAAAGCCACCAAAGAAAGCAAACCTTCCAAGAGCTAGCTAGCTAGAAACTGAGTATAGAAATCTTGCCCATCTCAGAAAAGTGCCTCTACTCGGGATCTGTAGCTTGGAACACCCTCCTTTAAGTAGGCACTTACAGCTGTTCTTTCGAAGAACTGGGAAGAGCTGACTTCTTAACTTTAAAATACAGCCAGAGGAGGTCATGGTATATAACACCTCTTATATAACAGCCCAACCACTTGCCTTGGAAGTGCGAGACCCACATCAGATTCCCTCCTTAGCCTGAGAGGATTTAAATGCACATCTCCCATCACTAAGAATGTCCTACCCACAAGGCTTCTTGCTATTTTGAGCAGAAGTCTTCTTGTCCCTTCTCTTGAAACTGTACAACTGTTCAGAAAAAACAAAGTATTTCAAGAATCACGAGGCCAGAAGGAGAGTATAAGAGGGAGCATAGCCGTGTAACATAGGGTTAGGGTTGCAAGGAGGGAGCCTTGAGAAGACTCAGCTGTGAGGAAGGAGCCTTGAGGTTCAATCAGTATTTCATCCAATGACTGTCTGGTGTAATATATGGAAACTATGCTGAGAGTAGGGACTGGATCAAAAAACATTTTGGACTGGGTCAAAAAATATTGGGAGTAGGGACTGGATCAAAAAAAATTGTTTTTGGAATCAAGGACTTCTTTCTCTCATGTTATGTAAGTCAATCAGTAGGCCAAAGTACAGCTTGAAGAATGACCGGCATCTTGAGGGGCTTTGGGATCTAAAAACTAGCTGTTCCTCCACCAGTCAGGGTAGGTGTGAGCTTGTCATCCAGCTGCTAAGTCCTGTCAAGACTTGGCATCTACAAAGCCTTATAGTAATCAGTAAGCTATCTGGAGTTCTGGTCCCTCCAGTGGTCAGTGGCAGCTGCATGTCATTCTCAGGATCACTCTCGCAGACATCAGTACTTCAACCCCACTTTAAGACCCTGAAACCTTTTAATGCAACTTAGAAGTATGGGTCCCATGGGTAATCTTAAATCACTGCGATGCTTTTCCAGATACTGGCCTTTAGCTGTAAAGCCAGCAGCTGCCAAAACTAACACCTATATAAAACCTTATATTCTTTTGCTTAAAAGAAAACCAGTAGCTTATAGACTTCTGGAAAATGATATTTATACCTGATCTGTTTAAATTAACAAGTTAATTAAAACATGTAGTGTTTTGTACTCCTTCCCCATTTATAAAGAACACAGTTCTTGCAACCTCAAACTATTTCGATAAGCAATTAATTTTCAAGAAAGATGTGCCCATACTGTGCAAGTGTCAGATAATACAGGACATAAAAGCCATTTTCAATTACTGACACGTAAGTAGAATCAGGTCTACAAAAGATTTTCCTATTTCCTATGCAACTCTAAGCATAAGGAAATTAAAAAGTAAAAAATATCACTATTAGAAAGTCTAGAATTATTTCAGATACAGTAGGTATTGCTTTAATTGAAATGCATATTCCTTATTTCAGTTAATATATTAGTTATTGTAAAACTGACCATAACATTTAATTTTGCCATTTTAAGTCCACTGCTGTATTCATTACTAGCTATGTAGTGTCAGCAAAATAAATTCTGTATGACTGCATAATTCTTTGTTTGACTATTTCTAATATATGAATTATTTTGCATAAAACATAGACTAAGTTTTTCATGTCACAGCAATGGTCTACCATGGAGCTCAAATTAATGCATTAAAACATAACACAGCCTCAGCTCCACACGAGTACCAGTAATACACTGTAGCTGCTGTAGAGATGTAATAATAGCTGTTACTTCAGCGGCAACTGATGTTATGCAAGTATTTGATCCTAATCCCAAAGAAATATCACAGGCGATTTACATATAGTTTATTTATTGCTCCTCTACACTGGGGTTGATGCCACTTTGTATACTGATAAAAGAAACAGCAGGTTCCCTCATGTCCAATAAGCCATTCTTCAGGGTTAATGGAATAACAGTTCAGTAATTTCTTGCTCACCTACTGCTACCCTCGGTGTAAAAAATAACATCAAACAGTGTCACAGGCACACAGTACCGTTTGCCAAAATAACGGGCTACCACTCTACCAACAAGCTTCAGTGTTCTGCTTCCAGTAAATAAATAAAGTGGAGATCCTGAATGTAGCAGGACTCTTGCCAGCTGGCTGAAAGCTTGCTTGGCAGATCCCCTGAACAGTCGCCAAGAGGCAGAGATTTAAATGAAACCCGGGTCATTTTTTAAAGAAAAACCAAATAAATAAGCAAGGGCTCTGGAAGTTGAAGCCTAAGTTAATAGTGTATATATCACATTTATGCATCTTGGAATATATAGGCACCTCCCTCGAGCAAGGAGCTGCTTGCTTTGCTGGAAAGGCTTAAACATTGCTTTCTGCAGGGATAACTCCCGCTCTTTGGGGAGGCAGGAAGCAATACAAGTTTAGTGGAGTCTGAACGAACAAGACTTTTGTTCAGTTTGAGGGAGAGCAAACCCAGGTCTGACTAGCTCTGTCAATCAACACATGCCTCATCTTCGGGTAAGCGGCGCAAGGAACTTCATTCCCTTTCGAAAAAGTGTTTGCTAGGGGGTGATGCACACCTTTATCACCACCGCTCGCAAATCAAACGGCTCTGGCTGCCGCGAGCACGCCCAGCCTCTTCATTTCGCACACAGGTAGGAAAGGAAGAGCCAGCGGGCTGGCTAAAGAAGTCACCTGTCCCTCTGCTGGGACCGCTGCAAAACTTGTGGCTGGTCCGAGCGGGACAAGCATCCCCTCTCCGCGGGCCGGCAGGGAGGCGCCGACAGGCCCCGCGGGGCGCGGGGCCACCGCGGGCGGCGCTGCCCAGACTGGGCCGGGGGGGCGGCAGGCGCGAGCGGGGCCGTTACCTCGATGTAGGGCACGACCTTGCAGGAGAAGTCCTCCAGCAGCCACTTCTTGGTGAGCTCCTGGAAGATGACGAGCGGGAGGCAGAAGAAGAGCACGAGGAAGTCCCAGAAGGCCAGGTTGGCCAGCAGGGAGTTGGAGATGCTGCGCATGTAGTAGTTGTGGCACACGATGCACATCACGGCCATGTTGCCCAGGATCCCGGTGCCGAAGATGACCACGGACAGGCACATGACGGCGTAGGCGCCGTACGACTCCGGGCTGAGCGGGTAGAAGGGGTTCCTGAGCCGGGCTCGCCGCGCCCCGCCGCTCCCGTTGCGCCGCGGGACGGCCGAGCCATTGAAGGGCAGCGCCAGCGGGGCGCCCTCGCCGCCCGCCGAGCGGTTCGCGGCTCCTC
>NW_017728931.1:105820548-105842995 GCF_001723895.1 Crocodylus porosus
GCAGCTGCCTCCTCCTTCAGGGCGGGCAGGAGCGGCGCGGGGCTGCGCGGCCGCTGCCCCCCCGCTCCCGCCACCTGCGCTGTGTGAGGGGCTGCCGGCGCCTCCCCTTCCCTCCGCCCCCGTCCCTTCCCCGGCGGGGCCGCTCCCGGGGCGGCGCCAAGGACCCCGGGACTCGGAGAGCTCGGGCCGCGGGCGCTGCCGGCCCGGGAGTCAGCCGACGCGCTCTCTGCCACCCGCGCGGGAAGCCCCGGGCAGCGCCGGTGTCGTGAGTTCATCTCGCGCAGCTCAGGACAGGGGCGAGGGGAGGGGAAAGCAAGCCACCTAGCATGAGGCCAGCAGGAAGGGGAAGGGTGCCCAGGCATGAAAATGTGCAAGGAAGCCTGGCGCCAGGTTCAGTGCCGGTATCCTCCCCTTGAGCAAATCTGCATCAGAAGCTCCCCAAGGGGAAGCGACTCTCCTTGTCTCCTGCTTGGGCGGTGACATGGGATCATTGGCAACTGGTGCCATCTGAAGCGGGGCGGCGAGGGGGTCCCCCCCAGCCAGTCTCGCCGAGCGGGGGGCAGCCACTTCCAGGGGCGCCGCAGCCGCGTCATCCAGCGCTTCAGCCTGGGAGGCGCTCCTGCCCGCCCCGGCACCCAGCGCCTACGGGGGAAGCACGGCCTGAGAGGGGGTGGCCAGCTCTCACGGGTGCACGTGCCCCCCACACCTCACCGCTGCCTGGAATCAGGTCGAAGGGGACCTCAGGAGGTCATCTAGTCCAACCCCTGCCCAACTAGATCATCCCAGCCAAAGACGATCATTGCAGCTCAGAATCTGAAGTATCACTCCTGACTCCCTCTCTGCATCCTAGCTTCCCACTAACCGCCTTCCTCTCGACTTCCAAGTTAACCAAAGCCGGCCAAACTCAAACACAGTACAATTGCTAGTGGCAATAGCTTTAAACTTAAGTTCCTCCAACACTGTTCTTTCTATTTTTCATTCATATTAAACACTTCTAAGTGTGTTTGGTCCCTGTTTAGTCCCAAAGCATTTTGAAAACATTTCTGGTGTGATGCCAAATCCAAACTCACTTTTCTCTGCTTTTGCTAACACATCTTGCCTGTTCACAATATAAACTCAGGGTTATGAAGGTCATTCAAGATGTATTTTGTGAGAGCATGTGGTGTGTGAAGTCAGTCTGGCATGAGCTGAATCGGGCCAACCCCGAGCGGGCCTGCAGGCAGGCAGGCTGTCTGCCAGAACCTGTGCAACAGGCTGGTCTGGTGTGGTGCCACATGCAGCGTGCACCCCAAACTGGGCCTGTGTGCAGGGCTTGGGCTGATGCATACAGCACTGCAGCCAACATGCAATTGCAAGCAGCACAACACAGGCAGCTATGCCAAGGCATGCCCAGACCAGCCCTGGAGGCTGGATCCGGCACGTGGGGCCTGTCTGTGGGCCCAATCCAGCCTGTAGACCACATCTCACAAATCCCTGAGCCAAGAGAATATTTTGCACTCTGAATCTGCTGTGAGTAGATCATACAAACTGTTTTTGCATCTAGGGGCTGATTCAGTTTCTATATAGGAGTACGACTCTTTCTTGTACATTGCACAATTACACAAAGAGCTCTGAAAATTCTCATTTGCCTTGAATCCATTTTTAATCCTATTATTTGAGAGATGTGACAATGGGAATTATATGATATTTATCACTGTAAGAGAACAAGTGCTGTGAAATAGACACTACTCTTGTTAAATGTACCATAATAAAAATTAAGCCATTTTAGTCATGCTTAGCAATACAGGGTGCTTCTACACGTCACCATAGGGTGACACTGCTACGGCACCATGCTTTACAACTTCCAAAAGGAAATACAACAGCACGGTGCAGTACAGGTGGTTACTGCAATGTGCATGCAGCATACAGTTATATTTTGCCACTACGTTGCCGTAGTGGCATGCTATACTGGGGGAGCACACCACTATGGCTATATGGTAGCGCGTCGCTACATCGCTGTAGGGGGCATGTAGATGCATCCACAGTATAGGTATTATCTGGGAGAGTTAAGTTTTGAAATTGAGTCCGAGGCTCTTCAATAAAAGGCAAACTTTATCTCTTAAAATGTTTATAACTGGGAAAATAAAATGACCAGCAAGGAAAAAAAGACACATAAAAATACTTTATTTTTTGTCATATTTTTTCTGCATGATTCTTCTGTGCTCAGCTGGTATATCAGTGAAGTTAATGATGATAATGAGCTTGTATGTATGGCACCTTTCTTCTTGAAGTCTCCCAAAGGGCCTTGCAAACAGATATGATAAATTCATTGCTTGTTCTTAAAAGATAGCTATGTTAGTGAGCAATGTTTCTTTCAGTGTTTGTAGGGGAGAAAGAGGAATCAACAGGCATAATGCTTTTTGACATAAGCCTAGGAAGAAATATGGATAAAGAAAAATAGGGTTAAGTAGTATTACAAGTAAGTTAGTTTACAGCACTAATACTTTACCACTGAGATGCGTGGTGGTGCACAGCTTTCTCTGTGTCATGGTTTATAATACAGAAAATTGATTTTTGAACACACAAAAGGCCCCTAAATTACTGCTTTCAGCTGACAATTCTGACACATTTGTCATACTTGGTTAAGTGTTTGGCTTTGTGGAAAGGCCAGATAGGAGGAAGAATGAAAATTTTTAGGTTCACGTTAGATTTTAGACAGTTTCCATTAGGGCTGTGTGAAGCTTTGGGTGGTGATTCAATTAGGAGGAGATTCTGCCTGATTTAGTGGCGGAATCTCTGAATCTGAATCGAATCAGGGGACCAGTTAAAAGGTCCGGATCAATTCAAAGCTCTCTGAATCTTCAGACAAGATTTGGAGAGCTTTGATGATTTGGACAGTCCCCAGTGGCTGCAGCAGGGAGCTGCATCCAAGTCCAAGCTGATAAATACTAGGGCTGGGGGAGGGGGGAGAGACCCATAGGGGGACCCCTGCCAGCCGCCATCCCCTGCTTGCTCTCCCAGCAACCCCAACCCCTGCCTGCTCCCCCAATCCCCCCATGGCTGCCCTGCCCACCCCAGCTCCCGGCCCTTTAAGAAAAGCCCAGTTGCTGCCAGGCAGGGGTGGCGATGTCCACTGCCCCATGCTGCATGGGGGCTCTGCCACGAGCCCTCTGACACCCAGCCCCCCCATGGCTGCCCAGCCCTTTAAGGAAAAAACCCCAAGAAGAGCACCTGGACTCACTGCTCCTGCAGCGGCCTCTGGCCTTTGTGGGGCTTGTGCAGAGTTCCCCACATGGTACAGGCCAGTGCGGGACAGCGGGAATTGCCCCCCCACCGGCAGGAACAGTGAGTCCAGGGGTTTTTTGGGTTTTTTCTCTTCTTAAAGGGTTGGAGCCACGGCAGGTGGGGCAGCCATGGGTTGTCTGGGCAGGGGAGGGGTCAGGGGGCTTGTGCAGAACCCCCCATTTAGCATGGGGCAGTGGGGGGCAAGCAAGGATCACCCCCCTACCTGGCAGTACCCGCTGAGTCAGGGCTTTTTTAAAAACAAGTGTCAGGAGCTGGGGCAGGTGGGGCAGCTATTGCAGGGCTGGGTGGGATGGGCCTGGCTGATTCAGAGATTTAGACATTCAGCAGCAGCCAGATCTCCACGTCAGATTCAACTGAATCGATTTGGGACAGTGATTCGAGTCACCGACTCAGCCAAATCCGAATAGTAGCCGCTTTGCACAGATCTAGTTTCCATAAGACAGGGCATAAGACAGTGCCTGTGCATTGCCATAAAAATTGTCGGAGGAGTGATATTACACAGATGCTCCTTTCCTGACAGGGACATAGTTTTGTGTAAGCTTTGGGTAGCTGTTGCACTTTTGTACCTAATCGTAGTTATTTGGTTTCAGCAATCTACATGGGATTCTTTAGATATTTTTAAAGATAATTAATTTTTCATTATGATTATTTTCATCACACCATTTGTTGTTGCAACAACTTTTAGAAGAGTTCCAAAAAGTTTGGTGATTGATGTTTTCATTTTGTTTCAGCTACTCTAACAGTTCATTTAGCTGTGTTTTACAATATTTCTGGGACTTTTGCCTACCCTAAATACTTTTTATATCAGCTGCTTACCTCTTATGATAAGATCTTCTGTTACAGTGAACTTTCTGACACTGATGACAATCACATTCTGTTTAGCTGAATTTTTCACTACTCTTTAGTGCGCTGTTCTTCTGGATCCTTTTTATGCTGTGACATTACTAGTCTCTACCGAACCATGCATCAATAGACTGGTAAGCCCATAGAGGACCATATTTAAAACAGCAAGGTAAGTTTTTTCTCTATTACATGCAAGAACTGAAATTATGTTTAGATTTTTTTACAGTCAATATCTACATGAAAGACAGCAAAAAAAGAACACTTTCCTATATGGAAAATCTATAGGTATAGAACTGGAAAGGTTTCTAAGTATATTTTTTTCTTTTTGTGTCCTATTAAATTTCAGATACTTTAAAGAAATCAATAGATTTCAGTGGTACAGCTTTTTTTGTTGTTGGGCTTTTTGACATTTCAGATATTCATTCCCTTGGTAAGTTATAATCTTAGTCACTATATTATTATACTATAGTGAAAAGGCTTACAGCTATGCATGGATCTCTGCTCAGCATTCACATCCAACAATTGCTCACTGAAGGGGGTAGGAAGGGCGTGGAGGAGAGAGAATTTACTCGAAGTAATTTTTGTCCTTGATTGGTTTCGTGCATCATGGTTTATCCTGCTTACTCTACCTTTATATTTTTCATACTTCCCCTTTTATCCTCTTTCTCTTTTTAGAAGATCTGAGATTTCTTGTGAAGAGCCAGCATCACAGGTGTTCACATCATAGACACTCACAAGGTCATTGTCTTTAATTCTTTCTTGTTTTGAAACATAATGTTATTAATTACTGATAAGATCTCTGGCTTATGCCATCTTAAAGACAAACAGTATATATTTCACAGGAATACACAATATGTTTAATACTTAGAATCACAGACAGTTTGGGTTGGAAGGGACCTCAGCAGGTCACCTAGTTCAACCCTCTGCTCAAAGGAGAATCACTCCCAACTAGATCATCCCAGCCAAGGCTTTGTCCTTCCAGGTCTTAAAAACCTCCAAGAATGGAGACTCCACAACTTCTCTGGGTAATCTGTTCCAGTGCTTTACTACCCTCCTAGTAAGAAAGTTCTTCCTAACAGATACCCTAAATGTCCCTTGCTGCAACTTGAGACCATTGGGCACCTAAACACGTGCCTGATGACTGCTCTGAAGTGTGCTTGTTAGCATGCATTACAGCAGAATTGATTAATCAAGTCTGCTGGAGCATGCTAATAAGCATGCTGCAGCAGCTTCAGCGTCATGAGTATTCAGCTTCCCCACCCTCAAAATGATGGCGGGGCACTTTAACTTAAGTTGGTTGAATAAGGTTTAGTTAAGGTGCCCCTATGTCCAGTTTGAAGCACAGGATGCTGAATACATGAGAGGCTGTGGGTGCTTTAATTAGAACAGCTCTCAGGAGTGCCCATTGTTCCTTGTTCTGTCACCGCTGAGAACAGTCCAGCTCCATCCTCTTTGGAACCCCCCTGTTAGGGGGGGTTAACCTTTAATATTAAAGGTTGCTATTAAATCCCACCTCAGTCTTTTCTTCTCCAGACTAAATAGGCCCAGTTCCCTCAGTCTCTCCTCAGAAGCCATGTGCCCCAGACCCCTAACTATTTTCATTGCCCTTCGCTGGACTCTCCAATTTGTCTACATCCCTGCTGGGGGTGGGCGGAGGGAGGGGCAAAACTGGACACAGTTCTCCAGATGTGGCCTCATCAGTGCCAAATAGAGGGAAATAAGCACTTCCTCCAGTTTGCTGACCACACTTCTACTAATGCAGCCCAGTATGCCATTAGCTTTCTTCACAACAAGGGCACACTGCTGGCTTGTATTCAGTTTATTGTCTGCTGTAATCCCCAGGTCCTTTTCTTCAGAGCTGCGACTTAGCCAGTCAGTCCCAACCTATACCCATGCATGGGATTGTTTCATCCTAAGTGCAGGACTTTGCACTTGTCCTTAATGAACTTCATGAGGTTTGTTTTGGTCCAATCCTCCAATTTGTCCAGGTCCCTCTGAATCCTAGTCCTACTTGTATTACTACATTTCTGTTTTATTCATTGTTCACACAGCAGAAGGTGTAGCATCTAATAATACAGGTTATGAAAAACACTTAACATGGGAATGAAGGAGAGAGAAAAGAAAGTCAGTCCATTATTTAGAGGCACAATAGGGGAACACATTATATTTTATACTGGACAGAAAAGAGAAGGGTGGGGGAAGCAAACAAATCATAAATTTAGCAGATTGTACATTGAGTATAGAGTGAAAGCACAGTCACCTCAGTCTGCTCCACACAACTCCATTTGAGATGCTTTTTATCTCTTGTATCAGTAACCAGCTTTAGAAGTTTCTGTGCAGGGGACACATGACCGGGAAGAAAAGTCTTGTTGTTCTACAAAACCTAGAGCATTGCAAGAAACAGAGGAAGTGGGAAGACTTCATCCATCCTACATTTAGTTATACTACAAGTGGTATTTTGCTGTTTTGCTGTGCCATGAAATTCAGATGGTAAAAATTAATAAAGTCATCTTTCTTTCTAAAGCAAGGCTGGTTTTTCTCCCAGGGACAAAATTCAATAAAACATAAGGAAGAGCAACAGAGCACTTGTGGATGCAGATTTAACTTTTACAAATTTTTTTCAGAGAGGTAGTGTTAGTGTAAAGTCAGGTAGAAAGCAGGACAGGGTGGCACCTTAGAGACTAACTCATTTATAAATGCATAATGCATAGTAATGATCCATTCATGAATGGCGCATGACCCCGGTGGCTGGGGGTAGGCACGGCGATGGTGGGAGCTCAGTGGCGGGAGCGTGGCAGCGGTAAGTGGGGAGCAGTACCTGCCACTTATTCAGGTTCTTTCGCCTCTGGTATTTAGAGATTCTGAGACACCCCCATCCCATTTTGTACTCACATTGTTTTATACTCATCAGTTTAATTGTGACAACTCCTTAGGAATGGAGGGGGGGAAAGGAAAACTGCAGTCACTCTGGCTAGCTGCACAGGTCACCATGAGCATATCATTCAGATCTCCATTTTGTATTAGCTCTTCATTTGATACACAGCCATTTACTAGAATGGCCCAAGCTACCTGAGAGATCAGCTCTCCCTTCTAGGACAATTGCATTCCAGCCCAAACTAAAAGGCTTGTGCAACAGAGTTTCTCTCTTTTGTGTAACACCTGTAGATAGATTTAAACCGTTCCAGTTTCACATGGGTCCTGCTATTGTCTATTGTTATCACAAGCTTTAGCCTGGTTTGGAGGTGGGTTTGCATTTGGTCTGACTGTGAGCTATTGTCAGATAGAGAACTCCTCAGTTCTTGGTGCCAATGGTGATGTTTGCTCAGCAAAAAGTTGGTGATAATGGGAGAGAAGACTGGTGGGTAATTAAGTATTGTGATGGGTTGGTGGGTGGTGGGGGCTTGGAAGTTAGTTGAGGGGACAGTAAATCCATATAAAGACAACTGTGGCAGTTAGAGTTGTGATGGACATAGATAGGCAGCAGGGCTGTGCAAAGCTTCAGTCCCTGATTCGATTGTGGGGAGATTTGGCCTGATTTGGTGGCCAAATTTCCAAATCTGAATTGAATCAGGAGACCCTGTAGTCTCTCCAAATCGATTCGACAAGATTCTGAAAGATTTGACGATTTGAACATAGACGCAGCTTTAAATGTTTTTTCTACATACCTCTAGGTACCAGGAGGCTCATGAATGCTGAGCTGCTGGGGCGGATGGAGCATCCCACGGGGTGGGGGGTCCCAGCGCACTTGGCAGCAGACCTGGAAGTGGACCAGAAGCACTTCCAGTCCACTTCCAGGTTCACTGGGGAATGTGCTGCGGCCCCCACCTCCCAGCTCAGCAACTGGTACCTCCTGGGTCTGGGGGGGCACCCGGGGTCCCCCTGTGGCCGATTGCTGAGCCAGGGGTCCAGGGGCCCCCAGGCACTTGGCGACGGAACTGGAAGTGGACTGGAAGTACTTCTGGTCCACTTCCAGGTTCACCACTGAGAACATGGGGGGGCCCATTCTCCTGTGGCATGCTCCATCCACCCAAGCATTGCAGCATTCATGCGCCATGCCTGGTACCTCGAGGTATGTAGAAAAAACATTTAAAGCTGTGTCTATGGCCAAATCGCTGATTCTCTGAATCAGTGTCGAATCTTCAGATTCAGGTTCGGCTGAATTGAATCAGGACAGTGATCTGACTCATCAGATCGAATCACTGTCCCCAATTTGGGCCAAATCTGAATTAAATACAGCTCATTTTGCACACCCCTAGTAGGCCGTAGAAAATAAAAAACATCAAGAAATGGGAGGAAAGACAGGTGGATGGGTAGAGAACATATGGAAAACAGAAAGAGGAGTAAACTAGGGATGGCAACAAGGAGGAAAGATAAGGAAGCTGAGAAAAAATAGTTCTCCTAAAACAGTATGGGGAAGATGCCCAAAGGGGGAAGAGCAGCACAGAAAAAGGGGAGAAGAGACAAGAGGGAAAAGAAGAGAAACTGGCATAAGGAACCACTGAAAAAAGGACTGTATTGTTATCAGTGCCTGACTAGGATGACTCCAGCCATCTCCACTCAGCTCCAGGTTCCTTTCCAGTCTCTCACAGTGTCAAGTTCTTATTCTCCCTCATGAATTGCACGCTGGTCCCTGTTGGTCCATTCACCAACTGGACACCTTGCCCCAAGGACACAGGCTTCCCACCCCCCTTCTTGTTCTATAGTGTTAGGACTGTATATGCAATCCATACCTGCATTATTGTTGGGTCTAACACAGCACATACCAAACTCTTATTAAATATGCTACCATCACCCCTCAGGGGAAGTCTCTCATGATTTATTTTTTTCCAAGGTTTTTCCTTCCTTTTGTGGATTATTTTTCCCCAAGTGCATTAATTTGCTGCTTCCTTTTTTGTCCCCTAAGTTAGATTTTAGTTTGTTATTTCCTGCCCATATTCCATTTAAAAGACAGTAAGTCTTTAATATTACTTACCAGTTATTGCTGTTTTTCCAGTGGCTCTGGCTATAGTATCCTCTGCAATGCTTATTTACACACCGTTTACCTCCTTTTCTTTCTTGCCCACGAAGATATTAAAACAAGAACTATCTCTGAACTGTGCAGCAGCCCCACTACCCATCTCCCCACAACTCAATATAGTACGCTTCCATTTATTGTCACACATTGTTTATGATCCTTCAACCTGTTTCCAATCTACATGACAGTGCTCATGTCCAAGGCAATTTGAATTAATTCTGTGAGATTTAGTGAGATACTGTATTAAATCCTTTATTAAAATCATGCTGTGCATCTTTCATCCAGCATTTCTGCAATTCTATCAAAAAAGCAATCATGTTTTTCTGGCACAATTTGTTCCTTATAAACCCATGCTGCTTATTGCTTATGGTTCCATTTTCCTTTGAATGCTGGCAGCTTATTTTCTTTCTCTCTCTTTCAGCTCTTACTCCATTATTTTGCTAGGGTCTCAAATTAAACTCTTTGATTGGTAAATGAAGGATTACTGTTCTTTCTTCTTTGAAGCTAAGAACCATACTTGCTTTGCTCTACTCTGTTTACTTCTAAGTTCTTCATGATATCTCAGAAATAATTATCAGGGATTCAGCATTTTCAGGTCACATCCCAGACTTCATTGATTGTATATGCTGAGATTTCCTTACCTGCATATCATCAGTAGCTATTTTTTCACATCTTTCTTCTTTTCTATTGCACCTTCTTTCTTCAGTTTTCTTAATAAGGACAGATGTGGAAATATGCATCTATCCCAGAACTGTGAATTCCAGCACCCTCCTCATTTACTAATGGGCCTACTGTCACATTAGTACTCGTACTCACCTTGGACTAATGTTCACTCATTCTGCCTTGTTCTAAGCATTCTGGCTCTGATATTGCAAAGTTAAATATAGTTACCTTTTATCACACAGTAAGCCTGTGCATTTCCATGGAACCACTTACGTGTTTTATCATTTGCTTAAGTGCTTTGTTCAGCATGTTGCAAGTACAAATCCTCTCTTGCAGTTGCCAGCATCTTTTTTTCCAGAAAACCCTAGCCTATTCTGGATCTCCTTTTGGTTCTTTCCTTCATTAATAAATATTGAAGACAGCCAATAACAAGCTTGCCATTTATGTTTTGTTCTGTTTCCCTACTCCAGCTAAATCTTTCTAATCACTTATAGGAACTAGCAGCCCCACACTTTAATTTCTAAGGGATACTCTACTGGGTGACTCAACCCACACTGTTAGCGCTGTACGTAGAGACCTCCTTTGTCCACAAAGACATAATGATGGAAGAGACAAGCACAGCCAACTTCCTGCTGCCAGGGGCTGTACAGCCACACAGTATAGTCTTCATCTTACTAATATGCTAATGAATATACATATGTTTATCTTCTTTACATTAGTACAGTGCTATCTATATTGGATAAGAAAAATCAAATGGAGTGTAGAAACCTTTATTGATCCCTAGGTGCACTTCAAGTGGCTACAGGACTGGTATCCATGTGCGCATATGTATCTAAGTGTGTGTGGCAGGGGGTAAATTGTGTTCTCCATAAACCAGTTCTCCCTTTCTTTCCCTCAGAACCTAATATAAATACATTTTGACAGCAGCTGCCAAGAGCAAAAGAACAAACACATCAGAAGGGATAAAATGCATTTTACAAATGAGGTTTTAAATTATTCTAAATCTCGTATAAGACTAAAAGAGGCAGGGGAAAGGCATGAGCTTTCCTCTCAACCTTAATCTGGAGTTCCTGTTTGTATATAATCATTGCAGGCTGTGTTCTATTTTCAAACTTCTTTCAGCTTATGTTCCATGCTGCTTCTACAGCATATCTTTATTCTTGATTCTTCCCGCCTCCCAGAAATGCCTTTTCTGAGAGGATAATGATGTATACGTATGTAGCTCTTTCCAGCCATAAAGCCAGATTGCTGGCCTTATGTCCTTTTGTTCCACCAAAAAACAGCTCTAGCAGAGTATCTGAATTGGCCCTGATGCAGGGGAATCCTAACTATCATGGAGCTGACTAAGTTGGCTCTACAACAGCTTTTCTTGATCCTCAAGAGTATGGAGACTTCTGAATGCATGACTGGAGTGTGGGTACTTCTGCAATTCTTGGCTAGTATAAAGTTACCAGGTGGGTTGTATCAATCCTGAGAACTGAAATAGTCCATGATCAGCTCCAGAACCAGAGTAGTTCAGAGTCATCTTTGCCGCTTCATTCTGTTAAGCCTTAGCTAAATTCGTCCAAGGATGCAGCCCACTGTGCGCCTGAATCACTTGATCAACACACGTAAGCACTTTGCACCAACACTGAAATGATGATAGGATCTTTTGAAAGAAAACATCCCAGATCTTACAAAAAGCACCATGGGAGTGATCTTTTAACAATCTGGATAGAAAGGGCTTTGCTATTATATTTCAGCTGGAAGACATGCTGTGACAACATAGTGCCTGTTAAATGACACGAAGCATTAATGACTCAGAGGGAAAACCGCACTAGTTCCTGCAGCACCTGGGTTTATTGTGGAGGAGCCACAGCCTCAAACTATGACTACAAGCAGGGTCCGTCTGTTGCTTCAGATGCCCCACATGATACTAAACTAACCTGCTTCATAGAAGACCAGTGAGGGAGACATTTGCAAAGAGTGCCTCTTTTTGTTGGTGATATCATAACATTTTAAATGATATTGTTAAGTGCTCTGCAAGAGAGACTGGCCAGTGGGAACCACACTACCAGAACTTGAGAATTTGTCTGAAAAATATATTTGCATCAGCCTAAATCTGTAGGAGATAACAGATGTATACAGATGGTCAGGCCCTCAAAAGGGCATATGAACATGGAAAACTGCACTTCAGCAGCTGAGAAACTGTTAATAGCTTTATGAAGGTTGACAATGAGTACACAAATCTGTTTAACTATAGAAGTACTTTATATGGGACTACAAAGCAGAAGGTAAGAGAAAGAGAGGTAGAAGTAGGAGGGAAGAAAAGGCATAGGAAAAGAAAAAGGGGACCACAAACTAAAGCAATTAAATATAAGGTAACAAAGACTGGTAACAAAGAGCCTAATCCAAAGCCCAATTTAGTTAATGGAAAAGCTCACAATGACTTTAATATCTTTTGATGATGCCTTAATTCTGGAAAAAGTCATAAGCACATCTTAGAGGAGGAGAGATATGTGGAAAGAGAAGTATAATATCAAGTATAAAATCTAGTAACATACACTAGAAAAAAGCCTCTGACTTCATTGAAGATGTTTGGATTAATGACTTCAGACAGACAGATATGAAACAGCCATGCAATATGTGGAGAGAGAGATTCAGAAGTGGAGGGCCTGGAGTGCTCTTGGTGACTTGTTCCTTGAAAAATATAAGGTAGCGCCTGAATTGTTGGTGAGAAGGATAGTGAGAAAACGGAGGGAAAATGTGTATCAGGTAAGTGATAGCATGTTGACCCAATGTCTCCAAGAAGAGTTATGCTTCCTTCACATTCCTTTGGGAAGATCTTGAAGCTAAAATCAGTTCTGGACACCTGAAAACAGGAATGTTGTCAATGCATGGTTGCTAAAGGAAGCAAACTCTGCTTCCCATGAGCCATTGTTCCAGGACAGCTGATTTCTTTGGAGTAAAACATTTTATACAGCACCAGACCTGTCATAGCAAATCCATCACCACTATCCCCTGTACACTAGCCATTCTGCTATGCTATCAAAATAAATACAATTGAGTGAAATATAAGCATCTTCATCAGGTATTCATCCCTAAGGGACACAAGTCATGGCATGTGCATGAATACATAGTTTTTATTTTAATAAAATATTTATGTAGTCTCTGGTATCTGTATAGTACATGGAAATATTATTAAATTGTATCACTTTATGTATTATGTTTTATTGGGATTCCAGTTGCATACACACATAATGCATGTGCAATGAATAATAGAATGCTTATACAATAAAATGCTTAAATGCCTTAGCAAAAAATGTATCATCCCAGTATTCTGAAATACATTCCTTTACAATATTAATAGCTATATTTTATATATAACACACCCACTAAGACATACAATACTAATACTGTGTATTGGCACTATGCTTCTTTCCCTAGTCAAAGCACTACAGCATAATACGTTAAAAACCAACCCCCTCCCCACAAACCCCAGAACAGTGTAGCAAAACATTTTATGTATAAAAATCATAATAAGGAAGTCTAAAGGAAATAAATTTCAGGTGGAAGGAATTCTATGCTCTAAGACTGTTGTAACAGAATGATATATAATATGTTATATTGCCAATTCAGACACAATGGTAAAAATCTTAAAACAATGGGTAGTGTATGAACACAGACATACAGAGCATATGTACACATGCACTTTACTGTGCATTAGGCTAATTCAATGTGCAGTAAATCACCGTCTACAGGTGCACTGCAATTAGTACTCAGTAGATTAATTTATTCTGGCATAGGATAGTCCTGTCAAACAGGCTGTGTGTACATGAAATGAGGGGCATGTGTGCACGACACTTTAAAGCGGGCTACATGCTTTTGCACCACTTTAATGGTGTCAGTGTTTGTACACCTCAGGGGTGTATTGTGCATTAATTCCAGCTGCTGTAGGAAATTCAGTGGCATAATGCATGTTAAATAACTTGGGGCACAGCAAACTAAAACTCCTCAGGTATCGTATTTAGTCACAATTAGCCTAGTTTACCGCACAGTAAGGGTGCACTGTGTAGATGCGCACCCTTACTGCTCAGTAAGCTAGGCTAAGGTGCATTAACATGTCTCGTGTAGATGCACCCACAGCTGTTCAAATTTAGTTTTAAATGGAGTATGTCTTAAATTTATTCAGAATAAAACCTGGTAAGAAATTTAGAAGTTATAAACAGTAGCCAATGTAAAGAGTGCAGGTTAGATATTTTAAATTGCAGTGGGTACATCTACATGAGAGGCTTAACTGTGCAGTAGCCTAGTTTAGTGCATAGTAAGCATGTGCATCTACACTTGCACATGCCTACTGCACAGTAAACCTTGATTAGACAAAATGGGCTGAAAATTCTATGCTGGCTAATATTTTTTTAATTTGTTTTTCAGGAGTTTCAGCTGAAAGAGTTCATGTGTTCCTGACAATGAGATCAGGGAGAAATATATTGTTTTGACCATGTTATTATTTTTTTTACAACTGTTTTACTGAGAAGTTCTAATATATTTAATTCAGAACAGAGTTGAACGATATCTGGGGTTGCCTTTTTACTCTTGCCATAACTATTCACTCAAATTCAAAGTTAGGATCCTTTGCATTTCTGCTGAAATTCCATGAGCACTGGGCATGCTC
Source organism: Crocodylus porosus (assembly GCF_001723895.1). NCBI lineage: Eukaryota > Metazoa > Chordata > Crocodylia > Crocodylidae > Crocodylus > Crocodylus porosus. The sequence continues at coordinate 105,835,008 of NW_017728931.1, forward strand.
TCTCCCTGCTCTCGCTCCTGCCACCTGTTACTCCTTTAACTCAAGTAGCTATGTGGATCTTAAGATTACAGGTTTGCTATATAGACCCCTCCCGCCTGCTATTGTGTGTCTGTATGATGTGCTTTTTGTGGGTTTTTTTCCCTGAGTTTTAAAGTTTTAGAAGGGTTAGGAAATTGCAACTTTAATGGTCTCTGAAGGAGGCTTATATTGGATATAAAGTCAAGAATTCAGAAGTAAGAAAATATCAGATTTAAAGTTGACTACACAACCTTGATTCTGGCCACTTGTGCCTGTGTATCATTATATATCTTTAATAAAAAATCTTTAATTAAAAAGGGTGGGGGAAGTAAAATGTTACTTCTGTTGCTAGGAGAGCAAAATAAAATTCTTGATCTGCAGTGCTGTTGCTCTTCTACTTAGATACCCATATGCATTTAGATTTGGATGTCTAAACTTAGGCGGCTAACTCCACTACACAGGAAAGCTATACATGTACATCAAGGCTGCTCTGTTGTGTTGTAATTACAGCACATCAGAGCAGACTCGATTGAGTCTGCTGGAGCGTGGTAATTACTGTGCTCCAGTAGTCTCTAGTGTCATACGTATCAGCATCCCTGAACTGAAAAATGGTGTCGGGGCACTTTAACTAAAGCTCATTCAACAAACTTTAGTTAAAGCAACCCCACCACCATTTTTCAGCATGGGAATGCTGATACATGCGACCCTCTGGGTGCTTTAAAGAGGCTCTCAGAATCACTCTAATTGAAGTGCCCCTCCCCCCCCACCTCCTGGAGCACGTGGATAAATGCCTAAATCTCCTGGCATTTTTATTAGGAAGTCTGATTATTTTATTTTCTGTAGTATTGGGCATATAGAGCTTAATAATAAGGTCTCTTCATGTTTTTTAAGGTATATTTTCATACAGAAGTTGTCTAATACATTTACATGATATCTACATTCCTTCCTGACCCCAAATAGAGTGATTGGTCTGACCCTGAGAGTGTCTTGCCCCTCTGCTCAGGGTCAGACCAATTGCAATATTTGAGGTCAGGTAGAAAATTTACCCCATGATCAGGTCTGTGAGGTTTTAGCTTTCCTCTGTGCCAGGGGGCAGGGCCCTCTACCCAGGATGTCTTGAGCATATATTGGCAACATTTTTTAGAAGGGAGGTGTGGACTGCCATGGTTCCCCTGCTCTATCTATGGCAGGTTAGGGTGTTAGCTCTGCACTGGGCCAGAGTTAATGATAGTCTTATGTAGAGTTTAGATTATGGTTTGTACTGGATGCTTTGGATAAGGATGATCTTGGCTCAGGTAGGGGGTTGGACTAGGTGACCTCTGGAAGACCCTTCCAGGACTGCTTCTCTACTATTCTATGACTCCACATTACAAACATAGTTGTGTATAATGTGAGTGTTAGAAATTCATACATTTTAAAACTGTTGAAATACTAGTCATTTAAGTTAGGTTGGCTTTAGATGCTTTTTTAAGTAATAACAGAAACCAAGTTTAGAATTCTTAGCTTCAGCTATTTTTGAGTCATGCAAGTGCAACATTTCTGATCGGGAATTGTGGGGAATGTATATTTCTGTGCTTGCTTAAACCTGTTCAACTGAGTGTGTTCAAAAGGGAGGTTGTTTGTGAGAGAATTTTTGAGCAAGTGAAAAGAAGTCTGAATGGAAAACACATGTCAAAGTTAAGAATAATTCATGCGCTATATACAGTATGTTCTAACACACATTCAAAACAGAATGGATGCAAAGAAATGCTTTCTGGTATGTGGCATATCTAGGGTAGAGTGTGATTTGCTTTGTAGGGAAGTTATTCAGTTTTTCTGTCACTGAAAAGAATGTAATGCAAGAGGACAATGAGGTTTGTTCCGTCCGATCTGCACATTTTCAATTACTCTGCATAAAGGGGCTGGAACACCTGAAGTGGAGAAGGATAAGGAAAGTGAAGAAAACTGCAGCCCAAGGTGTGTTTATAAAAAGCAAAACATTCAGTGAACTCTAGAAGAGACCAAGCCATAGGAAATGCAGTCTGTCCCCATGTCTCCCTGAAGGCAGTGCAGCTTTGTGTTAACCCACCTTTGGGGCTCAGTTCAAATTGCAGTAGTAGGTTCCGTGTTTACTGAAGCCAATTCTCTGTTGAAATAGGTTGCACAAAACCTATCCCATTTAGAGATGGTTCTAACTCTAAGCTTCAGCTGTAATAATCTACAAACACTGAGGACATTTGGAACCAAATATAGTCTTTATTGGTATTCTTTATATCAGTTATGGTAGAGTCTCGGAGCTCCATTAGGGAGATTATACATCCCAATTATATTAGTTATTGTACAAGTACACAACCAAAGACAGTTCCTAACCCAAACAACTTGCAATTACTATGTAAGGACAAGGTGCAGCAAGTGGATACATTTGGAAGGAGAGCACAGGGAAATATTGAAATAATACTTAACAAGACAAATAGCAATCTCAGAACACCTCTCTTCTAACCAGTGCCGATTTTTTCAACATCGTTGTGAAGATTAGCATCTGACGTTTGAAATCCATGTACTTGAGTGAAAAGGCTGAATGTGGGAACCAGAGACCTGGAGCAAGTAAAGAATCATTGTAGGGAAGCCTGGGGAACAGCTTGCCACTTTCCCCACCATCATGAAATGGACTTTACATTTCTAATGTGAACAATAGAAAATTAGTCACTTATCAAAGCCAGAAAAGGCCAGGGCTACAGGCCACAAGTGCACATGAAGAAAAGGAAAAGTGAAATTAGGTAGTGACAATACTGGCCAGATTTTGTAGCACTGGAAAAAATATGTGCTATTTTAAGTACTATACCACACCTAACACTGAGGGCATGATTAAGTGTTTCAGCTGGAGGACTGACATCCCCAATCCCTAGCATATATTAATGATGGATACAGAGCATACACATTGAAATGGCTCGTTGGCCACCTGAACTACAAGATCTCATCCTTTTTGGGTAAAATGCCCCTTCATCAATGTCTCACATGCTGCTGAAGATCTTTTTTGTTTCTTTATGATTTGTATGCACTGAGAGAAAGAGAGGGGAGTGGTCCTAACTGTCAGTACAAAATAGAAACAGCAGGCACTTGGCAGCAGTAAGAGCTGTTTAAAGATCTGAACACTAACACCTCCTAAGGCACTTCTCCTGGACAGTATAATGAATAAAATACTAGTATTTAATGGGCTGGAATAGTCATAGTTTCAATCTAATATGTCTTTTAGGAAAAGTATTATTTTTCAATGTATTCTTTTTCTCAAGTCATAGAGTGCCTTATGTTAGATATCAGGCTGATGTAGGTGTAATGGCTTGGATAGATTGGTGAGGTAACAGGCAAAAATGCTTCCACCTTAGACGTTTGTTGACTAAATATATGAATCCTGATCACAGCAAAGAACAGAACTAAGTGCACTGCACTTTTATTTCAAAACTCTGTATTTTATTGTTACTGATTAAGTTTTAGCGCAAACATTTTTACTGTGTTGTGCTTCCTGTTTCTGCACTTTGTAGCAATTTTCTAAAAATGTGTTTGGTGATGGAGCCTGGTAACAGTTGTGCAGGGGCTACAGTCATTTGTTATACCAGATAGTCATTGTTAAGTTAGACATCAGAGCCCAGTGAGCCAAGTCTTTTAGAAATGTTACTGTTACTTTATTAACAGGCACCATGGAGATTTTTTCCAAAAGAATGTTGTTGATCACAGACACACACAAGTGTGATTGTGGATGCATGATACTCCTGAAACTGTCTGTCAGGCTTTTGCCAACCATGAAATTCTGAATCACGTGTAGACACCTGCACACATCCTTGTTTTATTATCAGTAATGACTGATAATAGAACTGCATGCAATAACATTATTTAGTAATAATTACAATGCATAATTAATAAGACTGGAGCAGATAAGCTAGTCGATATTATTCACTTGTGGTTTCTGCAAATCTCATTGGTTCTTGTTGTTAGAGGTCCAGCAGATCTCTAACCTGAGAAATAGAGAGAGAGAGAGAAAGAGAGAGATGGAAAACTCAGCAGTAGTATTCTCCTTCCCTTTGCCAGGGTTGGTGATTTGCAAATGACTAACTGGCAGGTTGGAAGTGAAGCCATGGTGTTAGTTAGAGTAGCTTGTCACATTTAGCTTTAGTTGCACCTGCTTGAGTGGTGAATTACAGTATTGTTTGAACTTTTTTGAAAGGCAGCTTACGATTTAACATTATCAACATAGGCATATATAGTGTGAGCCTTATTACTAGCTCAAATTAACTGAACTTGGCACTTACCGATTGAATCAGAGGGATGACATGATTGGATATGTTAATGAAAGGTAATAAGAGGGGACCAACTGGACAGTGCCCAGAGGCAGAACCCTCGGAATGTCCAGACTTGATAGACCAAATTAGGAGTCTGAGGCATCCCAATACTGAGACACTAATAAAAGACTAAATTAAGATGTGTGCATGTGATAAGTTTGTTGAAACAAAGGAATATGCTCACAGGAACATGAACAGTATGAAACCAATCAACAGTACACAGAAAGAAAGAGTCATCAGAGGAGTAACATCAAAGAAAAAGCATAAAGGAGGGGCAGAAAGAAAGTTGTGTGTGTATTGTTATCCAACAACATCTGGACTGAAAAACAGCCATTTTCCACAGATGACCACCTCTACTTTCAGGAACTGATTGGCCACCTTTTCTGTAAAGTAGAGTAATATCTGGGATTGGGTGAGACCATTGAACTAAGGGTTTTTCTCTCCCTCTATGTATAAACTCTTAATGCATTTAATGTAATAATAAAGTCAGATTTTAGTTAAATTGAATGGTGTGAGGTGTATTCCATGTTGATTCTGGGTTGATTATGTTCTAGTGATCCTTTAGCACCATTAGTATGTAACAGTGGGGTTCAGTGTGGCTCATGAGGCTGCTTTCAGGTCACTTTGCTTCTCTCAGGAAACCTGCCCTTGCACACACCAAAGGGTGTGTCTACATGAGATGCTTTAATATGCATTAGATTAATCTAATATGCAGTAAAGCGTCACCATCTACACATGCACAGCAATTACTGTGTAGTAGATTAGTTTAATATGCCCTTTTCTAGTACCTGTAGATACTATAAATTGGTGTATTAAACTAATGCACTGAAGCACAGATGTAGACCCTGATTAGGAGCAAATTTCTCCTGGTCAGCCTAGGTAGCAGGGGACCACAGGGGGCAGGTAGAGCTGTCCTAGTTCCTGGGCAGCTGTCTCCCAGCCATATGGAGACTGAGACACATCCTGATCTCCATGTGGATGGGTTAGCTTTCTTGGCTGCCAGGCAGCTGCCTCCCAGCCATGGGAAGGTTGGCCAGTGGGTGGGAAGCAGCAGCCAGCAACTGGGATAGCTCTCCCCTGCCCTGCAGAAATTGGGACCAGTGCCCATTCCCACTGCCAGCCCAGGGCTGGCTCCCAGGGAAACCTGGAGATTCCTCTGGATGCTGCAGGGGGGCAGGAGCAGCCCTGGACTGAACTGTACCCATCAGGTGCAAATTTGCTTCCAACGTTCAAAAGTATGTGGGGCTGCAGTTTAATGCTCCTGTGCAGAAAATGTTTCTGTGTAGAAAATTCAGGTGCATTAATTGCATGTGTTGACATGTCCAAATTGTTCTGTAGGACAGGAGAGAATAAAACCGTAGAGGATGTATGAGGAATTACACAGCTTCCATTTTCTTATGTGATTTTTCTTGGGCTGATGATTTTACAATAATTTCATTAAGAGTTAGGCACTCTCTTAGAAAGAATGCAGAGATATTTGAGACCTATTTGAAAATGTGCCCACTCTGTAATGTATGGGTCATGCTGCTGCATATTTTTTGCCTGACATCATTTAAACAAGGTAATACAAACAAGAAAAAAAATTATGTGACGTCATTATTAAAAAATGAATAGACGAACACAATGCACTTCTGTTTGGCTCAGACCACTAATATTGACTCACAAGGGCTTTTAGAAGCTCAGTCAGGATAACTGAGATATTTAGCCTTTTTTGTTGAGACATACTTCAGAAAAAAAAGGATGTTTCATGGGATATGTTGGAAATTTTAAAACATTATATTCCCCTCATTGTCAGATTGATGAAGTTTTAGAACCACCAGCAATAACAATTTCTAAATACCTTTTGAGGATGCTGCTGTTACTAACATTGAAAACTCAGCAAACTTGACGCAGCAAAATAAAAATTAAATTGATGAGCCGCAAGTGTTTAACAATAAGATATCAAGTGTATGGGTTAAATGTTACAGAGTAGATTTATAGTTGTAACTAAAGTAGAATGCAGAGCAAAATACAATAGATGGCAATGTTCTATAGAATCAACGAATCACAGGCTTGGAAAAGACCTAGGGAGTCATCTAGGCCAACCTCATGTAAAGATACAGAATGTACTGTTCCCAAATCATCCCAGATACGTGCCTAAGCTACCACTTCTTGAAAGCCTCCATCCCTTCTCCTGGGCAGCTTATTTCATTGCCAGTTCTTACAGCTAGGTATCTTTTTCCTGAGACTTCATCAAAATCTGTTTTGTTGCTGTTAAACCCTTTTCCTCCTAGTATCATGTCTATGGCAAGATGCCAGGATATCTCTCTTCTTTGTGGCAGCCTTTAAAATGCTGTGTTTTCTCATGTACAATGTGCACCTTTCCCCACAAAAACAGCTGCTGGAAATTAGTGTGTGCATTATAGCAAGGAAATATGGTAACACCTGTTTCTGCCATATAAGCTTCTGCTGAGCAAAAACAAAAGTAACTGCACACAATCCACATGGACCAGAACATTGAGTAGACGCATCTCCCTAGCTGTTGTTACTCAGTTACTGTAAAGATGTTTTTTCTTTATTTTGCCTTTCAAAAAACAAGGCATTTATCTTACTGTGGCAAGTTGCATGCAAAAAACTACAACATTTGAAAACTGCTATCACATCCCTCCTTAATCTCCTTTTCCTGAGACTAACCATACCTAGTTCCTTTGGACTTTCCTCAGAGTTTGCTTTACAACCCCTTTATCATTTTTGTTGCTTGCCTTTGAAATATCTCGTTTCATTATACATACCCTTCTAACAAGGCACCTAAAACTAAACACAGTACTTCATCCTAGGCTTAAATCAATGCCAAGGAGTACAGTCATATCCTAAATCTTGCATACAATTCTTCTGTTAATGCAGCCCAAATGCTGGGGGGGGATTTGTTTGTTTTTTACAATAAAATCAACAAGAATGAGCAAAGTGATGTTATGATCCTTTCTGGCAGTGCTACTGCCTCATCTATTCTTCCCCAGTCTACACCAGTCTACAGGCATTTTACTTCCATGTGTAGCACTTTCCAGTGCTCATTATGGAATTTCCCTTTTTTTCATCTATAGCCCAGTTCTCTAATTCTTCAAGATTCTTCTCATTTTGATCTTGCCCCCCGAAAGTGTTTACAGTTCTGTAGCAGGCATCACTTATACCCACAGTGATTCAGAAAGAGAGGGGCAATTCATATGTTGCTTCCAGGGATACTAGGCTGCAGCCCAGGAAGGGATGCAGGAGCAGGCAGTGCTGCATACTCAGGAACTCCAGAACCATTATGCCCTTTGGAGTTAAACATCTCCCAGTGTCCCTGGGATGGGACTCCAATGATAGCTGTCCCACCACAACACAATATAGCCCTCTCTACTCAGTCAAGTACCCATTCTTAGCAAATGGATATTTGCCTGAGCAAAGAATGAATAACAGCCTTTGAATGGCCAGGCACCTGTTTTACACTGGTGTGTCTTTGCTGACTTGAGGTTGGAATTTTTGCTCATTTGTTTTTACCAGGATAAGTGAAATCAAAATGAGATCCCCAGAATGTGATCAAAAGAAGTGTTGTGGCACTGACGTGCATATTTCATTTCATAGATTTCATAGACATTAGGGCTGGAAGGGACCTCGGGAGATCATCGAGTCCAGCCCCCT
>NW_017728931.1:105843006-105856817 GCF_001723895.1 Crocodylus porosus
CTGCCTCTCTCTCCAAAGAGCGGGCTGTGGTCATGGAAGCCAAAGCCTTCCCGATGACACCAGCACCGCAGTCTTTGATTCACCGCATGGATCCTCCTCTCCCTCCTCAGCCCATTACCTGTCCGTCCCCTTATTCTGCACATGGCTGTATCATTAGCATATCATACTGGCATTACTGGTTTGACTGAAGGCCAGGGAACAAAGATCAATCCCTTCTCCTCTGCACCCTATGACTAAAACAAACAGGACCAAAACAGACATTAGATAGCTCTAAAACAGCTTTCCTCTCTGTCTGTTAAAAATTGCAATGCTATAGTAAAATGCTTAAAAGTACATTTATCATCAAATTAAATGAATTACTCCAGTATTTGCAGAAAAAATTATCTGCCAAGAATGGTACATAAATATCACTTTTACAATGCAAAATATTGATTATGAATCTGTCACATAAGACTATAACACTTTTTCAGATTATAAAGCTCTTAAAAAGTAGAGCGATATTAAAGTTACTTGTATATAGATATTAAATAGCATTAGACTGTGAATGACATCAGGTACCATGGCAGAAATAGGGACAGCTATTTCTCTAGCCTAAAAACCCTGTACACATAATAATGATCACAATTCTGATGTTTTTCCTCAATGCCAGTGTGTTCAATATAGAAAAAAATGAACTTTAAAGAGGATGTTGCAGACAATTTCTACACGAACAAGAACATTTTAGCAGGAGAAGAAATTGCACAGAAGTAAAATGTGTGTTAACACCAATACCACAGTTGGTCAATAGAAAAAAAAAGAGTGGAAAAGAGAGAAACACTTTTCAATGTGATTGTCATCATTTTAAAAATTGTTTTCTCTCAGTTGTCCATAACAACCACCAGGCAGCATGAAATGGAACCATAGTTCCTTATTACAGGTTTCCTCTGTTTTGTGGTCATATTGGCTTGTTGCTTCAGAGAATCCTGAACTGCTGCTACTGATGTTTTCTCAGTTAGAAATAAAAGATCACGGAGGGTTTTTTATAAAGGACAACAAATAATTATGTGATCAATATAAAGAAATAGAAGAAAAGGGCAAGTCATATTTTAGATTTAGTAGCTTTGACAATGACCCTTTAATCTGAGTTTTCATTTCGCACGACCAGTTTTACAAATACAAGCCACACTTGAATTTCACTCTGCTTTATGCATCAGTACACAGTAGGCAACTGTTGATCCTCTGGATCGCTGTGTACACAGAAGAGGTCTTCCCAGGTGCCCAGTGAATCTGCTTGAACAGACTTCTGCAACCACCACATACCAAGACCTTTGATGCGTATGCCTAGGTAAGAGTATGGAGGAGCGGTAGCTGCCCAAGACCTACCATCCCCACCTTAGACCACTGAGACAGAATTCAAAGGTCAGACTGCGTCCAGCCATTCAGTGCCTCGATGGCTGAACCTTCGGCCAGAGAGCAACAGATAAGAACTGCTGTTGACTGCCTGACACCTCAGCAAGAGTGCCTTTCTGACGCAGTGGTGTTCCTTAGCCTCTCTCTATCCGGGCAGTGGGCAGGGTTTTAGGGCACCGTGTACTCAGTGGTAAGTATGTGAGAATATTCCACGCCCTGTGAACCCACCAGATTAATGCAGTTGTGGGAGCTGAGAGCCTCCTGGAAGCTGTTGTGCTTTCCCTTAACTCCCCTGAGGGCTCTCATTGCCTCACAGTAGATGTTCAGCTGACATGACCGGGCCTATTGTGATTTTCAATTTACAATACAGGTGATTCACCAACACTGCTGTTTAATATAGTGAATGTGTTTCTATGTCACCTGTTTTATGCTGTACTGGAATCACATCAACACACAGCGATAACTTCAGCAGCATAAATAGAACCCTCATGAAATGTGAATTGGAAAATAAATGAAAAGAGGCAGGGGTAATTTTAGCTGTCACTATCAATATTTCCAAATAGTGTTTTATGCATATTTTCCCCATTTTAAATAGCATGTGTAGACTAGATTTGAAAAGAACATGAAAACATTTCCTAACTAAATTTTGTTTCCTCGGGGACAAACTGAACACACACACATGCTTACATGCTACAGTGGCAGTGATCTTGAGTGCTTGCACTCTGAATTGCAGTGGATGTGCATGCTGCACCCTCCTGCAGCATTCCTACAGGAGTGTAAATAATCTGTGTAATGGGATGTAACCTGTTACTGTTAGGGGAATACATGAGTGTGCAAAAATATGTTGCTGACTTGCTCTTCCCAGCTCATGTCATGCAGCTGCTCCAATAGGACTTACAGGAGGACTGGATGCAGAGCTGGGATGGAAATGTTTTGCCCATTGGTTTCTCTACATTAAGAAACCAGAATTTGGCCTGAAAATCTGGGTAATTGAAGTCAGCAGAAAAAGACTGGGGTATCACTGACATCCCTTTCATTTGCAAATGCATGGGAAAGAAACACACTTACCTTCAAACAAGAATGCAAAGCTGCAGGTCTGGCTCAACAACCCTTCACCATGTAGGGCCAAAGAGATTATGGTGGAGTCATGGAGAAGGGTGTATACTTGTGTTGGCTGGAGATCTACAGGATAGCTGTGGTTCCTCTGTTCCTGTTTGCAGGTCAATTCTACCACATTTTTTTAGCCCCCAAAATGCAGTACTGTAGTTTGTGTTTCATTTGCGTCCCCAGCACAGCCCAGTGTACATTTGCTGTGCTTTTCTATTCAGTGCACTCTGCAGTTTTCCATGTTCACATCCTGGAATGCATAGGAAAGAGCTCCCTCCCCTGCAGAGCAGAGGGCATTGCTGCAACTCACTTAAAAATCACCTAGCAATCTATTCATTAATTGCTGGGGGAAAACATCAGCCTGTTTAATTTGGCTGCATTAGACAACTGTACATACAGTCCAATCTGTACAGCATTTTCTATATTTAGTGGATGTGATTTCTTACTTACAGTATAAGCAGTAACATTTTACAAGAATGTTAAGTGTTTCTATGGACACATTCTGGAGAACGCTAATTACGTGAAATTCTTCTTTAGAAATAAAGAAAACCTTACATCCCATAAGATTTTTCATCTTTGATTATAAATCTGTTCAATGACTTATATTTTCTCTCAGTAAATATGAGAATATTTCAGACCAGCCATTAGCTCCTAATCAGCAGGTAACTGGCATATATGTATAAAAGATCTATCAGATTTTTGACAGATAGAGGCATGTTAACCGTTATTCAATGCTTCACATTCCAAATTAAATCAAAAGAAATTACAGAAAAAAATAAAGCTTACCGTTCACACAGTTGTGAGCAAATTTAGGTCTAGGCCAGGGGTTTTCAGCCTTTTTTACAAGTATACCCCTTGTGCCTCAAAGTTTCAGCTTATGTACGCCTTTATATTTTTTTCTAATTTTTAAGGAATGGGGGGGTGGCAGATTGAGGCCTTCGCAGTGAGGGAAGGAATGGGGCTAGGGCAGGGGCACGGGCAGGTGCTTCACAGCTGGGGCAGAATGCGGGATGCTGCCCCAAGAGCCGTGCAATGCCATGTGCCTGCTGCCGCCAGGCAGGCAGGGGACAGACACACCCACACCCAGACACACACCCAGCAGGTAAGTGTGTGTGTGAGGAAGGGGCAGGGCAGGAGAGAGGGAAGGGGTTGGAGGGGGCCTTATGAAGACCTCCCCAATGCAGAAGGGAGTGGGGCAGGGGTGAATGGGGCCTGGGCCAGGCCACAGGACAATGGGAGCCTGGCAGCATGTCCAGGGCAATGAGGGTGGGGGGGAGGCTTCCACCACTGCGTGCACTGTGAGGGAGCCAAGGGTGGAGCATGTGCCCCCTGATGTGTGTGGAGCAAGGGTGGGCTGCTGGTGCCAGCTGGGCTCTGCTTTGCCTCTGTGCCTCGCTGTGGCATGGCACCATGTGCATCCTGTCACTGGGTGGCTGTTGTGGCCATTTGTCAAGCTACATGTGCTGGACAAGAGATTAGCTGGTGGGATCAAGGGCCGGAGCCCAACAGCACCAGGCTGCCAGTGCAGGGAGTGGGTCTCAAGCTAGCTAGGTGCCAGGTGCCACCCATGCCTCCATGGCAGGAGCACATGGCAGAGCCTCCTCAGTGCAGGGCAGCCACATGGGTCTTCATGGCACAAGGGGAACCAGCTGCAGCCACAGTCAGTGCTTACTGGGCTTGGGTAATAAAGCTGTGGTGCCACTGGATGCCCCCAGGTGCAGCCAGCTGCACACATCAGATGAAGCTGAATTGTGCCCTGTCATGTCTGGCAGGGGCCACGTGGCTGCTGACCCACCCACCACGGCGGGGCCCAGGAGCAAAGCCAGTGGGGCGAGGGCAGTGGTGCCCCTCTGCAATTCACACAGGTGCTGCCTGGATGGACAGACAGGGAACGGGGGACTTACATGCAGCAGCCACCACTACCACCCCTCGCTGCTGATGCCGCGCCCCAGGCTATTTTCCCATGGCCAGTTGCACATACGGCTCCACAGGCTGCTGACAGGCCTCATGCCTGGCCAATCACCTCATGCCTGCAGAGCTGCCTGTGTGACTAGCCATGGGAAAGAGGCACGGGGCACGGTGGCTGCTGTGTGCGAGACCCCTCCCCACCCAGTCCAGCCAGCTGGGCAACATGTGTGTGGCCTACAGAGGGGCACCACCACCCTTGCTCACTCCCACCCCTACTCCTGGAAGTGGGCACTGAGTGAGCTAAGGTGGGGGTGGGGAGGCGCTGAGGTGTGCTGTATGAGGATGGCAGCACCCAGTGTGCCTCTCCCCCTCTCCCTGGTCAGAAGCAAAGTATGGGAATGCTCCAGGGAGACTCTGCTTCCACACCCCGGGGCATGCTCCATCCCCACCCACCTGCGCACACCCGTTACGACCTTTCTAAGTACCCCTGAGGGTACACGTACCCTGGTTGACAACCCCTGGTCTAGGGGAAAGTTAATAATACTTCTATTACTGCGGATGTTGGTTGAGTTTATTGCCTCTGAACAGATTACTGTATTTACGTGGAGCTCGACTGACATCTGTGGTGCTATGTTTAGATGGTGCAGGCCTCCTCCCACCCCAGTGAAGATCAGAAGCTTTACCTGGATGTTTCTGTTTCCTGGTAAGCCTCAATATCTATTATTTTTGAAAGAAGACATTTGCAATTATTCTGATGGCTGTGAACAGTATACATGACATATGGCCTGTATCCATTTCTAGAAATAAATTACATCAATTAGTTTAGCAAAAGAGAAAAAGTATTTAAGTAATATTTTCTGATAGTATCTCCTTATTTAGTATGTATAAATATCCTTGCTAATTGGGACCTTTGGGTACATCTGCAATCCAAATAATAAATAACAATGATGCAAGATATGATCAGGCTGATAAAATTATGGTTTTTCCCCCAGTGCTACAATTAACAGCATAAAATTATGAGATATACCATAATGATTTCAATCATTAAGATATTAAGATTAAAATATATATGTTATTCTTCAAATGGGACCAATACCGTACATTTGAGCGCATCTAAAAGATTCAACAAGGAGTCATGTCAGGCATGTTGTAGGCAGGTAGTCTGCCAATATTCTCCACAACCCAGACAGTGAACCTCAGGACAAGTATACTCCAGATAATTACTATAAGGTAAGGTGGTTCAAGGTTCTACTGTGCGTCATCTGCTCCATGATAATTTATATGAGTATGCTTGTACCTTACAGGAGGTAGAAGCCAACATGTGGTAACTTAGCCCTTTTTCATGGAGACCTTTTTATTTAGGCTTCTTCTTTCACTGAGTCCTGAAGTCAAAATGGGTTAGCCTTTCTTCTGCTGTGGGGTAAGATTATGCACACAGTCACTTATCATGAAGCAGTGATGATTAACAAATCCCTGCTCCTTTTTGCCTCATGGCAACTAATTTGGTATCCTCATAGTATTAGTTCTGGCTTGCTGTCTTAGCTATGGGCTCCTTCTCCTACAAGGAAACTATTTGTTGTGCTGAGCCATTCCCTGACATCCATTTTGACCGATGCAGAAGCCCATCATAACTTTTTAATAAGTACTGTTGCGTTTGGGATGGTTACTGTTAGAATTATTATTACATATAAGCCCAAAGCCCCTCACACTGAAGTACCATATTTACTTGAATATAAGATGATCCTAAATTTAAGATGACCCCCCATGATTAGAATATGAAAATGCATCACTTTTCTATCATTTTACATATATTGAATCAAAATTATTAGAGGGTCATTGTTAGTGCACAATGCTGCTACTGGGCCAGGCTGGGGTCATGCTTGGTGCACCCCAGGAAGTAGCATGCACAGAGCCTGCCAGCATGGAGCAAAGGCAAGGGGCCAGCGACAGCAGCAGACAGAGGAGCTGAGGCTGCATTGTGGGGTGAGGGGGAAGGGGGGGTGCAGATGCAAGGGGTGGGGAGAAGAGGAGCAGGCAGTAGTTGCCGCTATGGCCACGACCCAAGGTAGGGGCTGAAACCTGAGCCACAGGAGCTGCCTGCTGCCCCGCCCCCAACCCGTACACAATTCTAAGACAAGGGGCGTTCCCACCATGTTAAAAGGGGGTGGGGGGAACCTCCATAGGTGACTTGTAACTGTTAATAGTGGGGGAAGAGGGGCACACTTTAAAGGTTCTGGTGGTAAGCAGTGGGGTTCATGGCAGACACTCAAGACAAAGGAGTTTTGATTTTTAGAGATACTTTTGACATCATTTTTACAATACTATGTAATTCAAGATGAATACTGTTATAAAAGACAACTGCACAAAGAAAACCATGGTCATATGATTCATATGTGCATTAACATTTTTAACAAGAAAGTTGTCTCAATATATAATTAAGTTCATAGCAGGACTGCTCTCTTGATTTTCTCTCCATGCATGACCATGCTTTTGTGACAGCTAACCATTAAGCAATAACAAATGTAAATGCTTTGAAAAGTAATTGTCTTACTTTTTCAAAAAAATACTTTCTGCTTCCAAAATTCATAATAATGTCTAATATGTTAACAGTTTGTTCACTTTTGATCTGTAGTATTGCCATGTTAGAAACACGAGCATCTTTCATTGTAATCTTCAGGTGAGTTTTCAGTCGCTGCAAGAAAGAAAAGCTTCTCTCAGCTTATAGCGTAGTCACTGGGATAGTTAAGTAAAGTACGTAGAGGTTTGGCAGATTTGAGTCACGCAGTGCCACTTCAAGAAAGAATCTGAGTCTTTTTTCAAGCTGGGTGGGCTCCTCTTCCTCATTACTCTTGTCAGCATTGCCATCTTTGAACATCTGGAAAAAATTGATTTCAGAGTTCAGATCATCTTAGTCAATACTGTAAGAGGTGGAAATAGCATCTACACTTTCATCTGATGAGCTCTTGGAAGGGACTTTCAAGGGACTTGAACAGGTTCTCTCAGAAAAGCGGTTTTCTACCTCATTAATAAGGGTACCTTTCACTCCTATAATAGTCCTCAGGTTTCTCAGAAGAGGACTCTTCCCCTCCTCCCAGTTTTGTGACACTCAGGATTTAGCCATCGCTATTGCTATATGATACATGAAGTCTTTTGATTGAAGAAGTTTGGACAGGTGGCCTGTTTGCATTAGCACTCTCCACATAAGAAACATGCAGTACATAATATTGAAGTCTTGCACTTTTCTAAGAAGTACATAAGCTTCAGCTCCAGCTTTTGAACCTCCATGTGTGATTTCATTCAGAGCTTGAACCATTTCATTAACATTGTCCAAAACATCTCTGATAGCCTTAACTCAGCAGTTCCAATGAATGTCGCAGTGATTTAATAGTTGGCCCCCCAGAAAAAAAGTTTTCTGATGTAATTTTTCAAAGACAGCACGTCTCTTTGAGTTTATTTCAATGAAATTCATAAAGTCTGGACACCTCCAAAAACATTTTGGGCAACTGGAATGCAGGAAACTGTGTCTACTACACACAGAGTTAATTTAGGAGCATAGCAGTGAACAGAGTAAGCTAAAGGATTTTCACTAAGTATCCATATGGCCTTTATAGGGTCCTCTCATGCTGGCAGCTCCACCATAGCATTGACCAGTTAGACCTGAAATATCAAGTCCCAAGGCTGATAATGTACTCTTGATCAGTGTGGTAAGTAAAGCACCATCTGTTTGCAGCATCTTGTAGAAGCCAATAAACTGCTCTTGTATTTCAAATTACTGGTTTACGTAACGCGCTATGAGACCAACCTGTCATGTTTTGATAGATCCATTTTTTGTCTGCGGTGAAGGAAAGCACTCCAGCTTCTTTGACTTCAGTTATGATTGAATCTAGCGCTTGTGAAGCCATAATTTTGATTATTTCGTTCTGTGTAGGTAGCTGTAGGTAAAGTACTCCTCTGGGTTAACCATAAATCATTGAATACTCTCTATTACGGTTTCTAAATATGTTTGGTTATCCCTCCACTGTTTTTTTTATTTTGACTTTGAATATTTCCGAAATCTTTATTTCGCTTCCTTCCACGTTTTAAAACAAGTCATTTGAAATGCTGCTTCCCTGTTTGGCCCATTGCCAAATGCTCGACAATAAAAACAGAATTCATTGTCATCAGGGACACTGTGTTCAGGACATTTATACTCATTATACCACACTTGCCTGAATTTTCTGGTTTTGGTCCCATGGGCGCTGGCTGGAAAATCAGTTACTGGCTGATATGGACCTTCTTTGATATTTTCTAAAGCTGCATATGGTCCAAAGCAAGGGTCTCTTTTATTGAAAGCCGCACTAATCTCCATATGAGCATTTGAATTGAAATCCAGAGTATCTCTCATGGCTGCTGTTAACATGCTTAACTCTGGAAGAGTCAGGTTCAGTTCCTGATGTCTTGACACTAGCAATTTAGCTTTCTTCATGTAACAAAAGTCCAAACTTAATTGTCTTTTCACCGTTGTACAAAGTTAATTTTCGGTACATTATTAAATTAACTCAGTTTAAATGGAGGCTGTCCTCAACCTGTTTTTCAGAAAAATAAGTAAAAAGCATAATGAAATTCCAAGGCCTAACAAACACATTTGCAGATGCCACATTGACTGAGAAAGTGGAAGACACATGAGAACAATTATTAAGGTGAAGGGTCAAAGACACCCATTGGTTATGTTATTAAGGTTCAAAAGTTTTTAAATAAGCTAGTAGCTGTCAACATTTTTGCAGTCACAGATCCCTGAAAAATGGGGAATGGAGGCACAGACTCCCTTTGTATCTCTTTCTTTCTCTTTCGCGATGGTGCTGGATCCTGCCTGAGGCAGTGGCAGGGACAGGAAGAGATGCTGCTACCTGACCACACTGATGTTAGTGCTTGGGCAGCCTCTGGCTGTGGGGGAGCTGCAACGCGCTGTGCCTGCTGCCGCTGCTGCTGCTTGTTCCGTTTCTGGCTGTGGACGGAGCTAGAGCAGCAGCAGCCACCTTTCATGGACCCCCTAGACATGCTCCATGCCCCCCTGATAAATCTGGGTGGGGATGTGCCCCACATGCCCCCTGAAGCATTGCCTATGGGAGACTTTGTCTTAGAATCAAGTAAATACAATAAGTTAGACTCCAGTAGCTGGATTCACATAGATCTTGGAAGAACTTAAACAGGACCTAGCCAGAATTTAGGTACCTATTTAAAATAACTGATCCAATATGTTTTGCTCAGCAGCCACAAAACTTTCTGGATTCATTACTTGGCTCCATTTTTACTCAACATTTTCTCTAGCCTTGGCCTGCTGCATATGCTCAGAAACAAGCCAGACCAGACACTTCCATTGCCCCTCTGGGTAACCTGTTCCGGTGCTTTACTACCGTCCTAGTGACAGAATTCTTCACAATATCTAACCTAAACTTCCCTTGCTGCAACTTGAGACTGCTGCTCCTTCTTCTGTCATCTTTCACCACTGAGAACAATCTAGCTCCATCCTCTTTTGAACCCCACTTCAGGTAGTTGAATCCCCACTCAGTCTTCTCTGTTGGGTCATTTCAGCCTGCATCTTGAAAAGGTTGCTGACTGCTGGTCTAGGGAACCTAGGAACCTAATCCTGTTCCTTTGGATTACATATATTTAGATGTTGTAATGCCTAAGTGGAAGCATCAAAGGTGATCATGAACTAGTCCTGACTAGTTATCTGTGATGTATTCATGCCATTTTGTGCCCAGGCGGTATAAGGTGACCTGTAGTAACTTGATTAAATTATCTTTTCTTCCCTGACTGCAATGCATTGAACTGTTCCCTGGCATTTTTGTCTCCTATGGATTTCTCATTCATATGAGAAAACGACCAATAGCTCTGTCTGGTCACACAATCACTGATCAACCCCAAGTGAGTAACTAATGCAATCTGATACCACATCACAGCAGGCCTTTTAAAATTTGGAAATTAAACAGGGACAGTAAAAGCTTAATTATGTACCAGTGATGTCCAGGGAATTTACCATTGACTTCAATGAAAGCAGGTTCATGACCTAAATCTCTCCTCTTTGATACTGAGAATGGAGCCCTTGTGGAAATGTATGCATCCAATCCTCTGCAGTCCATTCTTCACATTCCCACTACCACAGCACTGGAACGACTCTATTACTATGATAAGCTGCTGATAGGGTGTGAGGCTTAAGTGAAAAGGAGAAAAAGGAGCTTAATTTGGAAATGACTACAATAATAATTGTATTTTGTCACATGCAAAACACACCTTTTCCCAAAAGTCAGTTGCTGGGAATTGGGGTGTACATTTTAAGTAAGGAAATATGGGTGGATGCTTTCTCTTTCCTCCGGCAAGGGCTTGGCTATGCTGTATTTCTAAAGTGGAGCTGAGTCCCAGGTACAGGGGCAGTGCTGCCGTTGAATCAGCTGGATGGCCCACCCAGCTCCATCTGAGAAGAGACAAGGGGTCAGGCAATTTGATTCAGCCAGCAGCATCTGTAGTGTCCTGTAGCTACAGGGTTAGAACAGCCACAATATTTTGCTCTCCCCCACATCTCAACTGCAGCTACCCATGTTTTTCCTGGGAAAATACTGCATTTAACAGTATTTTTGAGGAAAGATCTTTTTTCTTCATTGTGCCTCTCAGAAAACAAGGCATGGCATTTATTTGGGGACATGTTGTATGAGAGAAAATAGGGTAAACATAGCCCTATGTTTTCTGTGCCTCATACTGTGTGCAGCACAATTTACTACATACTAGATGCTGAAATGTGTATATTTTTCATGACACCAGCTTTTTTTAAATACTTAAAGTGAATTCACCAGTTACTGCTCACAAATCTTGCTTTGTTCTATATAAATCAAAGTGCTGGCTCCAAAAGCCTTCTTTTCAGAGCCAGCTAGCTGGATTTAATTGCTGCTATATTGAAAAAGGTTATTAAATGCCAATTTTATTTCTTCAGCTATATTTAGTTTTCTGACCAGAATCACTAAGACATTTATATTCATTGCTCTTAATGTATGCAACCTACAGACAAGGAGCAACTTTCTTTATTAAAAGTGTCTTTCTATTCTATACCTTAATAAGAAGTCATTAGACTTGCCCGTCAAAAACTGATGTCAATCATTTTGCAATGTTTAATGCACAAATACCAAGGCATATTTGTGGAAGAAAAGTATGCCCCAAAGCTTCTTGTTCTTGATCATGATATATGGTATAAGAGAGTAGTAAATAGGAAATCTGCTGTCTAGCAATTGGTGAAACAGTTGTATTTACGGTGAAGTTCACTTCAAGGAAATTGATGTTTCTTTTAATAGCAATAAAAAGGTGTGACAGTAGAACTAAGTTCTTCTCTACTGTCATTTCCCTGAGTACAAGACACTAGACAGTGCTTAAGGCATTAAAATGTAGAACACATTAGGTCCCCATCTATCATCTTTGACACATAACAGTCTTTCATTTTTTCTTGATTTCCAAAGATCCCTCACAGTTCAGAACAACAGTGTGGCTAAGATTTAAGGCCAGTCACTACCAAGTTTTCCATAAGGGAATCCATTAAAAAAAAAGACAGAATTAAGCACAGGGTCATTGCTAGAAACAGATATAAATTTTGAAACTCAAGGTTGTTTATGTTTTGGAAGCATATGTATTTTATTTTGGAGGGTTTAGTAAACATAGGCCTAAGGTCTTGACCAATTTAAAATATCACAGTGGCATAGCTTTATTCAAATTGACTAAGCTTGGCCAACTTGTACTAAATAAACATCTGACTGTATAGCAGAGGATACTAAGCATATATATTGTTTCCTATACAACACTTTCTTCTCTTTCTAATGTATTTAAATTAGCAGAAGGAAAATAATGAGTTTCTGTCAAATGTTTTATATTACAAAAACAGGCTTTGCTAAGAAGATTGGGCAGATGGATGGATGGATGGGTTTATTTTATTGGCTGGTGAACAAAACCATTACAGGCCTGTGAGAGAAACAGCAGTAACATCTTATTAAAGCATACTGAACATACCAATACAATAACTTCTGGTGGATGAATAATAAACAACTGTGAATCACGGCTCTACAACTGCAATTCTAGATATTGAGGATATATAAATATGTAAACCAGTAAAACCATTCCAGAGTGGCTTGTATGGTCATTGCAACTTAGGGAAAGAATTTGAGACCCCTAGTTCAATACTTGTTGGTATTTATCTAAATCAGCTTTTGCAAAATGCATTTTATATGCCCCGTGGGTAAGGAGGTAACATGGAGGCAGAAATTTTCATTTATGCACAGTAAAAACATACACTTACTGAATCAAAGCCTGCATGACGGGCCCAATGTTACTAATACAACTGGGACCAAAGTCCTAGTTTTCTTTATTCAGAGCCTCTCTTCTAACAGCTGGAGTATTCTGTGTTTCCATACTCCATAGGTAAGTAGGACGTTGGATGGTGCCATTGCCTATATCAGCACACTATTACTCTGGCTTAGAGCATTTTCATAAAAAGGGAATAGGTTTTATTTTGCCCTTGTCCCTCTGTACTGAGCCTGCCAACAGAGGAGCACTTAGTACTAGGCAGACTACCAACTCATCATACATAGATGGCACAAGAACTTATCTGAACTTCTGACCTTGTAATAAAGACTCCAGGTGAAATCCTGGCCACATTGTAATGAATGACAAAACTCCTACGAACTTCAGTGGCATCAGGAATACTCTCTGCACTGTATTCTGGATAAATGGTCACATTCATCTGGAATATCCTAAAGCCTAAGCAATTCTAATGTGACTTTAAACCATGAAGATCTGGAATGATCTCATTAGGAATTAATGTGACTGACTTGCAACTGTAGCATTGTAAGACCTGTAATTCTTCTAATTGTTAGAACAGCTGGTGTTTCTTCAGCTGGTATTTTTTGTGTGGATGGGACTGTCTGCAAAACATTCTTTAAATATCTAAGGACAAAGTCTAATGGTTTATAGAGATGCACACTTTTTAAATGAAAAAAGTTATGTGCAACATTATATTTAAGTGAAATTTTAGGGACCTGGCAGCAGCCTGGACAGCAGGCCTAATTAATATATATGATTCAAATAAAAGTATTGAATGCTAGGGTTGTAAAAGCATTAAACCTATGGTTTTAGAAATATTTTTATTATCGTAAACCTCCATCTATTAGAAAGCACATGAACTATATCAAGAAACTTTAAATGTCAACCTGAATTTACCTGTATTATGCAGGTAAATTTTTTCAGAATACAGAGATTAAGAACAAATTTCATACATTTCATAGACATTAGGGTTGGAAGGGACCTCGGAAGATCATCGAATCCAGCCCCCTGCCCGAGGGGCAGGAAGTCAGCTGGGGTCATAGGATCCCAGCAAGATAAGCATCCAATTT
>NW_017728931.1:105857532-105881154 GCF_001723895.1 Crocodylus porosus
ACTACACCAGAGCGCCAGGAGTTTTCAAAGATCCGTGCCAGGGGCTGGGCTATGATACTCGCCAGCTCCTTGAGTACCCTGGGGTGTAGATTAACAGGGCTAGCTGACTAGAAGGTGTCCAGCCTCTCAACATGTTCCTTCATGAAGTCAGCATTGATGGAGGGCAGGGAATCTCCCTCACCTAGGCCTGCCTGTCCCGTAATGGGCAGGGGCATCCCAACGGACTGCTGAAAGACCGATACAAAGTACCCATTTAATAGGTTGGCTTTTTCCTGGGCGTCGGTTGTCAGTTGTCCTGTCTGGTTTAGTAGGGGTCCAATGTTGCCCTTGCTTTTCCTCCAGCTCCCCACATATCTGAAAAAGGACTTTTTATTGTCCTTGATACTTGTAGCTAGTTGGAGTTCTGTTGCAGCCTTGGCTTTCCCAATTCACTCTCTGCAGGTCTGGACCAGTGCGGAATATTCCTCCATGGAGGTGAATCCCATCCTCCATCCTTTGTAGGCCTTTCTTTTTAGCCACAGGAGGTCCACTAGTTCTCTGCAGAGCCAAGGGGGCTGCTGTGCCCTTTTGCTGCCTTTCCTTCCGAGATGGAATAGCATTAGCTTGTGCATCAAGGATCGCTCCCTTGAGGAGCAACCACTCTTCCTGAACTCCCCTCCCCTTGGGGTCGTGGTCCTTTAGGGCCTCACCAACAAGCCTCCTGAGCTTGTCAAAGTCAGCTTTCCTGAAGTCAAGCTTCTGGCATTCATGTACAGGCAGGCAAGTGTCCCCTTGGGGGCCCTTGCCTTGCCACAGATTGTTCCAGGTCTGGGGCAGGGCCTTAAGTGCCTTGGCCTGCTGGCTTTGCAAGTGTTGCTCAGTGGGCCAGCAGTGGCGGTAGTCCCCCCATCCGCTGGTGGGCTTAGTTTAAAGCCCGATGGAGCAGGTCAGCCAGTCTGGCTGAGAAGAGCCTCCCCGCCAGAGAGAGAGAGAGAGAGGTGAGAAGTCATCCTTTCCCAGCAGCTCACTGTCTCTCTTACTAAAGAGTGGACTGTGGTCACGGAAGCCAAAGCCTTCCCAGTGACACCAGCACCACAGTCTTTGGTTAACTACCTGGATCCTCCTCTCCCTCCTCAGCCCATAGCCTGAGACTGGGAGGATCGAAGAAAACACCACTTGTGCCCCCAGACCTTTTAGCCCTGCTCCCAGATCCCTGTAGCGCCTCATGACCCAGCTGGGAGTGCTCCAAGTCATGTCATTGGTGCCCACATAGATAAGGAGCATGGGATAGTGGTCAGTGGGCTGGACAAGTTTAGGGATTTCCTCCACAATGTCTCAGATGTGGGCTCCTGGGAAGCAGCAGACTTCCTGAACTAAGGGGTCGGGGTGGCAGATTGCCCCCTCAGTCGCCTTCAGGATGGAGTCTCCCATTACAAACACTTTGTGTTTTGTCTTGGGGAGAGCGGGGGCAGTAGCTACAGTAGAGCCCATGTTGCCTGTGGGAGCTGGCAACTCAGCAGGCTCTGCTGGGGCTGCAAGAGGTTCATGCCTGTTGCTGTTACATAACTCCAGCGGGGCAGGGACCTTGACGATCAAACATCAAATAGAAGCATTCTAAAATCTAGTTGCTGGTAAACATGTGGAACAAGAATCATGAATATACGGTAATACATTACTTTTAAAAATCATTTACGTGTCAAAATTAAAATATTCTGTTTCTTGGCTCCAGACTGTGAGCTTTGTGCAAAAGGAGGCAGAAGATTCCTTCAAAGGTACCTGAGAATCCCAAGACAGTAAAAAGCCAATGCAGACCACTCCACAAAATTGGTTTTCCACCCTCTCCACAGGGGGTATGTTGGGATGGGGCAGGAGATGGTCACAGCATTCCACCTAATTCCCTTCCATGTCAGCTATCCTACATGGCCTGGAGTACTTTAAGTGACCCCCATCCATTTTGGCTCTTGCTTAACTCAGAATCAATGGAATAATTTGTCATAGAAATCACCCTCCATGCCAGAGAGGTAGAGGGTTGCCAAAGTAAACCCAAGCTTTAAAATGGGCTCCAGAGGTGATCCTGGGAATTGATTGATTCAACAATTAAAACTAGAATCAGTAGGCATATGATTAAATGCATCATCCTGGCTAATCAAGAAGAATCAGCGTGTCTATTGTAACAGGTACTGTGTCACTGATCTACCAAGATAGTTGTTTGAGGGTGTTAAGAAGCAGGTGGATAAGGCAGAGTCAGTTGATCATAACAGACTTGGAGTTTCCAAAAGCATGTGATGAAAATTCTTCTGAAAGGCTCTTAAAGAAATTAAGCTGTGATGGGATCAACAGGAAGGTCTGCTGATATAAAAATGTATAAAAATCAGCATATAAGGGGTAGGACTAAATGGAACATCTTTTGTAATAGTAAACTGAGCAGTGGGGGTCTTTCTAGGTATCTATGTTACGACCTGAGTTGTTTAATGTGTTCATGAATTATCTGGAAAAGAGTAAATTATGAAGTGGCAAAGTGTGCAGATCATCCAAAATTATACAGACAGTCAAAACTAAAGCTGATGGTGAAAAATTACAGGAAGATTTCACAAAACTGAGTGAGTAGGCTACAAGGTGGCAGATGAAATTCAGCACTGGTAGGTGCAAACTAACATGCCTCAGGAAAAAAATAACCCTACCTATGCAGACACAATGATGGGATCTGAATTAATTCTTCTCACTCAAGAAAGAGATGTTGGAGCCACTGAGGATAATTCTCTAAAAACATTGGATCAATGTACAGCAGTGTCACAAAGGTAAGGAGACTGTTAGGGAATTATTAGGAAAGGAATGGATAACAAAACTGAAAACATCATTATACCATGATATAAATCCATGGGGCACCTATATCCTAAACGCTGTGCAAAGTTTTGGTCATCCCACCTGAAGAAGGATAGGACTTTTCAGCTTAGAAAAAAGACAATGAAGGACAGATATGATAGAATTTTAATTATAAATGGTGTGTATCAGCGTGTCCGCACAAAGTACCCCCCAAGTCTCTTGATTCTCGCCTGCCATGACTTGGATCTTAGTAGAAATAGTGAGGAAGGGGGTGTTATTCGAGTGAGTACCTGCAGGAAGAACCACGCGGGACCGGGGTATAATGCAGCTGCTTTTATTCAGCTCTTTTCTTTCTATTATTTACAGGAACCCCCTTTGGAGGAGGAAGCAGTCCGACAGACCGATCTTGGGGATCCCCCCAGGCCTCCTGGCTGATCCCTGTCCACTAATACAATAGGTAAGTACCACACAAAGTCCCGGTATCCGCTGCTAATTGTCTCATTAGCAGCTCACTAGCAGCACCTTTAGTGTTTCCTTGCTGCGTCTTTTGCTGGATTGGGGCCCACCGCGTGCTAGGGGTCTCCTGTCTCCGACCCCCTTCTCTTCAGGTGCAGGGTGCCGGATCCCTGCCTCCTCAGGGTCAGGTTGGGCATTCCCCACTCCCCTTTGCTCCCAAGCACCTTCGCCGTGTCCTGGCCTGGAGCCGTGGCTCTTCCTGCATTGCGGCTCTGCTTCTCTCCGACTCACTGCCACCAGCGTCGACTCCAGGTACGTAGAAGTGGGGAGCAGCTGGTCCTGGAATTCCTTCGTCATCCTCGTACAGACTCTCGTGTCTAGGATCCACTGAAATTATCAAGTGACAGGTTTACAACAAACATAAAAAGTACTTTTTTCACCACACAATAAGTAGTTGACTTACAGAACTAATTACCAGACCATATTGCAGAGGCCAAAAATACAGCCAGAGTCAAGAAGTGGTTAAACAAATTTATGCAACATAAGCCAATCAAGGACATAACCTCCTGCTCAGGACATCCCTAAATCTGTAGCTGTTGATATCACAGGCAGGGTCTGACAGGAGATGGATCACTATATGCATGCCCTGTTTCTTATACTCCTCCTCTAAAGCAAGGATTCTAAACCAAGTGGGGCTGGAACCCTGGGGGGCCATGAGGTCCTTTTAAGTGTGTCACAGGGTGCCACAGAGAAATAGATGTGCAAACACCTATACATGACTCGCAAGATAAACCCAGAGATTTCATATAGGAGTCTATAGTGTAAAAAACATTCTAACTTGTTGTGGTCTTCTTGAGTTCTTTGCAAGCAAGAAATTACTCTATTATTTTTCTGTAGTCAAGGAACACATGAAAGCTAAGAGCTGGCCTTTTCTGAAGGGTGCCTTGAGTTTAACAACATTGAGAACCACTGCTGAAAAGCAACTGCTGCTTGCCACTGTTGGAGACTGGGTACTGATCTAGACGGAGCTTTCACATGACTCATTATGGCAGTTCTTACAAATAACAAGGTGGCTTAGAACTGTATTTCCCCATTACATTTTTGGATACATTGAATATAAATTTGGCACAGCTATGAATCTACCCAGCTACCTGCCTTGGTCAGATTTTTGCTTCCTTTCTTTGTGACTAAATGAGGCACGTATAGACCTATGCCCAATCCTATACAATACTGAGCACTTCATGTCCAGCTGCTTGCAACCTCCCCCCCAACACACCTTTCCATCGATGGTGGTGGCAACTTCTTCAGGTCTGGGGCGCGTGGGATCGGAGTGGGGGCAGGGCCCTGCATGGGCTGATTTGCCCAGGGCCTCGCACCCTGCTTGGGCCAGCTCTGCTTCTTACACTTAAATATTCACGGGTGTTCTGTGCTTAGCAGAGGCAAGCAACCTGGCCCATGGTGGTTACAGCAGGTACATCGTTTTTCCTTAAGTTATTATTGTTACGATTATCTTGTGCATGATAAGCCATTGTTAGTTCTCTTTTAAAAAACATTATGGAATTATTATTGGAGAACTGTGTGTAATTTCAATTTCTAGGCTTTGAATTATGTTCCTTGAATAATCACTTAATTAAGCCCTGACATCACTTAGATATTCTTTACACTTACAGCAGTTGGCCATCTGTGTCTCACTAATAAATAAGTACTCCAATTCCAGAGCCATTTAATAAACTTTCAGTTAGAGAAGAGGAAAATTAAGTTAATTCTTTCATTATGAAAATATTCACTGCAGTCTAATTGTTCAAAAGCAGATCACACTCATAGTCAATTTAGCTAGATAATAACTAGCTTGTCTATTACTAATATACCTACAGTTTTAAAATTAGATAAATAAGAATAGTTGATAGAGTTTTGCAGTTTGAATATTTTCACTTACCCCACAAAAGATATTAATTTTCATCTATGTCTTTATGACATAAATTGACACGCTCTGGCAGCCTCACCTGTATCAGTGGTGTAGCATGCCTCTATGTTGAGAAGATGGCAGCAGCACACTTTAAACTAAAACATGTTTGATGTGCTTTAGTTTAAAGTGCACCACCACCATTTTCTCAGCAAGGGGGCACGGTGTGCCACTAATACATGTGATGCACAGACAGTTTTAATTAGTGCAGCTCACTAATTAAAAAGCACCCAGAGCCACATCTGAAATACACGTAAAAATGCCCTCCATGAGGTACTAAGAAAATGTGCATTAGCCTGTCTTAATGTAGCCTGTCTTAATGTACAATAACTAAAGAGCACGCTGTTTAGGTGATGCTTAATGTGCATTAACTAAATAGCACATTTTTAGTGATGCTTTAATGCACATTAAAATAGGTTAATGTACATTAATGTGCATGTGTAGACATTAGCTAAATATTAGATGCTAAACAGCTAAATTTAGCTATTAGCTAAATATTGGAAGCTTATATTCCCCCCCACGTTTCTCATCATTTTCTAACAGTGTGCCAAGTTTTCAAATATATGAATGAACTTCAGTTTGCCATTAAAAATGACTCTGTTCTTTATTTTATGCAATTCATTTTTATTAAGATATTTAATTAGCCAAATGTAATAGCTCTGATACTAAGTAATATTCACCATTTGAACAAACTTTAAAATAAATTCAGCACAGTATCAACTTAACATAGGCATGTAGATTTAATGATCATGTATGGGTTGTAGAATGGTAGACATCTACACTCCAGCTGTAGCTGAACATTGTGACTGGCTGATCCTATTATTTTGTGAAATTGCAGGATAGCAGTTATAATAAGCAGAGATAGATCATATTTTCTGTACACATTTATAGACCTAATCCTATAGGGAATCTGTTCCACAACAATATGCACAATGATCTCCAGTAGCTTTCTGTATGACTGGTTTTGCAGCATCCACTTATTAATCCTGAACCTGCCATGAGCAGTAGTGTAGTAATTTGAACTAGCAATTAGCTAGCAACTGAACTAGCAATTTCACTTTTGTGGGAAATTTCAAAATGTCAGAATTTCCTAGGAAATGGTCATTCTGGAAAAAAAAAATGTTTTGGAAACAGTTGCATGCCCATGGATGATCTCAAGGCACATCCTCCTTGAAGTGGGGACAGTGAAAGTCATGAGAGCTCCATCTCAAGAGTCCTGAGCTTTTTGGCTGCCTGATGCAAAAAAGTGAAACCCAGGGCTGTAAGGAGTTATCCATATATCAAAGCAGCCCATAAACCCTTAACCCTGAAAATCCATGCTCCTCTGCATCCTGTAGTACAACAGAAGTGTACAGAAATGGATGGTCCTACAATATTTAGGTTGAAACAATTGGCATTTCTGATTAAATCGTTTGATTAGAAAAGTCCCCTCCAACTCCCAGTAGCAATGCCTCCATCATTCTTTAAATTACTCTTGTATCTGAACTGGCCCACCCCACAGCAGGAGACTAAGAACTCTGAAAATATTATTTAGCTTCCAGCTTTCCAAGTAGAAAGTGATAGAGCCTTCCCCCCCACCATCATTTGCCAGCCCTGTCTTAACATTACATATAAGTATTTTTTTTAGTTATTGCTCTAACCTGATTCTTAGTATAATATATATGTTCTCCCATTTACCAGTCTCCACTAAAAAAGTTAATTAAATAGTGTTTCCTTATAAGCAGTCCTTGATTTGCAAGAACTTTCCAGCGGAGAGGGATAAAGCTGTGACATAAGAAAATATTTTATACCAGTACTCTGGAGGGGAGTACGAAGCTGTTTATACAGAAACATGATGGAAGTCTGGAATAACCAAACAGACTTAGTGTTCATAAGAAAACTAAGTAACAGAGACCTGTTAGAACAGGGGCGGGCAATTATTTTGGGCAGAGGGCCACTTACTGAGTTTTGGCAAGCCATCGAGGGCTGCATGACAGGCAGCCCAGGGCAGATAAATATTCATTTGCTAAATTTTTGGGGGGCCCTGTGGGCTGCATCCAGCCCCCAGGCTGCATTTTGCCCACCCCTGTGTTAGAAGTATACAGTAGGCCTGTGCAAAGCAGTTAATATTTGCTTTGGATTCAGATTCAGGAGATTTAGGGGACAGTGATTTGATTCGGTGATTCAAATCACTGTCCTGAATCAATTCAGCTGAATCTGATTCGGAAATTTGGCCGCTGCTGAATTGGCTGAATCTCCCAAAAAAATCCAACCCATCCCCTGCCTGCTCTTCCAGCCCTGTCAATGGCTGTCCCACCCAGCCCTAGCATCCAGGCTCTTAAAAAAAAAAAAAAAAAAAAAAGAAGCCCCGCACTTACTGGCTCCTGCCAGGCAGGAGGGAGAGGGGGATCCCCGCTGCCCCTCCCACTTCCCTGTGCTGCATGGGGGGCTCTTCCATGAGCCCTCAGAAGTCCTGACAGCCGTTACAGCAGCGGGTGAGTGTGGGCCTTTAAAAAAATTTTTTTTTAAGCACCAGGATGTTGGGGTCAGGTGAGGCAGCCATTGACAAGGCTGGGAAAGCAGACGGGGGTCAGGGGGTGCTCAGGAAGTTGGGAGAGCAGGCAGGGGATGGGGTCTGGCAGGGGTCCCCCCATGGTCCCCTGCCCCCTTCTCCAGCTCCTCCACTTTCCCCCTAGTTACTGGCATGGAGTCTGGGTCCAGCTCCCTGCAGCAGCGAGTGGGGACTGCCCGAATCTCCGAAGCTCTCTGAATCTTTTCCAAATCGATTCAGAGAGCTTCAAATTGATTCAGACCTTTTTATTGGTCTCCCAATTCATTTTGGATTTGGAGATTCAGCCATCGGATTAGGCCGAATCTCGCCTGAATTGAATCAGCACACAAAGATTTGTACAGCCCTAGTATACAGCACCTTCTTTTCAAGAGGAGATGTGACAAAGCTACTATCCAATAACTTATTTTTAAAGACTGAATAATATAACATTCTTCTTGTCATTCAATCATTTAGGTAAAATAAATTGCTAATTTTGTGGAAGATCTACACAGACTATATATCTATATCTATATATAGTTACTTTGCTGTGTGTATATATATATATATATGACAACTTCTAGATAGATAGATAGATATAGAAGACAACTTCTTCAAGCTTTCCTGGAAAGCTAGAAAATACAGACATTGCAAGAGTCACCAGTAGACCAACTTCAACTTCATACAGCATTTTTCTTCATTTCCTAGTCTCCAAGGCAGTCACCTCTTTAAGAAATATACAGATTTCTTTTTAGTAATGAATTTCTTTTGTCTTAATTTTTTTCCTTTATTTTGTAGAATTCATACTTCAATTAGCTTTTCTGATGTTCATCCAAAAATTTAATCTGTTGAGTCCAGAAAGTTTTAGGCAAATCACTTTTCTTTCCCCTCCACTATTAAAAAGAATATCTGAGTTAAATCCTGACTCCACTGAAGTGTGTAGACAAATTCCCTAGTCACAATCAACATGACTAGGAGTTCATTCCAACTAATTTGTTCAGCTTTGGTGTTGAAGGTCATATCCTTACCTGATGTAAAGCACCGTAGATCCATTTAACAGAGCTGAGGACATATGTATGGGCTTTGTATATAAAGTGCATATATATGTAATCCTTCTGCTGTGTACCAGTCAGCAGCAATAAGGGCTGGGTTCAATTTTGGGGACTAAAGATATTTTCCCTTGGCTTGAGCCCCCACCCAGACCATCTGGGAAACACTAAATAAATTACTAGGGTGCCCTGCATAAACAAACCACCTCCCTGCAAGCAATGTAAACACAGAGGATAAATTTATTACAAAAAACAAAGGCAAAGAAAATCACTAAATAAATTTAAAACATTGCTAACTACAGGGCATAGTTCATAGATTGCAACCTTTTGGGGAGGCTTCACCCATACCTAGGCAGTCTGGGACTTGGGGATCACCCAAAAGGCAGTTCCAGGGGCTTGCCCCTTTATACCTGCCCTTCAGCAATGGGCTGGAGGGAGAGGCTTCAC
Source organism: Crocodylus porosus (assembly GCF_001723895.1). Classification (NCBI taxonomy): domain Eukaryota; kingdom Metazoa; phylum Chordata; order Crocodylia; family Crocodylidae; genus Crocodylus; species Crocodylus porosus. The sequence continues at coordinate 105,866,777 of NW_017728931.1, forward strand.
TGGATACTCCTTTGAGCTCCTCCTTGGGATCACTGGACCACAGGAAAATGGGTTCTTCTGGGTGGGTCCCTCGTAGCTCCCTGCAACGCTGCTGGGCAATCCCCACTTCCACGCGTTGGGCTTGAGGGGTTAACTGTGGCTCCAAGCAGCATGCTGCATCCCTATAGTCCTAGTTCCAATACCAGCTCTGCTGGGCAGGAACTGCAAAAGAAAACTTCAAAGGGGAGTTCAGGCCTACCTCACTGGGCCTGAACTGTGCAGCAAAAGTCGGCCAGGCCTATACTGCACTGAGGCCTGGGGTTCAACCACACAGCTAGGCTGAAACACCATAGCTGCAGGAAGAGCAACAAAATGGGCCCCGGCCTATGGCTGCAGCCTGGACATCTGGCCTCAGCTATACCCCATGCTAAAATGATACAATTACAAGACAGAGGGGGCCAGGTTCCTGTTGCCAGTAATTGCCAGGACCCATTCCTGGGCAGTTGGCTCCAGTGATTCACATCCCCATGGTGTTAGCCCACATAAGAAAAAAAGAAAAGAAAAGAAAGAGGAAGGAAATTAGAGTCTTGGACTCCAAAACAGACTTTCGCTCCTTCTAGCTGAGGTTTTCCTTTTAAAAAGTTTTGCTTGCCTCTACAGAGAAGTGGGGCAGGGGGAGGGGAGAGATCCCCCTCCCCCACCGGGAGTAGGTTTCCTGGGTCTCAGTGTAACTGTGCAGCTCTCAGCAGGCAGACGAATAAAAGCCCAGAACCTGAGTGAGTTGTTTTTATATACCTGGTGTGACATCACCCAAGCCTTGTACAATCCAGGAGGGACCCATTTCAGTCTTTGTCCCAACCAATCTACCTGAAGCATCCTGTTTCCCCTGGCCAATGAAACCACAGGGTTTTACATATTTTCCCCAGATACAGGCTCCAGCTTGCCATGTGATGAGCACATGGCCAGAACAACAGGGGCCATCTTGCCCACATCAAAACAAACACACACACAACATAATACACAACCCAGCATGTGTGGGGTTGTTACATATATAAATACCTTTAAGGGCATAACTTGTGTGCAATTCCTTTGGAAACTACTTTAAAACTGGCAGATGCATTTCTAAAAGTGACAATAGTCAGACCTCCAGCATGTTCCTGTTCAGATGATATGAACAACTAAAGAGGAGTTAAGGAGAAAAAAATGTAAATTCCTGTGATGTCTCATCACAGGTCTGTAGACTTTCTCTACAGCTATACTGTAGCTGTGTCATGGATAGAGAGCTTCATTTTCCATTACTATTAATGAGGCACATTTTATAAATACAACCATCCTTTCTTGAACTTACCCAGTAGGCTTAAATGTGCAAATTCTTTTTTTAAAAATGTAATAGTAACAAAGGGCTGCCAGATTGGTTTTCACTGTTTATGAAAATGATAAGTATTCCAGGCAGCTTTGCAGATAAATGGATCTAAAACTTATTAAAGTTTAACGCATCTCTTGCTCACTGCTCATTTCCAGGACAAACCTGTGTAAATAAATCAGAGAGCTCAAGGAAAAAAAGTTGTGTTTTATTCCACTCTGTAGGGAAAGAAAATGAGAGAAACTTTCTGGCTCCTGTTTTTCCCGTTACTATGTAGCAAAGGAGAGAGAGAACAAGAATGAGGAAAATACAGATAGAAGGGATGCATCATTTGCGTCTTTGGGAATGGAAATCAAGAGCAAAATCCAAGAAAGGATTTAGATATCTCAGCTCTTCGGGAAGATAAACTCTGATTTCTTAAGACACCCGGGGCTGGCCTATAGAAAATAGTTGAGAGGTGTATCTGAACTTTGGCCTCTTTCTGGAGCTTTGGGGCACATCCAGAGGAGTGTGCACACGTGGTGTGTGGCACCTCCAAGCTGTCTGAGGTGCTGCAAACTGCAGGCAGTGCATGTGCACTTGGTCATTGCACTGCTAATTTGCAGTGTGGCACCACAATTTGACAATGGGTGCTTACTCTGAATGTGCCCTTGGCCTCTAATTAAGGACTATAGGCAGGCACCCCTGAGTGTGACCCTTGTGTCAGTTTGCTGCCTATTCTACCGTGTAATCATCCAAGGCAAATCCCCTTCAGTTTATTTATAAGGATGGCATGGGATACCTTGTCAAAGGCCTTCTTGAAGTCCAGATAAATAACATCCACCTTGACTCCTGCATCTAAACAGTTGGTGGCCTTGTCATAAAAGGAAGCTAAGTTAGTCAGGCAGAACCTGCCTGCTAAAAACCCATGTTGGTTACCCCTCCGCATCACATTAGCCAGCGGGTTCCCACAGATGTGCTCCTTGATATTTTTTTCTAGGATTTTCCCAGGGATAGAGGTAAGGCTGACTGGTCTATAGTTCCCCAGGCCCTCCTTCTTCACCTTCTTAAAGATTGGGATGACATTAGCCCTCTTCCAATCCTCCGGAACTTGACCCAAGCAACATGAGTGCTCATATATCCTTGCCAGTGGTTCAGCTATGACCCCCACTAATTGCTTCATTACCCGTGGGTGGAGTCCCTCCGGCCCTGGTGATTTGAATATGTCCAGTCCCTCCAAGTGTCTTTTTACTGATGCTTAAAGCGGTTCGTTTCTCTGGAGGCCACCAAAATCACAGACACACACTCATTAGATGGCACAAAAGGTGTATTTGCAAATAGGGTCAGAGCAGAGTCAAAAACTCAGATTACTCTGAACCCACCAAGGAATTTTGCAGGCTGTATTTATCTTTTTCCTCCTGGGCACGTGTGCAGAAACAGGAACTCTTACAGCTCACTTCCGTTTCATACAAGCATACATGTGTTTACATCACTACATACATCGCATGTATATTATAATTAACTACTTAAGTGTGCAGGGCGGAGAGGTAAATATGCATCAGCTAATTAAGCATGCTCAGAGACTACTATAGGTCACCAAGAGTTTAAACCCCCTTTCAAAGACACAGTCAGTTGAATTCCAGCTTCTGTAATCTGCATGAGAAAGGCTAGGGAGAAGCTGGGGGAGAGTCTGTGATTTAGTATAAAAAAAGCTGTGGCAAGGCTGGGCAAGGAAAAAAGTCCTTGGCAGTGTTTCTTTCTTATCGGGTGCAAGATGCAAGCTGTGCATTTCTAACAATACTCCATTTCTAACAATATTCCATTTCTAACATTACCATGTCAGCACTGACTGTTGGTCGGGTGATGTTCTCTTTGTTGGTGTCCATGATGTATGTTGAGGGTTCGTCTCGATTCCCTTTTAAGATGACAGAGGCAAAAAACTCATTGAAGTGTTCTGCCTTGTCCCTGCTATCTGTCACTAAGCCCCCCTGCCCATCCTGTATGGGTCCTATGCTACCCCGCACCCTCTTTTTGCTCCCAACGTACCTAAAGAAGGACTTTTTATTGTCCTTAATCCCTAACGCTAGCCTAAGTTTTAGAGTTGCTTTGGCTTTCCTGACCGACTTCCTGCAGGTGTAGGCCAAAGAAGTATACTCTTCATTGCTAGCTACCCCCTGCTTCCATTTCCTGTACGCCTCTTTTTTTGCCCTTGGATGCCCCTGGTTAGCCAAAGAGGCTTCCTGGCTCCCTTACCCCTTTCCTCTGCCATGGAATTGACTCACTCTGAGCCCAAAGAATGGTTTCCTTGACCCTCAATGCATCCAAGTTCTTAGCTCCTAGCACCCTGCTGACCAATCTCCTGAGTCTATTAAAGTCATCTTTTTTAAAGTTCAGCACCCGTACCCTGCTGAGTATAATGCCCACCCTTCGCTGGATAGTGAATTTAATCATTTGGTGATTGCTGTCTCCTAAGTTGCCTTGAATCCACAGGTCCCCCACTAGGTCATCCCCTGTGGCCAACACCAAGTCAAGCAAGGTGTTGCCACTGGTGGGACATCTTACCTCCTGTGTTAGGTGGAGGTCCTGAATGCAGGTTAAGAACCTATGAGAGTGGTTAGATCTAGCTGACTGCTCCTCCCAACATATGTCTGGGTAGTTAAGGTCCCCCATGACTACCATATCTCTAGACCTTCTAGCCTCCTCAAGCTGCTTGGAAAATTCCTCATCTAGCTCGTCGTCCTGGTGCGGTGGCCTGTAGCAGACCCCCACCACCAGATCCCTTTCACTCTGAGCCCCTTGGATCCTAACCCACAGAGTCTCTGCTTGACCACCCTCTGACCCTAATTTGATTAGTGAAGATGTATACTGTTCTTTGACATAGAGAGCAACTCCCCCACCTTCTTTTCCTACTGTCTCTCTCCTATACAACCTATAGCCCCCTATTCCCACCACCTAGTCATGAGAAGAGTCCCACCAGGTTTCAGTTAGTCCCACTAAGTCAAAGTTGTTGCTTGGTAGCAAGAGCTCTAGATCCTCCTGCTTGTTTCTCATGCTTCTGGCATTTGTGTATATACACCTAATTCCCCTGGTGGCTATCCCTGGTCCCCCCTTAAACTGCTGTCTGATAGGATCTTTGCTACATACCTGGGTCTTGTGGGTGTCTCTTGGTCTGGTGTTCTGTGGCTCCCTCTGTACTCATCCTCCCCTTCCCCTGACAAACCTAGTTTAATGCCCGCCAGAGGAGATCAGCCAACCTGAAAGAGAACACATGTTTACCTTTGATGTTGTAGTTAGAGCACTCACCTGGAACTGAGAAAGCAAAGCTCAATGCTTTCAGCCTGAGGGGGTTCAAATCCATATCTCCCACCTCTCAGGACATTGTCCTAACCAGCAGGCTACTGGCTTGGCTGAATAAGCTCTGCCAACCCCTCCTGCTGAAGAAGGATGCAAGATTCATGGGGCCAAAAAGAGAGAGTACACAAGGGAGCCTGATTTTATCAACATTAGTTAGGTCATGGGGATAGGGGAGGGCAGGGTTATGGTCTCTATTCCTCAGATTGTTTCTGCATTTTATCTAATGACCGTCCAAATAAAAATGTATGAAATCTCCTGGGAGCAGAGGCTAGAAAGTACATTCCCAAGTGCCCTGGCTGTGTTCTAACTCTATAGGAAGCTCAGGTGCCTAACTCGGTTTTGTGAACTCCACTTCCTGAGTTGTGCACCTAAAAGTTGGATGTGGTGATTCTGAGTGTGAGCAGAGCTGCATCCAATGTTCCCTCTAAGGAGTAGCAGTCCGTGAGCATGCCGCTTCAGTCCCGCCTCCCCCTTTTGGTGTGGTCCGCTGGTAAGTGTCCCACAGTAAATGTCCAGGTGGGAGTGGGCAGGGTTCGGCCACTACCCTTCTCCGTGCTAACTGCTGCCCAGAGCAGTGTAGTGGAGTGCTGTGGGGCAGCCATGGGCTGGACACAATCAATTGATAGATGGCAATACAACCCTTGTCCTAGCTCTGAGCTTGCCAAAGTTGGGAACCCTTCTCAGCACAAGGTAGATGGACCCTAAGGCAGCTGAGAGTCATGAGACGCACAGCTTGCAAGACGTGTGTGTGTTCCCCAGGCAGCGACCTGGAAGCAGCGCTCCAACAGTCACTTGCTGTTTAACGCCTTTTTGGGATAAAATCATTGGTAAGAACTGAAGAAACCAGAAAATCACCCAGCAGAGACAAAGTGTGCTCACTCTCATTAATGATATTTTTTGCAAAAATCTTGTTGGTTTAATAAAAGATATCATCTCCAATTAATTGAACTGAAAGGGAGGCACCGGGGCCAGTGTGGGACACTTACCGAAGGTAAGCTCCTTGCTTCTCATGTGGGGCAGGCAGCAGCTCCTCCCCAAGGTGAGGCAAGGCAGGGATGGGGCTGGGGTGGGCTCTGCCAGCTCCAGGGAACTGCTCCACTCTCCAGCCTTGATGTCATGTACCTTCTTGCTCCCTGAGGCAATGTGGGAGTGCGGAGCAGTTCCCCAGAGCCAGCAGAGCCCGTACCAGCCCCAGTCCCTGTCCCCACCTTGCCTCAGGGAGGAGCTGCTGCCTGCCCTGCATGAGGAGTGAGGAGCTTACCTTCGGGAAGTGTCCCACACCAGCCCTAGTGTCTCTGTCGCACTCTGCACCCAGCTCCTCTCCGGGTGGGTGCGTGACATTAAAAAGTTGGTGTGCGGCAAGATTTTTAATTGTGCCTGGCCGCGCACACGCGCAGATTAGAGGGAACCTTGGCTGCATCCCTTTGTAAATCTAACCCTCAGTCCTAAATTGTTATGTTTGTCCCACTATATCCAGGCCAACACTTAGCTCTAACTCTCTATTCTGTAATTTGGGAATCTAAATGTCTAGAAAAATTTTGCTGTTGACCTTTTAAAAAAGATTATATCCTTGCACCAAACAAACCAATCATTTCTCTGTATTGGCAAAGGCTTTCTGGAAGCTAGACTGAAGTATGCAGACGTGAGTGCAATGTTTTCATAACAGTCCTAATAGATAGTCTGTCCTCATCAAAAGAAACCAATGTCCACTTTCCTCTGATGTCATGATTTGGCATTTCAGGATTGGGACAGCAGGACAATTGAACGCTGGGGTTAAAATGTACCTATGTTTTTCAAAAGAATTAGTGTAAAACTGGAGTCTTGAGTCCTTGTGCATATTCAGAGTCAGATCTATGACTGTAATGATCAAAACAATGCTTTTCCCAGTCTTGTGAAGCCCATGAAGGTCTGGGGTTAGAGAGTTGCTATGCAACTGAAAATACAAAGAAACAGCACATTTTCCTTCTCTAAAATTTTCCTTGCTCTCAAATTTACACCCTTATTGAAAAATTAAATATATGTATTTTACAGTTGTAAAGAAAATGTGGCAGTTCAGGGATATTTGCCTCACTCTTCAGGGAGTCAATCTGAAACAACAGCTCTGGGACATATGGGCTGTTCTCATTGATCTCAGTGATGACAATTTAATGAGAGCAATTTGTGTCCATACCACTAACAACTTCTAATCACACAAAGAGAAAAAGCCACATTTTACAGATCCATATAATTTCTAAATCTCATTTCAATTGCAGAGAAGGCAAGCTTAATCAGGTTCCAGGAAGAACTACCGTCTATTGCAGTGATTCCCAGCCAACACCAGGGTCCTTGTGAGATCCTCTGAAGGGTCCTGCAAAGTGTGAGGAGGTAAGTGAGGTGCAAAGAGAAAAGCAGATAGGGACAAGCTTGAGGCTGCCCTTGTCTAGCTAATCCCTTACTCCTAATGCATAGCCCTCCTGCAAAGAAGTAAGCACTGTAGGCTAAGACTAAGCTGGATTCTGTTTCTTTTTGGACATGGTTAGAGTTGTGTAGTGTGCTCCAGACAGTTATGACTGCACAAGACAGAAACGCTGCACACAGGTGTTCATGAGAGCACTGACTGATCTACAAAAAATCTTGGTGATATCTAGGAGGGGGAACCCACCTTGGTTCTCACATCTCAGAAGGAGCCTGTAGGACTAGCAGTCAGAAAACCAAAAGAAAACACTAAGCACATTTGACACCGGGAGACATAAAACCTCACAGCACCATTTTCACTGAATCATTTTTCAGAGCAGGGCAGCTCTTTAAGGCGCCATTATAAAACTGTGTGAGAGTGCCGTTTCCACAGGATTTGGGATTCAGCCAGTACCATAAGTTCCTTCCACATTCAGCTGCATCAATTTCATCTACTTTGTTACAGATAAAGCAATTTTAAATGAATTTCTGCTAGAGGACCGAACCCATTAAATATACATACAAAGTCCCTTTGCTTGAAGAGGTAAAATGCAATAGAAAGCTTATCTATTAAAGGGAAAGATCTATTAGAGGAATTATTTTCTGTGCATCAAACCAATACATAATAAAACAGAGGGCTTGATATACAATAATTACCTTTTTTGTTGGCAGGAGTTCACTTCAACTTTCTGCCAGTGAAATCAATTCACTAGTTCTTCTGCTTTTTCAGGTGTAATGTCTTTACATCTTGCTTTCCTGTAATTGTTTTGGTAACTGTTCAATCCTAGAAAGATAATTAAATTGAAACACTTTTATTTGTGTACATAAAATAGTTTTGTTATTAAGCTAAAAATCTAATTATATGGAACACTTTGAGGCAACATCAGGCTTTGTTATCCAGTTTAAATTAGCATGAAATGTCCACTAAATTAGGTTGAAGTCACAACAAGAGTCAAATACTGCTTACTAGGCTCACAAATAATTCAAACTTACCTGTGATGTAACTACTTCAAAATCACTGGAGATACACTAGGGATGACTATGGTGTATTGATGTCAATGTGACTGACTGAAGAAGTCTAAAATAATTTGCCTGCAGAATTTAAAAAGAATTGACCCTCAAGACAGACACTAGAGCAGTGCTTCCCAAACTATTTTCCAATGTAAGTCCATTTTAACACCTGAAAATTCACTAGATCCCCAATGCCAGTGAAAGCAAAACAACAATAAAACAGCATAACAACATTCAGTATATAATTGTTAAAGTTTGCATAGTATAGAACAACATAAAATACATAAGAAAATCTATGTTTTTAAAGTACTTTTGTCAAATATTACAATTTTATGTACTCACCAGGCCTAATGAGACACATGGGCTTGCATGTTGCAACACAGCTTCTCAAAATCTGCCAGTGTTATTGCCTTGTGGGGTCAGGCCAACTCTCAGGATCTGTTAGACAGGAGGGTGTGACAGGAGGGTGTGACACAGTTGCACATATACAAACACACAAATCAATTGGGTGCATACACACACACGCTACCAACCCAGGCATGTACACATTCAAACCAGCCTAGGCACATGCTTACTTATCCCCAATTCAAGAACATACACACTACACACCAAATATTAGACAACAATCAGTTGTCAATACCCACACACTCCATACATATACACAGATCACTAATTCATATATCACACACCCGATGATATATATATATGTGTATGTCTGCACCAGTGCACACACATACCACCCACCTACACATACACACAGGTGAGTTCCTAACTTGGATGGTATGGTATGTATGTGTGTGTGTTTGGGGTACTTGGGATACCTGAGGGAAGGTTAAGGTGAGAGAGAAAGTGTAAGGAGTAAAAGTTGCTGGAACCAGGATTAGAACTGGTGGACTAGAGAGAAGCTGGCTGAGGAACTGAGGCTTGGGGTTACTTAAGGTCAAGTGGCCCCAGGGTTACTTAACATCACTGGTGCAAGGGAAAAAGCCCGGTGGCAAGGAGGAGATAGCCAGGAAAGAAACTGAGGCAGAAACCTGGAAGCTTGGGGCTGGAAACTGAAGCAGAAATCTGGGAGTTTGGAGGGCAGATAAGTGGTGTCAAGGAGAAAACAGTCAGAAAACAGACAAAAACTCAACTCAGGGTTTCAAAATAACAGGTTAATTAAACAGACAACATACTACACAGCCCCATGAAGTTATTGGCTCACACACACAATAGCAGCAGAAGAAAGAGACTCAGAGGAAGGGCTGGAGTTCAGGTAGGGAAGAGAAGCAGAGTCCAAGTCCTTGGTTGAAGAGAGGATGGGGGTCCAGTCTGGAAAGGGGTCTTTGTCCAGTAGGTGTTGTCAAGAGGTGGGTCGCCAGCCTGGCCTGTCGGTGGGTAGGTGGTGTGGCATGTTGCTAGTTCAGATGGAGATGGCATCCCAAGGAGTCAGTCTTCACTATCCCTTCTATGGGGCAGACCATCTCTGATTTCCAATGGGCAGGTGCTTGGCTAGGTCAGTCCTGTTCCAGAGGTCTCCAGGTGTTCTTACTGAGCATGTGCAGCCTTGGCACAATGGTGGCTTGCCTCATCTTTTGTTTCTTGAATGCTGAGGGTGGTTCCAAGGGCTGGGTCATTGGTCCAGGTATTGGTGTTGATGGTTCAGTCATTCAGAGAGAGATATTTTTAGACCTACTGCCATTGTCTCTCAAGCACCTGCATTCATCCCCATTCATTCAGTAACTGAGTTACATAGGAGGGGTAGTATGAGTCATAGGTTACACAATAGGGCATGGTGACAAGATGGAGACTTGACAAACAAAATGGAAACTTGACATGACTTATGCTAATTTACATATGTAAATCATATAGTACCAGTAAAACAGTAATATAGAACAGTAAAAATCAATATAAACATAATAATTATACAATATAAAGGAGAAAAAACAAAACAAATACAACTTGCTACCAAAATAAAATGCTGAAGCCTATCCTATGTCTTAGCTCACTTATACTTATCTGTAGGGAATAGGGAGGGAGAGGACAAGTCAGAAATGGTTGGGGAAGGGGAGGCAATGCATTTCTAAATAAAATAAAAAACAAACGAACAAAAACTGGGGGGGTAGCTGATATTGCACGTTTACACTCTGATGTGACATCCCTGGACTCTGCTACAAGTGGAGGGGAGTCCTGCCTTCTGCTTCCTGGTGGAGTCCTGGAACCTGCACAGCAGGGGGTGGGGAAGGCAGTTGGCTCCATTGCACGGGGCTTCCCCCGGTGGCACGCGAGTGCCAGGAGCTGCACATGTGTCATGGGGAGCCCCGCATGATAAGAGGCAGGCCACCCTGGCTGCGCTCCTTGACCCCACGTGCAGCACCGGCTGGAGCTGCACGCCGCCAGGCAGCAGTGCCTATTCAGGCCACTAGTGCCGCAAGCACCTGCTGCTGCCATCAGCGGCAGGGCTTGTGCATCATAGGGGGGAGTGTGTGGGAGGTCGCCACACCCCTCCACCCACACCCTGCCCACTGAGCCCCATGCTTCCTCCACCCCAGTGGGCACGGGCTTCATGCTCCTGCCCAGCTGCAGCTCCCCCACTCCCGCTGCTTCCCTACCCAGTGCCCAGAGTGAGCAGGACACTGGGGAAGCCAAGCAGTCCCCTGGCAGCTGGAGCAGTGGCAGTGGCAGCAGCAGTGCTGCTGGAAGCTGCATGCTGGCTAGCCCTGGCCCTTCCACGTAGAAGGCCACTGTGGGAGCAAGGCACATGGGCTAGGCAGGGTACAATTAGTTGGTAGGTGCTCGCAGGCTAGATGAAATTGCTTGGTGGGCCGTATTTTGCTTGCCCCTGGATTAAAGCAATTTTATTTCTCTCGACCCCATCTGCTGTTTCTGTGACCCCATTTGGGTTGTGACCCACAGTTTGGGAACTGCTGCACTAGAGGCTTGGTCCTGATGTGTGCTCTGGTTCTCACTCAGCAAAATACTTAGTGATTCTGACAGGATTACTTACTGCCTTACAGCTTGATGTGTACCGACCTACCTTCTTCAGTGGGTACCGATGATTGCAGCTTATTGTAGATTTTACAAAAAAGTGCAATGTGCTTTTATATCAAATTATTTGCCTTTTTAAATTATGTTTTATATACAGGAACTACAGAACCATTCTAAAGTGATATGAAAACCTGATGATCTTCTAATCAGGATCTGAAAGCATTTACAATATTATTGATTAATTTTTCACCACAAGGGAAACAGGCACAGAACAGCAAAATATCTCATCCAAGTCCATAGAGCCAGAACCATATTTTCAAAACATGAGTTTGACTGCTTTTCAAGCAGTTTTTGGAAATCTGGTCTCTTCTTTTAGGTGCCTAAATGAGAGGCGAGATCTTCTGAATATTTTTGTGGCACAACAAGGAATGAAAAACAGATTTCCTTCATTAAATTCAGCAGAGAAGGTATTCAGAACAAAGAAACAAGAACTGTGCTTTCCAATGTGATAAATCAATGGTGCTCATTGATTTTCTTGGCCACATGAGCAGATGAGTAGGGTGGGGCTGGTTCATGGGCTGGATTGAGCCCCCTCCGCCTTCAAACCAGGACTGGGCTCTGGGGATGAGAATCACCCCTCTCTGCCTCCTCACACCGGAATTGTCTTCTGGGGTCTGGCACTGCCCCCTCCGAGCCTCCCACACTGGGATTGGGCTCTGGGGGCAGGTGCTGCCCCAGCTCAGCCCTGCACACTGGTGATCAGGTGCTCGATCCAGCACACAGAGGCCAAGCTTCCCATGGGTCTGGAAATTTGCCAGTGGAGGAGCAGTGCCACCACTCTCTTGCTGTCAAATTTCTGGACCAGTGTGGGGCCCTCCAGGCTGGATGATGTGGCATCGTAGACTGGGAGTTAAGCACCCCTGTGATAAACAACTTCCAACCTTCAGTGACTTGGTAGATGGGAAAGTAGCAATACTGCTTGCTATGCAAATCTTGCTAGCTTTACTTGACTTTTCTTTTCCTCATCTCTATGTGTTTTATCCTTCTGATACATCTTGTCATAAACAGAGATTATAAGATTTCTAAGGTAAGGACAGGCTCTATATTGCTTGTATGAAGGTTGCATAGTACAATGGCCTTGCAAATCTTGACTGGGGCCCTATTTTTGGTAGCCCTACAAAAATCATCAACCCCAATAAAATTAAGAGACAGCTAGAAAACTGTTCTCATTTTTCTGATGTGTCAATAATTTTGTTACTAGTTCTGTCCTTAATGTCACCGACTGCAAGGTAGTTGTAATGGGCATAAATGAGAATTTGCAAACTGTGTCCCGTGCATTTGTCTGAAGGCTATTCTTATCACTTGTCCATTTATCACTTGAGATGATGCTGCAAACCCGCTTGCCTTTCACATAAACAAATGATTGCTCCAATTTTCTGACTGGGGCTTCATTCCCTTAATTATATTAAAATGAAATACTGTAGATGCTGTGATTGCCTAGGGTCCCTGGCAGATGTTACACTTAAGGCATGATTAACCAGTTAATAATGTTTTAAGTAGTGGCCACATGTTCATACAATTAATGGAGTAATACAGCAGGGAATAAGCCACAAAAGTTATAACACAAAACATGTACAAACTTGGTGGCTGGTTTCTATTGTGCTGAATAGCTGATCACGGCTTCCAGCCTCAGGGACATGTTTCAGTCCAGGGTCATGTCCAGATGAGCAGAGGCATGCACTTGCAGCAGCACAAATTTGTGCTGCTACTTTGTGCCACCGTGCACACCCGTGCACATGTGCTTTGTTGCAGGACAGTGTCCCACTTTGGGCAAACTGCTGTTACCCAGCTTCTCTAGCCTCCCAGCGTGCTGGAGCAGCAGGGGTACAACTGGAGTAGTAGAGACACTTGGCCCAGCAGCCAGAGCATCTTACTGGAGGGCCAAGCCTCCATTTGTTTTGGCGCACACAGTTGTCATGTTCTCAGTGCCACTTTTTTTCCTGATGCCTTTTTTTTTTTTGCTACCAGGAAATCCTGTTAGAATCATTTTAGTGTTCCACAGCACACTCCTGCTTGTCTGGATGCAGCCTAGAACTCTGATGTGCTACCAAGGCTGGGAATGCCAGTCACCTGAGTGGTGCTCCAAGCTGGGTCTGCCAGCCATCATGATCCCAGTTTTTCCCTGTACCCGCATGATTGGGATTTGATCAGGCAGGCAGCTGGAAGGCTGCAAACCGCTGTACCGGGCTCTGTGGCAGCGAGGGCATCACACCTGTCTCTGGGTAGACAACAGGGGAGGAGCCTGGAGCAGCACAAACCTGGCCTCTCCCCTGCCATTCTCCTGCAGGAGCAAATAGAGCTGCCACCACTATGGAACCAAGTCATGGGCTCCATAGCCCAATGCAGCTGTTTGCAGCTGGCCTGGACTTTAGCCAGCTGCTGCCAGACACAGAGACTGGGATACTTGTAGCAGAGTTTGCAGCCCCCCAGCCACCTGCTGCGAGCAGCCTGGGCTCTGTGGCTGGTGGCAGCTGCCTGGAGCCTGGGCTGCCTGTGGCATGCCAAGCAAAATAGCCTCAGGTGCAATGCCCTATAATGGGGATTGCCAACCCTTGCTTTATAGGTCAATCTAACAATTGCTGTCCTTTGTTTGGGAAAATTTTTTACAAAACTAGGATTATTTAGCCACCTGACAACTCATAATCAAAATTAATGTGTACAAGAAATTGTTGGCCATCACCCACAACGTATTCATAGCGTAAGTGAAAAATATAGGATGTCAGTTTGCAAGAGAGGAGGAATAAAACACCATAATGTACCTGTCTATCTGAATACAAAGACATGCAGAAGCCTCAAATACGTTAGATATTAATTTATTAGATACATATGCCAATCTGCCAAGTTTCAGATTCCAGTGTCATCTTTGCCTTCCAGAGCCTTCTTTCTGTTTGATTAGATGCCTGTTCAGACAAACCTACCCAAGAATATGAAAATAATTCCCTCAAACCCCAGCTACTGTTCACCTACAACTACCATCGGCTACCTCAATTTCGTTGGTCCCAACACACAGAAGCTGAAGCTTAAGCTTGAGATACAAAGTAAACCAGGAAGAAAATATGGGGTTTATTATGGCTTATGAGAGATCTTGTCAAGACCTAATGGCTTTAAAAGGGAAATATTTTTTGTTTCACCAAATTTCATAGAATCATAGAAGTAGGGTCGGAAGGGACCTTGTAGATCTTCAAGTCCGACCCCCCACCTGGGTGGGAGAAAAACTGGACTCAAATGA
>NW_017728931.1:105881254-105905243 GCF_001723895.1 Crocodylus porosus
CCTGGTGCCTTCTTCATCCTCCCTATATATTTGAAAAAGGACTTTTTATTATCCTTGATCTTGGATGCTAGTCCTAGCTCTATGTCTGCCTTAGCTTTCCTGACAGACCCCCTACAGGCCCAAGCAGAGGAGGTATACTCCTCTTTGGAGATAGCACCCCCCTTTCACCAGGTGTACACTGCCTTTTTTGGTAAGCAGGCATTCCCAGATGCCCTTGGTGAGCCAGGGGGGCTTTCGGGCACTCTTGACCCCCTTGCTTTAACAGCTTTTCATATATTTCATCAAATAAATAGTTCCCTCATGCTCTTCAAGATGTAAGACAGAAGTCCTTACTATGCACTTTTTGGTTCTGTAAGTAGTTTCTTTAATAATTTCACAGCCAATATCATACACCCTAATTAGAAGCTAACAACAGCAGTTGGTCTACAAAATGCTAAAATAACAGTCCTGGGTACTTTATTTGATTCATTTGATCTTATAATATTGTTCCAGGTTGCTGTTGTAAAATATTCAACCATTAGTTGTTCCTCGTTATTTGTGGAATAAAACATCCTTCCAGGTTTCCAAGGCATTCACCTGACCAGCATCTTCTCTCAGCTGGCCTGTATGCATCTTGCTTCAGCATTCAATCTAGTTCAGTTCAAGGTAGTATATCATTCCACGCACAACACTTTGTAGCTGAAATATCTGCAGAAGTTAAATGGTAATTAAAGTAGGATCTACGTTGTTCAGATGGCAGCACTGAGTCATGAAACATAGAAGGGGTTTTGATCCAAGTATCATCTATCATTACTAACCTAACAAAAGTGCCTTATTGCAGGTATAGCCAACACACACAGAAGGCCAGTTGGACAAAAACGCAGAACTCAAAAAAGAGCACCCTGTGCTTATTTCTGAAGCTCTGCTTCTCTCTTGGTACAGCAGATTTCTCCTGTCATAGCTGAAGTGGTATGATGGAGGAACTTGCTACGAAAAACTGTCAGAGTCAATATACTTTGAAGGTTATGTTGCCACCCTCTGCTTTGAAAAAGTTTCCTACTACAGCAAGAACAATGTAAGTGCCTGAGGGAAGCTTAAACCTATGAAGGGAGGTAGGCCAAGATTAGAAATGGGAAAAAGCAGAAGACTGTTCCCAAAAGTTTCCAGGTAAAATTTCACTTAATGGGAAATGTGTTCTATATATTGTGAGATGATGCTATAAATAAAACCCATAATAAAATAACTAAAGAAGATTTCCCCATTTCTCTGTTTTGTGTATAAACAAGGCCTCTGTGAATACATGCAAACACCTTTGGGCTGTTTTACATCTTCAGAAAAATTACAGATGTAATGGTCTCTTCATTTGCTGTGTACTAGAAACTTTTGATTCTAACATGCATTTCACATAGCACTAGATGAGCTAATGTGTAATATTGGCACCTTACAAGGCACTGCCAGGTAGAAGTAGAAATAGACTAACTTCCAAGGGTTTGATTTACCTTTAAAAATCTCTTTCTGATTTCTGCACTGTGTAAGACAGGAGGTTTATTTGCAGTTATAGGTCCCCAAGATTAAGTTCTTCCTCTTGATGAAAGTCCTATTAACACTCCCAGCAATAGTTTGAGATGTATGTACATAGCAAATGTGATTTATGCTGTTGAGTATTAACTAATCGTTTTTAAGGCTTCTGGAAACAGAAGGTGTAAAACACTTAAAATGTTGCTGCACATTATTTCATATCAAAATATGGGCAATTAAAACATGATTATAACCAAAAAAAATGCTTTTTCCAAAATTTCATTTCTACTTAATTGCAGACTGAAATTTCTGGAAAAAATTATTTCTTCTGGTTTTCCCTTTAAAATGGTGTGTCATTCTCTAACAAATGTTAGAAATAATCTCTGATACTCATGGAAGTGTTTTAGTAATTCATAATAGAGGTACCTGGCCCTCATCTATACAAAGGCCTTTTTCACAGTGCCAGAGCCTTGAAATGGTGCATAAAATTCCCAAGTTAATGTTCAGATTTGTGATGTTTCCAGAATATGCAAAAGCATTCCTAAACAAAAGAAGTGCATGCCTCAAAGGAGCCAGGAGAATGCATAACTTAAGTTCCCTCACGTAGTCTCCACAAGTAACTTTTCCACCTCTGAATGCTTCGAGGACTCCATCTTCTTCTGGTGGATGGTGGCCTGGCTACAGTCACAGCCGATCTTTGCCACCTTCTGTCTGTGCTGTGACTGCAGTATACCAGGGCGTGAAGCCACCACCGATTGGGAAACCTACTAAAGCACAATTCCAAGACCAGCTACCACAAGCCCTTCTTATCTTTTCTTCACTTTGCTTCATGTAAAACTTTGAACACTAAATAGATATCTGAGTTTTTTGAATACTCAAGATCCCAGAACTTAACTTCAAGGTGACACGGTGGGCACGAGACACAGAGCACGAGACACAGAGCACTTTGGACTGAAAATTGTGGTTAAGAACTCTGCTTCTTAAGGTGCAATGGACCTTTTTACCTGAGTACCACTTGTCTATGCAGGAGGCAGAGCTTCTTCATGCATTCATCTACGCCTGTGGAAAGTACTCTTACTGCAATGAGGACCTGTCACAAATCTCACCACTTTCTGCCCCAAGTGTAGAATCAGCCTTCTCCCTTATGAGTACAGAGCAGCATGCACATTAAAAGGCAAATACCACCCAAAACAGAAGGCAAGTATTCATTTTAGACAGCAGTAGAATTGGATATACCTGTCAGACGTTCAAGAAACCCATCCTTTTGCTAGTGACTGTATCAGGATTAGCTTAGCTAGTTAATGCTGATTATAGGCCAGCCTCCCTCCAGACTCCAAAAGGGATGTAATTTGAGCCCCCGCAAATCCAGGCAATTCCAGCTGCTGAATATTAGTGGCAGCCAGAGTGGTTTTATGCTGTCACATACTGGGAAAATGAAACTGTAAGAATGGGAAGCTACAACCAACTCTCTTCTACATTCCCACCAAGCAAGCAAACCTGGAATTTGTTAGGTGCAAGTGCTAATGTGGCTTTGGGGAACCACCAGCTGCCCACCAAGACGTATAAGTACATATTTTTTAATGAAAGGGTCTTTTTATTCACAGGCTTCACTGTGAAGGAACCTCCATTGCCTTAATGGTTACAAAATATCATGGAGGACTTCCTCTAAAAATGGGGAAACTCACTCACTTGGCCTTCCTAGTCCCAGCTAAGCTATGATATTAATCATACTATACTATACTATACTATACTAAATTTTCAGGTGGCTTTACAAGTTCTGCTAGAGCCATGATGGGTGAAAATAAGGTAGTATTTCTCCATGATTTATGTCACATCTGAGTTCAGGTCTCTAGATATAACAAGATAGAATGTGTCAGGTGTTTTTTTGTAAATCAAATTTACTATATCATATCTTGACAGCATGGGAGGCAGCATATTCTGATGGCTAGAACATGGCAGTGGGAGACAGGAAGCACTGATCTATTCCTGGTTTTGACAGTAATTTGTTGTGAGATCTTGGTTATGTCACGGTCTTTCTGTGCCTGAGTCCCTCTTATCTGTAACATGAGAATGATGTTTAACATACCTATTCTCTAAGTTGGATAAAACTTTTCCAAGTGCTCTGTGATTCTGGATAAGAGATGCTCTGTTGTTTTAAAGCATTACTATATCTATCCTGGACAGCTCTTCATCCCATCCTTTCCTTACTTGTACTCATTGGAGGAAACCAAGTGGTACTTCAAGAGGCTGTGGAGACAGTCCCACATTCCCTTGGAGCTCAGCACTGGAACGGAAAGCTGGTAAAAACAGCCCAGATCAACTTACCCCAGCAGAGTGTATTGCACCTAGCTGCATATATTCTAAAATCAATCTAATGGTATTTAATGTCTCTATCTTTTGTTATTGTTAACATACATTTCGGATGTTATTTTTGAATTAGTCATTTTTTTAGCTCAAATGGAAATTTCCTTCCACACCTGATAAACCCCGCCACACTCTCTCATAATACAGCCAATTTTATGACACTGTTATTTCAACAAAGATATGTTATTGTATTTTCTAACATTTAGTCTTCCTGAGCATAAGAAATCGTAGGGGAGCACCTGCACTTTTGGAAGAAGTAGAAGGAAATCATAGACGAGAAGACTCTCAGTGAAATGCAGAATGTTTTTATCACCTTCTGACTCACTGACTGATACATTTTCATAATGAGAAGTGTACAGATATTTTCAATTCAGTTCCAACAAGGCACATTTACATCACACAAGGAATGGCAAATAATGGATATCCTTAGTGACAGTCTACTGCAGAAGAGTCAGAGCACATGGGAATGGGAAACTTGATCAGATCTGTATTTTGGCAAGATCTATGTTCAGGGTTGTCAGACTAGTACCTTTGTGAACTCTAAATATTGTATAATCAAGTACACTTTCATGGCACTGAAGTACAGCTGAAAGTAGCTGAGCCTTTCAAATAAATTGCCTGTTGATCCTAATTTCTCAGAAAGTTACAAGGCAGAAAACATCACGCTGATGTTTGTGTTGGCCCCAGGTTTCCATTATATTAGCTTCCCAGCAGGTCTGAATCAGTTTCAAAGTTCTTTGTTGTACTGCACGTGGCCTTGATGTTACTCAGCTCACCCCTGTGCTCCTGACACACAGTACTTAGCGACCTCAATATTTAAACTTAAGTGAAGGTACCTGGTGCTATGTCTTTGAAATGTGCTTAAAGCATGAAAATTTGCTGCCCATTCATATCTGATCAGCAACCCTTTTTTACTCACAAAACTAGGCCAAAGACATTCATGCTTTCACAAGCCTTACAGGAGGCCTAAAGGAGCTTGTAAAAACTGAAATAATTTTCAAATGTCTTGAGAGGCTTGTTACAAGCAAGCACTTTATAAGTCATCATTGTATAATAAAGTCCTTGTCAAAGAAATGACCTACCAGTAACAGGCTGCAAAACTCAGCAAGGTGTTAAGATTTTTTATTTTCAATGAAGGGAATTTGCATTGCAATTTTCTTCAGAATTTTGCCAACAGTCAACTTCACCTAAAGAGAAGCAGAACTGTCCACTGTTGAGGGGATCATGTTACTAATTCCAGGGATGGCAGACAACAAAATTATACTGGCTTCCAAATATACTTCACTGCTCCTTGTAAGACTAGACCAGGGCACAGTGTATTAATGGATAGGAAAGTTATTCAAAGATATAATAAACCTTATGGGCAAATTATACAGAACACGAGAAACAACTTTGCTTAAAGATTTAAGATAAAATAGAAAATAGGAAATGTAATTTCAGGCATAGTTAGAACCCCAAAGCAACTGGACCTCACTGTTAGTCTCAATACTATATTAAAAATAGACCACAATCACTATTTAAAATAAAAGTAAGGCATGGATGTAAAATTGTAAAAGAACAAACCACTGCTGGCTAGCTTTCACCTTCTGTGGAGTAAATGCATACATGCAGGCTGATTCTATGGTGCAGCTGACAAATCTCTTCCCCCCACCCTTTTTTTTTTTTTTTTTATCTCCTGGTTTGTGAGCCCATTCCCTTCAGAAAATGAACTCAGAGCTACAAAGAAGCTAATTCCAGTCACTTTAAAACTACAGGTTAAAGGTGACTTCTGTTACACACCAGCTGTAGATGCACCTGTGAAATGTCCTGGTTTTATCATCATATTTTCCAGGTTTAAAAACCATTTTTCTTTCCTCACTTGCTGAGTGGGACACCCAGCTACTAGAGTAAAAGTGCCACCAGATCCTTTAAAAATTGAAGCTATAAAAGTATTATTCCCCTATATAACCCCTTTCACATATTAGGATATTAGGGGAAATTTGTAATAGGTTAAAAAAGACACAGGAGAGTGATTCGGTTAATAGTATGCCTTTAAGACAGCTATAGTATTACAGTGGTCTAAGAATAATAGGACTTTAAGCACTCTGCCATATGTCTCTGCACAACGGGAAATTTAGGGGCAATGTGCCAGCATTAGCTCTTACATTCCTTGTTTTTGTGGGCTTATGTCAGATTCAATCACTACAGCTGCTTCAGCTCTGACAGGAGTTTGCATTGTTAGCGTACTAAACAGAAATGGGGATAGCAGCATCATTTTTAAGATGGAACAGCCACTTAGTACGTAGCCATGCACAGATAGCTGCATTACATGTACTACTGTCGAGGAATAATTCATATTAAGCTTGTGAATTACTATATTCAAGTCATATGAAGAGCTTTTCCAAGAATACCTTGTGAGGATATTCCAGGGCTCATTTAGAGAAAGAAAAGTAAAGAAAAATGCGATGAATTATATTTACAGCATGTTTTCAATTAGTGGATTAGACTGTTTCATTGTGCGATCCTTCTAGCTTTAAATAAAACATTTGAGCGACCTTCTAGGAAAGTTGTTTGCCCAGAATCTCCACAATGAAGTAACAGCTACGTAATTCACAATTGCTTGTCACTGGGATTATGGTTAAGTATGGAGAAAACTGAAGGGGGAGATCAATAAAGTGATGACATTTTGCTCCCTGGATATGCAGCGAAAGCATGGAACAAAATGCATACTTAGACATGTAAGTAGGTTAGTGCATCTTTTAGGTCAATGTGCTATCCTCTCTCAGATGGATATGTAAATAGCTGTTGTTATGCCTATTTTCTCTTCAACCAATAACTTGCTGGCAAAAATATACCCCCCCCAAAGGTGAAAACAAAATCCTCAGAAATAAAGCCTTTGAACTTGACTAAATTTTAGAATAAATATAAAATATAAAACAAACAAACAACACGTTTGTGAATGGAAGTCAAACCAGGAGCTTTAAACATCATTTAACATTACAGCAGTTTGGTGGAGACTCTTACTCTACAGATGTGTAGGAAAAAGATTGACTATAACAATCTCAATAACTAATGAGAACCAACACATTGAAGTAGTTCTTGCCCCTCTGTGATCTATCTAGAACAGTGCCATAGAGCTTATTTTGCTTTCCCACAACTGTTTCAAAGGCCCTTTAATCTCTCCTACTTTTCTGCTGTCCAGAGTTCAGCTTTCCGTTTACACCTTAGCTCCTGAACATATGACCTGGTCTGCATGACCACTTCACCAAGCAGCTGTTGCATGAACTGGATCTGTGTACCTCGAATCAATTATAGGATCATGGCTTTACTGTGATAAACTGCCTGTACCACATAATTAACATTTTTTATTGTCATTAACCTTGCTCCTCAATTTCTGCCTCGCCTTCCATTGCTTTTCCTACTTATCTTTAGTTGCATTTGCTTGTTCTTGATTTTGTAACCTTGCTATTCAGGAAGCTTAGAATAGCCTTAGTTCAGTCTACAGCTATTCCCCACGTCTCCTTTAGAAAAGGCTTGACAATGTACCTATTGTGCCCTTACTGTCTGAAAAAGAGTGTGTATTTTTCACTGTTCTTTTATTATGTCATTTGGATGTTGGCCTTTACTCACCATTGCATAACTCCTCCTTGTGCCAGCCCCACTATCGTTAAAGCAAGCTGGACTGCTAAAGCAGTAGAACAGTGATAAAATCAGCATTTGATGAAACATGGGGATATAGAATCACACTTGTCCTAACCATTCATGCTGGCTGAGCCAAGACTTCTAGTTTTTATTTACTGCAATTGTGGCAAACATTAGTTGGAATCTTGTGACCCAGCGCTCTCTCCAACTTACTTCCATCTCCCATTCCTCCCCAGGGAGAGAAGTGAAGCTTAAAAAAAATAAGTTCTAAGTTGTCTTTGTGTGTCTGGTCCCTGCTATTATAAAAGCAGCAATTGCCACAGAAGATGAGCACTCCAGCAGGTCTGCCGCTCTTGTGCTTGGAGTATCTATTTATGGAGCCCTTTTCCTTTGAGACTGTATGTGAGAATGGAAAACATTTTCAAGAGAACTTACATGACTTGGGAGCTTGAATTCTATTTTGATGAGAAAATGAGGCACTTTAAAGCCTAAATCCTGTTGACTTTTTAAAGTGGGTATATCACTTTGGAAAACAGGACTCAAATTCCCAAGTCATTTAGGTACTTTGGAGGAATGTTACCTTTTACTGTTTTGCCTCGAATTTTCTTTTTTTTAACACCCTATCATCTCTTTCTAAAGCCCCTCCCTCTATTTTTAAACAAGCTTGTGCTTCTAAGAGGGTGCAGACAGAAGTGCAACTCCTCATTACAACTGAGAACACTTTGCAGGAAGCGTTCTAAATTACAACAATCCCCTGTAACAAACAGAAGTTCATGGTTGGTTCTAGGCGGGAGGGGAATCTAGTTGCTGGCTGCAGCCTGTTTCCTGTAGCAATGCCTTCTTCTCTCTGTGGGGCTGCAAAGTTTTCAGAATGGGAGAGGGGAAAGGGAGAAAAGAGAGGGTAGGGTGGGTGTGAATTGTCACTAGAGCATTCAGTTTAATTCAGGGGAAGGTTTAGAGGTGCAAGAGGAAGACAAGTCTTCAATGAAGTAACAGCTACATAATTCACGATGCATCTAAAATATGTGTACTGGTTATCTGGTCCAGGAGGAAAAAGGACAATAAAAAGTCCTTTTTCAGATATGCTGGGAGCAGGAGGAAATGCAAGGGCAACACTGGACCCCTGCTGAACCAGATGGGACAACTGATGCGCAGGAAAAAGCCAAACTATTAAATGGGTACTTTGCGTTGGGCTTTCATCAGTCCCATGGGATGCCCATGCCCGTTATGGGACAGGGAGGTCCGGATGAGGGTCATCTCCTGCCGTCTGTAAATGCCGACCTCGTGAAGGAACACCTTGAGAGGCTGGATACCTTCAAATCAGCCAACCCTAACAATCTGTACCCCAGGATACTCAAGGAGCTGGCCAGCATCATAGCCCAACCCCTGGCACAGATCTTTGAAAACTCCTGGTGCTCTGGTGTAGTGCCTGAAGACTGGAAGAAGGCCAACGTAGTGCCTATTTTCAAGAAAGGGAAGAAAATGGATCTGGCAAACTATAGGCCCATCAGCCTGACTTCTATCTCAGGGAAGATCTTAGAAAAGTTTATTAAAGAGGCCATCCTTAATGGACTGGCCAACGCCAATATCCTGAGGGATAGCCAGCATGGGTTTGTTGCTGGGTAGCACTTGCTTGATCAATCTCATTTCCTTCTATGACCAGTTGACCTATCAGCTGGACAAGGGAGAAGAGATTGATGTCATATATCCTGACTTCAAAAAAGCCTTCAATCTGGTATCCCATGATCACCTCTTGGCAAAACTGGCCAATTGTGGCCTTGGGTCCACCACGATCCACTGGCTGGGAAACTGGCTCTGTGGTTGGAGCCAGAGGGTGGTAATTGATAGAAATCAATCGTTATGGTGCCCTGTGACCAGTGGGGTCCCCCAAGGCTCTGTCCTTGGACCCGTATTGTTCAACGTCTTCATTAATGATGTGGACACCGGAGTCAGAAGTGGACTGGCCAAGTTGACGCCAAACTTTGGTGCAAAGCATTCACACCAGAAGACAGGAGAGTGATCCAGGCTGACCTGGACAGGCTCAGCAAATGGGCAGACAAAAACCTGATGGTGTTTAACATAAAAAAATGCAAGGTTCTCCACCTTCGGAGGAAAACCTGCAGCATCCTTATAGGCTCGGCAGTGCTATGCTGCCTAGTACTACGGAAGAAAGAGACTTGGGGGTCATCATTGACCACAAGATGAACATGAGCCTCCAATGCGATGCTGCGGCTAGTAAAGTGACCAAAACACTGGCTTGCATCCATAGGTGCTTCTCAGGCAAATCCCGGGACATCATTCTCCCCTTGTACTCGGCCTTGGTGAGGCCACAGCTAGAGTACCGCGTCCAGTTTTGGGCTCCACAATTCAAAAAGTTGTGGAGAAGCTTGAGAGAGTCCAGAGAAGAGCCACGCGCATGATCAGAGGTCAGGAAAACAGACCTTAACGATGACAGGCTGAGAGCCATGGGCTCTTTAGCCTGGAAAAGCGCAGGCTCAGGGCTGACCTGATGGCCACCTATAAGTTTATTGCCGTGACCACCAGTATCTGGGGGAATGTTTGCTCACCAGAGCACCCCAAGGGATGACGAGGTCGAACAGTTATAAGCTACTGCAAGACCGTTTCAGGCTGGACATAAGGAAGAACTTCTTTACTGTCTGAGCCCCCAAGGTCTGGAACTGCCTGCCATCGGAGGTGGTTCAAGCACCTACATTGAACACATTCAAGAGTAAATTGGATGCTTATGTTGCTAGGCTCCTACGACCCCAGCTGACTTCCTGCCCTTTGGGCAGGGGGCTGGACTTAATGATCTTCTGAGGTCCCTTCCAGCCCTAATGTCTAGGAAATCTATTAAATCAAAATGCAAATTACTTTACATACAAAAATGCAAGGAGTAAGGAGAACAAATCAAGATGAAATGGAAGTCCTAGCCTTGACTGGTATTACAGAGAGTTGGTGGGGCAACTCTTGTAATGGGAACATCAACATTGAGTGGTATACTCTGTTTCAGAAAGAAAAAAAGGTTGTGTTATTACATGATGCATCTAAAATATATGTACTGGTTATCTGGTCCAGGAGGAAAAAGGTAGCAGATCTGAGTGCATTTGGGTAAAGACAGAAGGAGAAAAGTGCAGTGGTGATATTATGGTGGTGGTTTGCTATAGATTCTCAAAGATAGGAGAAAGTGATGGATGAAGCACTCATCAAGAATTACAAAGCTGTCAAAGATAATAAGGTGGTACTGATGGAGTATTAAACTTTTTGGATATTTTCTGGAAGAATATTATATTAGCCAAAGAAAATATTATAGCCAAACATAAAATGTCAAGCAAGTTCCTAACTTGTGTGGAGGGCAATTTTCTGTTGCCGACAGACAGATGAGGGTATGACAATGGCAACATCTATCTTGGATCTAATCCTGAACAATAGAAAAAAATTGGTTCAGGATGTGAAGGTGAGAGGGAGCTTGGGAGCAAGTGATCATGATATGGTATAATTAATGATTCTGAGATGGGGAAAGCACGAGGTTAGCAGAACTAAGATACTGGATTTCAAAGAGGGTGGTTTTCAACCAACTCAGAGAAATATTGGCAAGGTACTATGGAAGGATGACAGACTGAAGGTTTAAAGGGACCAGGAGTGCTGGCAGTTTCTAAAGGGCACAATACTGGAAGCTCAGCAAGAAGCTATTCCAATGTAATGGAATCACAAGAACAAGAGACCTGTGCGACTGCACAGGGAATTTTAGGAAGCCTCAAAATCAAAACATACAAGCAATGGAAGAATAGGCAGGTCACTAAGAAAAGATACCAAGAAATAGCAAAAACACGCAGGCACAAAATCAGGGAGGCAAAGATTTTTTTTTTAAAAAAGCTATCCTTAGCTAGGGAAGTTAAGAAGAAGAGGCGATGAGCTCTTAACAGATAGCGAAAAGAAGGCAGAGCAGCTCTCAGCCATTTTGCTTTGGTGTTCACACAAGAAAAAAAAAGCAAGCTGCAACTGGAAAGCTTAAAAGAGATTATAGAGATAGAGGAACTGACAGGTGGGGTGGGAGAATCATGATAACAAGACTTCAGAGAACTTTTGGCCAGTTTGAATGAATTCAAGTCAACAGGGCTTGATTAACTTCATTCCAGGATACTGAAGGAACTGATGGGAGGGATCTTGGAGTCCTTGAAATATGTTATATTTACCAAGTCATGGGAGATAGGCAAGGTACCAGAGGACTGGAAAAAGACCAACATAGTGGCCCTCTCCCCTCAAAAAGGACAAAAAGGAGGACCTGAAGAAGTGTGGACTTGACTTTACTACTCAGCACATTACTGGAACAATTAATAAGTAAGTCCACTTTAAGCATCTCGAGGAGGAAAAGCAGATCTTCAGCAGCCACCATAGATTTACTAAGAAAAAGTTATACCAAATTTGATTTTTTTTTTTTTTTTTTTACAAGATAACTAGTTGGTTGGATGAGGGAAATACAGTGGATATAGTGTACTTGGACTTCAATAAAGCTTTTGACAAAGCCCCACACAAACTTTTTATGAATGAATCGGAGAAATGTGGGCTATAGACAAGATGTATAGGCGACTGACATAACAGCCATAAGCATAAATGGATACATGTCCAAATAACAAGACGTGTTGAGAAGAGTTCTACATGGGTCTTTCTTGGCTCCACTGCTCTTCAAATATGTTTAGTAATGAACTGGATTCTTCCTGGGCAAACCTCCAGATGACAAAACAGGGATTGCAAATGCATTGGAGGATAAGAGTACAAATCAGAAGAATCTTGATAAATTGGAAAGCTGGGCTAAAGCCAAAAGAATGGATTTAATGGTGACAAATACAAGGTGGTATATCAAGGGAAGAATAACAAAAAAGTGCATACAAAGTAGCTGACGACTGCCTAGATGGCTGCATAGTGGAGAAGCATCTTGGAGGCTTGGTGGATACCAAACTCCAGATAAATCTGTCATGTAAAGCAGATGCAAAAAGAGAAATGCAATTTTGGGTTGCAACAATATGAACATTAGATATAAAATACAAGAGGTGATAGTGCCACTCTATTCAGGACAGGTTAAGCCTCATCTAGTGTATGGTGTGCACTTCTGGTTCCACATCTTAAAAAGGTTGTAGAAAAGTCAGAGAGGGTTCAAAGGTCAGTGACAAAGTGATAAAAGGCTTGAAAGGCAAGTCATATGAGGTTGAGAGAAATAGGTATGTTCAGGAGGAAACTTAGCAGTTTTCAAATATTTGAAGGTCTGCTATAAAGAAGAGGGAGAATATCTTTTCTCCATCACTGCAGAGCAGGATGTGTGGCAATGGCCTGAAATTACACCATAGTAGATTTAGACTGAATATGAGGAAAAGCAGGATTAAAGGCCTGGGACAAGGTTTATAGACAGGCTAGGATGACAGAAAG
Source organism: Crocodylus porosus (assembly GCF_001723895.1). Taxonomy (NCBI): domain Eukaryota; kingdom Metazoa; phylum Chordata; order Crocodylia; family Crocodylidae; genus Crocodylus; species Crocodylus porosus. Next base: position 105,894,158 of record NW_017728931.1, read on the forward strand.
GGAGATTCACTTAAAGCTTCTGATTTGCAAATTGTGTACAATTCCCAGGTTTCACTGTAGAGTGGTGGGTTTTTATTTTCCAATGTTTTTGGACTTTGCTGGTTGCCAGATTGGGGTGGAAAGAAATTTCTTCCCCCTCTTCTTGCAGGTTTTTCAACTTTCTCAGAAGCACTGAACATTGGCTGCAGTGAAGGGTAGGGATTTTGATGGGTATAACCAATGTTCCTGCTGGGACTTAAAGCTGGAGGGTTGTGCCTAGATAGTCTTGCTGTTCCACATGCATGGAATCAAAAAGGAATTCTACCTTATGGTCAGATCAGTATGGACTGTTGGTTTTTTTGCCTTTCTGTAGCTGGGAGTGGGGTCTCCTTCCTTTAGCAGGGAGCGTGACCTTTCAAGTGTATTTTAACAAACTACTTCCTGTCTTTGTAATGGAAAAGCAGTGATGCTGCTTTTGTCCTCTCTGCTTTACTTGTGTCAACTTAGTTTGTTCTTGATGTCTTCAGGCATTGTACCTGTTAGGTGCTCATGTAGTTTTGCTTGGAATAAGTCAGATAACCTCCTGAGGTCCCTTCCAGCTCCAAGATTCTATAACTATGATTAGAATAAGCAGGAGCTTAAAGTGAAGCGTAAGAGCTTTGCTGGAGCAAGGCCACTGGCAGCAAAAAAAAATTCTATTCTTAAACACAGGGGTAGAAAAGTTCAATGGAACAAGAAAAAAATGGCATTACTTCCAAAAGCATTTATATAATCAACTCAAAACTTACAGTATGCAGTAGCTGGCCACTCCAGTGTTGTACATACAAATGTAAGGGGCCTTAAAAGTGTTCTGTCAGGAACCTCAAACACTAAAGATAGTGAAATGAATACACTTACACTGAAATGCAAATCTATTACATTTCAGAATATTTAAAAAAAACCATATTCTTTGTATGCTGATATAGAAAACAATGACTTTGGGTATAAATAAAATAAATTTTAGTTGCTTTAAAAGGGGAGGGGGCAGTTCCACAGGAGCATGCATCAACTGTTATGCTGTAATGATTATGCCTTCATGACCCTGCACCAATATAAGTGAGCTAAACAACCTGGCCTCTATCCTTGAATGAAGCAGGGTTAATTTTACATCAGTCTCACCTCATCTACACTGCTATGGAGTCATGCAGATGCAACAGTTGCATCACAGTAGCTTATAACAGTATCCTCTGATACAATTTTATGTATACTTTTAATTTTCAAAAATATATTTACAATTTAACACAAATGTATTTGGCAGTAACAATGTAATGATATGCAACACAACAAAATAAAGGCTTCTTTATCAACCTTAACCCAACTGAGGTCTGGTTTCTAGTTTTTATGACAAGCTATACATTACATGGCACACAAGCTCCTAAGAGGAATGATGTGGAATTAAATTCCACTGAAACGCTCTTAAGAGGGATCATCTGAAATTAAATTCCACTGAAATTCTTTGGACATCCAGTTAAGAACTCAAATCTTAACAATTCACTTATCAGCATTTCTCATCAAGCCAAGGGCAATAAAGCAGCTGCTTTCAAAACTCTTGCCAGCACTTTCTTACTTGGCAAGCTGTTGGTCTTATTTAAATCAGCCAGACTGTTTCTCCCCACCTTCAAAATGAACATCAGCTACCAATGTTAATGAAACTTTGGATAAAGCACATACATTTCTAGGTTCCTGGCTAAATGTTTCTACAAAGAGTATACATTTAAGCAGCAGAAAGTAAGTTTTAGGCTATCTGAATCAAAATACACACATAAAAATAGTCCGGTATGTTTCTTACTATACAATAAAATGTTTGTATCTAGTATCAAAGTACTGAGCTGTTACATTAAATATGACATTTGAATTTACTCAAAAAAACTGTTGCAAATGTTAAGTAATAATTCTTGAGTGATAGGCATATTCATTTGATGAATTTTTACATTTTTTTTTCCAGAAAGTAATACTGACTTTGAGAAAATACTTACAGCAGAGTAAATGTTTTACTTAAGATAGCCAACTAGACTAGTGACATATTGGCCTGAAAATGCTGGCTCTAAATTTAGCCACACAATCTGATTACACCAAATAAGAAATCAGATCTGACACTAAATTAGCCAGACTGTTTGAGAAGCTGTCAAGGTACAGCCAATTACTGAGTGTTAATAAATACAACTTTATATATGCTTTACCTTACATTTTTATAAAAATATATAGTCTAATAAAGTTTACTATTAATCTTAGTATTTCAAACATCCTTGCTTTTATGACCTAACTTTACAATCCTTAACCAGATGAGTATTATTTATTCACATAAATAGTTCCTGAGTCAACAACTCTTCTGGCATGCACAAGGGTTACCTGGCAGTAAGACATGCAGGAAGAACTCTGTAGAAACTACACATCAGTAATAAAAGTGAAGAAAAAGGAAAGCATATGGCTTATATAGGACTTAAAAGAATGTGTTTGCACGCAATAATGTCAGGGAATGAAAATTAAATGATATGGCTGGTTTCCACAGGTGTGCTAAAATAATTTATTTTGTCATATAAAAGTGAATGGTAACTGTGCTTCTTAAGTAACACAACATTTAGAGTCTACAATATCTTATTGTTTGACTTTGTATGTCCTCCAAGACAGTAACATTAGAGATCTTCAAATATAACAACTTGGAATGTTTGGATACTAATCTTTTCTTAACAATCTGAATTAAACAGTGGGAATCCTGTGACAGGCCTAACACTTATTTTCCCACTCATTCCACAGGACAGAACCCAGCTAAGTAACAAATACATTTTAGCAGATGTGTAACTAAGCTTAATTCAGAAACGTAGGATCAAACAAAATGCACAAATCATTATGCAGACTTCTTTATTCTGGAGAAAATATTTGTAATTAATAATGGTGATAAACTGCTTTTGAAATAGGAACGCAGCACTAGACAACATCTTCAGCAACTGTAGTATCAAAAATCTGATAGCAGACTCGCTGTTCTGTTCCATCTCTAACTGTGTAGGACCTGATGACGCATTCCAGCCATGGCAAGTCATCTACAAATCAGAAACAAACCATGCATTTTCACATGAATTTTTAGCTCTTGTAACACCAGGTAAAACTCTAGCAGAGCCTTTAACAAGATACACAAAACACAATCCAGCTGAGAAGGAAAACTAAAAATTATTTTTTATTTCATAACAAGCATTCTAGTTTATATTTTAGGATCTGTAATGCTCTTCAGTCATCAGCATGGCTATTTGAGGAAAATTTACTGCTCAGAAAAAAGGAGTACTAACAGTTAATATATAATAAATAAATACTAACATTTTGTAAGGAAAAAATAAACTGTTCATGACAGGGTCATGTGTGGTACATATACAGTATGTGTTGGATGAGGCCATCAGATGTTTCTTAAGAAAACTGCGTTGTCAATCCTTTATAACAAACTCTACATTTGTTACCTTGAAGCCATCTGCCAAAGTGGCTGGATCACCAAAGAAAGTATCTACCTTAGCGAATAAGTTGTTCTCAACATCATCTTGCATTCCCCACAATTTAAACATTGCAATGAAATGTACCACTGTGAAAAATATCTAAAAATGGCACTGGGATGCCATAAGAAAGGAGTCAGTCCAAAGAAGAGCCACCCATAAGATCAGAGTCTTTAAAGGCAAGCCAGATGAGGAAAGGCTGAGAGATCTGTGACTCTTCAGCCTGAGGAAAAGACAAGCTGAGAGGGGATCTGGTAGCAGCTTACTGCTATGCTAGGGGAGTACATCAAGGGCCCTGCTCACCAGGGCACCTGAGGGGAAAACCAGGTGCAATAATGGCCACAAACTCCTGGAAGACTGATTCAAGCTCAACATTAGGAAAAACATCTTCACAGTCAGGGTATCCAGACTGTGGAATAAAATTCCTCCAGAGGTTGTGCAATCATCTACTCTGGAAATTGTCAAGAGGAGACTAGACAGACACCTTGCTGGGGTCACCTGAGCCCCAGTTATCTTTCCTGCTTGGTGCAGGGGGCTGGACCTGGAGATCTTCCAAGGTCCCTTCCAGCCTTACAGTCTATGAATCTATAAATCTATGAATCTGGAGGGAAAAGAAAGATGGGCATGAGTGTGGTGTTACTGTGACATTTAGGTTAAAAGTATTTAGGTTAATTTTGATATAAACATGAATTAGCTCTATCCCTACTTGACTATAAATGTTTACACACAAAACTGAATCTACACCTGAGGTAATCTTGGAAGGACCAAGTCAATACATATCCTTTCCACAAGGCTCTTGTCCTGATAAAGGAATTAACCAAGCACCACACAGTAAACAAAAGGAACTGACACTTTCCTTATAATTCTGTACATTTGCAGTACTGCATTTGGTCTGATCATATGTATAACAAGCCAAATGCTAAGACAGTCATATAACTTTACATATATAGTAGCAGATTAAAGAGAGACAGCTGACCTATTTTTCTTTTGGGAGAAGAGAGTGAATTCATGGTCGCCTCCATCTTCTTCTGAAGAAGATCACTGCTAAGAACTTCACAGGCAGGAATCTGGAAAAACTTTTCCTGGAAGGGAAATGAAGGGTTTGAGGCAAAAGGAAGACAAAAATAATTAGGATCTTGAACATTTTTTCTCCTGACCTTTTACAGGTCTCTTGCATTTCATGAAGTTCCAAACTAGCAAACAGGAGGTAATACTGCCAATACAGAGTTTTCAACAGCATCCAGATATTTAAAAACCCACCAAAGGAGAGTACATATGAACATTATATTACTTGTGTCTCAGATCTGTGCTCAGGAACTAAAAGCAACAGAATACTGCATCAGTTGAATGCTTGGAGAACAACATACCACTCTACAGGAGAATGGGTACCATATAATCTGGTTTTATTTAAGTAGTACTTTTCTATTTTTAATTTAACGCTCTCATTTAAGTGTTAGAAGTTTTTGGTTGGTTATTCACAATGTAACATCTACTGAGAAAAAAATACCTCTACAGAGAAGAAAGAAATAAAACTTAAAAGGTCATATATGCATTCTCATTTAATATACCTCCCTTCTCACGCCCCCAAGATTTCTGGGCTGATTTGGACTTCCTTCTTGAGTTTGGCTGATTTTCACTTCCTGCAATTGGGCCACTGTAGTTGGGCTCCAGATGCTACTTCATGAACATATGAAATGGTGATGAACTGTTTTGTGTTGATGCAGAGACTTTCTGCTACCCCATTCTGCTAGAAGATCTCAAGGGATCTCATGGGATCTCTTAACTCCCATTTGATTTTTATACTAGAAGTCTAATTAAGAATGGCCAGAAAGTTGGGAAGGATCAGAGAGGAATATGTTGTAAGATTACATTGTCTTCCTACCTCTAACGTTCCACCCCAACTTCAACTCCTTTATTTTCACTATCCCTTTTTTTTCCAGAACATTTCTATTTGACTGTCGGATTAAGAAAATGAACTGGAAGCGTTACTATAGAAATGTGACTAGAAGCTGGTTTAAAGTTACACTTCAAAGTAGCCCTGCTCCTTCTCAGACACTGCCGGAGTACCTCAGTCTGGGCACTGGGAAGTGGTGGTTCCTTTGAAGTGCCACCAGAAGCAGTGCTAGCAGATGGCACTCCAAAAGAAATGTTTTTTTCTTCCTGCAGCCCAGCTGTAGCATTTAGCAACACCTAATATGAATCTGGGCTACTTTGAAGTGCAGCTTTCCTATAGGAACCTGAATTGGGAGATAGCTCATGACCCCCATTGTTCCTGACTTTGTTCCTCAACAGATTTCAAGAGACAGATTCCAAAGGAGGAAAGAGGGGAACTACAAAGAAGGCCAGCTCAAGTAGGGAATACATACTTTGCCTACTCTTGCAGCTACTGCCTATGGTATTTTAAAATTGAAAAAACTGAAGAAATAAAAATGAAATATAAATTGAAGAAATACTGAGTTCTCCTAACAAATTTAAGTCTGCTATCATGAGTATAAGATTTGGGGTCTTTTATAAATTGATTACACCACAAAGTTATACAGCTATAAGGAGGGGCCTACTCGAATTGCAACTGCACTGATTTTGCAAAAATGGGAGACCTTTGTGAAATGCTCAAGGGAAAGAAAACAAAAAACAAAAACAGACCCAACCCTTTTCTCCCTTATCCCTCTCCCCAAATTACTAAAAATAAAGTACTAGCTCCCCACTAGCGGTCCTCCTGGCTATGCAGCCTGGCACAAGGGGGCTGCTGGCATGAAAGGGACCAGGCAAGATGGGTGCTACCTCTCACTTCTGATTGGCTAAGGGCTGCATGTTGTGTGGCCCCACCATTCTACAATCAGCAGTGAGGGGTGGGGCCACATAATGATCAGCCCTTTCCACCAATAAGTGGGAAGTGGTGTGTGTGTGTGCGGTGGGGGTGGGGTTGCACCTTTACCCCACTGTAATAAGCCTGTGAAAATGGTGGCTGGCTCCATGATCTCACTGTGAAATTGGCCAGCTGCCTCCCTGAGTTGGGTAGACCCCTAGTTATAAGATATACATATGCAAGTAATGTTATCCCATCTAAAGCTTTGGCCTTCTCAATTTATGTATACTTTACATACAATTAATGAATATTCCACATCTCTAGGGTCAGGCCATTGCTATTTAGGAACAAGGACAGTGTCCACATTTTAGAAAAAAATCTATATTTGTTATGTCAAAGAGTTTTGGTAAGTACTGTTTTGGTAAATGTGGAGAAGACCTCAGGATTAGGTAAGGCAAGCACTAAGCTTTCCAGGGCAGGTACTGAAATCTAGGGGTGACCTGATAAAGACAAGTCCTTTGCCCATAATTGATGTTGGCAAAGAAAAACTTCCACTTAGCAATGCTCATGCCTCAGTTCAACCTCACAGGCTACAATATTTAAGACTTTAATCCAAATTCAAATACTAGATTTACAGAATGGGTATTTATTTGACGCTGGCTGGAGACGACTTAAAACAGTACCAAAGTTGTCTGGTAAGTCATGGTATTCTTGACCTAACCCAAAAGAATCATCTCAAAGGTGAACTCAAAGGTGAAATTCATATCGCTATTCAAAGGTAAACTTAAGTTTCATATTTAGCTAGTTTAACCTACCTGAGCCACCCCTCTTGATCTATATTACCTTGGGGTGGCTGTACCAGAAGCACAGAAGGAAAGACAAGTGTAGTGGAATGAGTTTCAAGAATCAGTCTGCTCATTACTTGTTTCAAGTTATGGCTAGTAAAAACAGATGTGAATCACAAAAGGGCTGGAAGCTGTGAGATGACTGCTGGTGGACTTCCTATATTTGTAAATTTAGTACTGTACCAAGTCCTGAACACACCACATGGAAGGGCAGATTTGGGGAGGCTTGACTTCCAGCTCTGATGAATGGGAGAACATCCAGAGCCAAACTATGAAGAGATGAGCAAAGATTTTTTAATATAGATGACTGACAGACTTGGGCTAGATGAGAATGGGAGTAAGTAGTAGTATGAACATGCCCTGAATAATCCTGCCCAAAGCAGCAAGACTGCATGATTTCCTACCCACTTAAAAAAAAAAAAAAAAGACAGCTCAGCCAGGGAATTGGAAATAAGTTGATTTATAAACCAACAATAGTACTTACTTTAGTTCATTTTTAAGTCTGAGCATGCTATTTCCACCTTTCCTTCCCCCCCCCCTTTTACCATATGTCTTAAATGGGTCAAAATGGCTTTTTTGCACTTCAAGCAACTGACAACACTAATAATTAGTAAGCTTAATATACATACTTCCATTTAAACCCTGAATGAGAGAAAATGAAAATGATGCTGTTCATATTAAAACCCATCACCTTTTGATTCTATTTATCTAAATTTACTTACATAGTCAAAAAGGTATGCATTTAGTTCTCCTGTTCCATCAACAAGTGTAAATTCCATAACAAACGCATACTGGAGTGGCTTAATACCTAAAACTAGAAGTGGAAAAAATGTTGGGCTTCAGATACTGAATACTCAAGGAAGAATTGTGACAACATAAGCTGACTGAAGTAAACTTGATGTTTTTTATTACATGACTTACTTTATAGTTTAAAAATATAATCAGGTAGTTGGATAGACGGTGGTTGTAAGATGCAGTATACACATTTTATGACAATTTTATCTGGCAAGCAAGCATAATCAGAAACTTAGGAACACTTACATATGAACTACTGTGGAATTTCAATTTTGCTTGAAAAAGTATAGAAAATTACAGAAAATACTTCAAAGCATTTATATTTCTTAGAGGTGAGCCAATATGTTGGTCCAATATTGGCAATCAGGCCAATGCAGCTGATACTTTGTCCCATAAATAACCGTGCATGCGCGCAGCTGCAGTGCAACGTGTACAGAGTGAGGAGCAGAGCTGGCAGCGTGGAAAGCTGTGTGCAGCTGGTAAGTCTGGTGGGGAAGAAGGGCAGATCAAGGGCTCCATGGTGAGGGAGGGTGTGGGCTTGGGGCTGAGGTAGAGGCTGCCCAGCCAGGGCCCGGGTGGGCATGGGATGCAGAAAGGGAAGGGGGCAGCTCCCACCACTGCATGCAGCTTGTTCGGTGCTCATTTGGCAGCTCCTGCTGCTGATCCCACTGCTTGTCCAGGAGGGCACAGGGGGCGCATGTGCCCCCGGATCTGCGTGGGGCAGGGCTCTTCCCAGCCGGTCAGATCTGGGGGCACACCCTCCCAGATGAGTGGCAGGAGACACCAGATGAGCACTGGATGAACCGCAAGCTGTGGCAGGAGCCACTCCCTGCTTCCTGTGCCCCTCTGATGAAATGCTCCTCTGTCTCATGGCTGCCCCAGCCCCAGTCCACAGCTACAATCTGCCCTGTGCCGCACAGATCGGGGGGCGCCCGCCCTCCCCGCCCCCCCCATGAGCCACTTGCAGCTGTCCTGCATCCCTCCCTGCCCTGCCTGGTCAGCGCCTGCCCCAATCCCAGCCCCATTCCCTTCCTCACCGCTGGCACCTTGATCTGCCTCCCACCACCCCTTCCCTCTCCTTCCACCACACCAGACTTACCAGCTAAAGAGCCGTGTACTGGAAACTGGATCAGTATCAGCCGATATGCTTCCTTAAAAATTGGCTATTGGTACCCCAAAAATCTATATTGGTGCAATTTTATGACAATTTTATCTGGCAAGCAAGATAAAAATATGTATTGGTACCCATTGGCTATTGGTACCCCAATATTTCTCCTTCCTAAAATATTTCAAATATTTGGATATAGGGGGAGAGCAGGCGGGGATGGAGACCCGTGGCCCCCCCCCTCGGGACCACTCCCCCCTTCCGTCCTGCTGTTTGGGGTCCAGGCCTGCTCCCCCCCTCCCTGAAGCAGTGGCAGGGGGAGCAGGCCTACTGTGGTGGGGGGAGGAGTAGGGCTGGGCAGACCCGGTGGTGAAGCGGGGATGGGAGGTGGTGGTTCAGGGCTGATGCAGGGGAAGGGGAAGAGGGGATGGGGAAGGAGCAGAACCAACCTCTACCCCTGCCCCCCCACGTCATCTCAGAGCCCACTCCTCCCATCTCCCCATTGCCAGGTAAGCCCAGGCTTGCTGCACCCCCTGCCATGGTGGCCCAGCTTCTCCCCATCCTCGGGCCCAGTCCTACCCTTCCCCCACTGCCATTGCCACGGTGTGCCCCCTGTTCCTCCCACCACTGCCGTGTCGGGCCCTGCAGGCAGAGACGAGAGAAGGGGACGGGGCAGGCTGAGGCCAGAGCTGGTGGCCTTGCTGCCCCCTGTGGCATCCTAAGCCCACTCTCCCGCCACGCTGCTTTCACCTGCAAGGAGTAACGGGGGGAGAGGCCAGCTCCCCTTTTCCCCCCATTCCATCATCACCACCTGCAAGGAGCAAGGGGAGTGTTGCCTTGGTCTCCCCATTCAGTCCACTCTGTTGCCCCCATCTCCACGGAGCAGGTGGGGAGGAGGCCAGCTGGCCTCACCGCCCCTGTTTGTCAGCCAATAAGAGCATGAATAAAACGTTATGGAGAGACAGACAGATAGACTTAGGCTTTTATAACATTAGAATATTCATATATATAAAGTGTATAAGTCAATGATAAAACAAGAAATCTATTCACTTACAAAAAACTGCAAAACAATACAAACACTGGAAAAAACATTCATTTAATGAATTTTGTTTTCATTTTGAGAGAAGTAAATTTCTAATGGGCACATCATGTTACTATTAGTTATATAGTATCAAGGACAATAAAAAGTCCTTTTTCAGATATGTGGGGAGCCAGAGAAAAAGCAAGGGCAACACTGGACACCTGCTGAACCAGATGGGGCAACTGAGAACTGATGCCCAGAAAAAAGCTAATCTATTAAATAGGTACTTTGCATTGGGCTTTCATCAGTCCTATGGCACGACCATGCCCACCACGGGACAGGGAGGTCTGGGTGAGGGAGATCCTTTGTCCTCCATTAATGCTGACCTCGTGAAGGAACATCTTGAGAAGCTGGATACCTTCAAGACAGCCGGCCCTGACAATCTACACCCCAGGGTACTCAAGGAGCTGGCGAACACCATAGCCCAGTCTCTGACACAGATCTTTGAAAACTGGCGCTCTGGTGTAGTGCCCAGAGACTGTAAGAAGGCCAGTGTGGTGCCGATCCTTAAGAATGGGAGGAAAGTGGATCTGGCAAACTATAGGCCCATCAGCCTGACTTCTATCTCAGGGAAGATCTTAGAAAAAGTTTATTAAAGAGGCCATCCTTAACGGACTGGCCAACGCCAACATCCTAAGGGATAGCCAGCATGGGTTTGTTGCTGGGTAGGTCTTGCTTGACCAATCTCATTTCCTTCTATGACCAGGTGACCTATCAGCTGGACAAGGGAGAAGAGATTGATGTCATACCTTGAGTTCAAAAAAGCCTTCGATCTGATATCTCACGATCGCTTCTTGGCAAAACTGGCCAATTGTGGCCTTGGGTCCACCATGATCCACTGGCTGGAAAACTTGCTCTGTGGTCAGACCCAGAGGGTAGTAATTGATGGAAGCCAATCATCATGGTGTCCTATGACCAGTGGGGTCCCCCAAGGCTCTGTCCTTGGACCCATATTGTTCA
>NW_017728931.1:105905518-105911622 GCF_001723895.1 Crocodylus porosus
TAGATGCTTCTCAAGCAAATCCTGGGACGTCGTTCTTGTCCTTGGTGAGGCTGCAGCTGGAGTACCATGTCCAGTTTTGGGCTTCGCAATTCAAAAAGGATGTGGAGAAGCTTGAGAGAGTGCAGAGAAGAGCCACGCGCATGATCAGATGTCAGGAAAACAGACCTTACGATGACAGGCTGAGAGCCATGGGGCTCTTTAGCTTGGAAAAGGGCAGGCTCAGGGGTGATCTGATGGCCACCTATAAGTTTATCGGGGTGACCACCAGTTTCTTCACCAGAGTGCCCCAAGGGATGACAAAGTCGAACGGTTATAAACTACAGCAAGACCGTTTCAGGCTGGACATTAGGAAGGATTTCTTTACTGTCTGAGCCCCCAAGGTCTGGAACAGCCTGTCATCAGAGGTGGTTCAAGTACCTACATTGAACACCTTCAAAAGCAAACTGGATGCTTATGTTGCTGGGATTCTATGACCCCAGCTGACTTCCTGCCCTTTGGGTGGGGGGCTGGACTCAATGATCTTCCGAGGTCCCGTCCAGCCCTAATGTCTATGAAATCTATTAACTTACACTTACAATCATACTATAAACTTGAAGAGGATGTTTATGATCTCTTCTTTTATATATCATCATGTTTGCATTTATTTAAAAAAAAAAATCATTGCAAGCCGAGAGGCATCCTGTGATTTTAAATCCTAACTGGAATGTGAGCCGAATTGAACATGATTCTATCCAGAAACTGTTGAGTCTATTTTCCTCTGTTCCCAGTGATTCTCAACTATGGTGATGCTAGGTCCTTTTAAGGGTGCCACATAACATGAGAACTGTTATGGGTGTACACACCTACATATGATTTACAAGATAAAACCAGAGATTATCAAATAGGAATTCACAGCAAAAAATATTCTGGCCTGTTGTGGTCAGACTTCTTTGCTGCACAAGAATTATTTTTTGGTAGTAAAGAAAGAATAAAAGTTTAAAACCTGGCATTTTACAAAGGGTGCCTTGATCTTAAAAGGTTAACAGTCACCCATATTCATGTTTTATGCCTGTTCACTGCTCTGTATTTCCTCCAACAGTTGTCAGGACTGACTACCTTAGAGTACTATTGCAAAGACTGTCAAAGGTGACTTATAGACTAATTCCTTTTGGCTCCTTACAGATTTAACTCCTCCATAATAATATGTGAGACTAGCACACTAATGCCCTCTAGTGTTTTTTTCCTTAGGGCCTTTTTACATGGTGTACTTTGAGATGCTCAAATGCTGCTCAGTGTTAGTGCTAGCTTGAGTTTGAAGCTGATGCACCTTACAGCTGAAAACCTTCTCTAACTGTCTTTACGTGCCCAACTGTGACTTGCCACTATAGAGGGCTGGTGAGCCAGAACAAGCTTCTATGTATGAGAGACGGCTTGAGGGTGAGTAGGTAATTAAATGGGAGGTGCAACGGAATTAAATGGGAGGTGGGGGACGAGTGGTGAAATGAAGGAAGTCAGCCACTGAAGGATAAAATGTAGAGAAGGGGAAAAAAATAATTTAAAAAGAAATAAAGAGAAAGTAAATTTTAAAAGGTTGAATGTTTTAATAAATTGGAATTTGGGACTGGGGTATGAAAGTTACAGCCAAGGTGGCTGGAAGAAGGAAGTGATGAGGGAAGGCATTTTTGGGGGAACTACTGTCTGTGCCCCAGGAAGGAAGTTGCAGCTCATGAGAACCTGATCCGGCCCACTAACTTGTTCCCCCCAACCTTACTAGACCCTACTCCTGGACTTGTCTGAGACCTGTGACCTGGCTGGCTGGCATGTGCTATACAAGCTGTTTGTGTGGAGCTGCATGTCTGGGGGTGGGAAGGTTGCATGCCTGGGGTGGGAGGGTGAGTTGGATTGGTGCCAGAACCATCCCTGGACAGTAGAGTTCAGGGGGTGGAAAGTCTGTCCACACAGAACAGTAGGGTGGGGGGTAGGGACACTGCATCCTGGGATGCTGGATGACAGCAAGTTGGGCAGCTCATCTTTAGGGAATGACCACAAATTAACTGAGCATGAGCTGGAAAGCATGAATCAGAGATAAATTTGCCCTGGGGTGGCATAACTAAGCGGTCTAAAATGTGTTTAAAACTAGTCTTAGGTGGTAATACGTAGACAATCCAGCGGTTAAGAGCTCCATGAGTCATTTAAAATTAACAAGGCCCTTAAAAGTTAAAAAATCTACTACTGTTCACAGATAAGAACAATTTTTCTTTTTAAGTACTCATATTTAAGTGCATTACATAAACTTTACCCCAACGCTACTTAGATATGCAACTCACAACTACCTTTTGTTCTCTGTGTATATAAAGATTCATTACACCTACACTGCTTTAGGCGTTAACAATATTACTTACTGCAGAAGAAACAACAGTGGGCTAAGGTTTCTTATAGATAAAAACATTTTCAATTCTTCTGAACACATCATTTTAAAAGGTAAGTATGTGTTTATTTCCAGCCAGGGAAACGCAGATACACCAAATAGCTACAAACTTACATACACACACAATGCATATAAGACATTAACAAACTGCAATCCATTCATTGAATATTCTGTATCTAAGGCCCAGAATAAAAGTATAACAGTGTTTCATTCCATGCTTACAGTCAACTTACTTTGTGCCACTTCACTAGGTTCCCATGAGGGATGTTCTTCTTCAGAAAGGAAATGTAGACTCTTGATAGTCTTTGGTTTTGAACATTGCTTGCACCTGACAGATAAGAAAAAGATGATAGTACATACACTTCGGATTACTGAATGATAGAAAAGTAGAGTTGGAAGGGACCTCACAAGGATGTCTAGCCCAGTTCTCTGCTCAAAGTAGAATCATTCGTAACTAAATGCATGAGAGGAAGAATCACTTCCCTTGATTTGTAAGCGACACGGCTGTTAAAAAAACCCAGCACGTTGCTACCTTTTTTTGCATCAAGAGTGTAGTGTTGGTTCACATTCAGTTTGTGGCAGCAGTGCTACTCAGTCTTTTAGCTCAGTGGGCCACGAGTGGCACGGCCCATTTGTGGATTAATGCATGGGCTGGTGGGGCCCCTGCAAGAAATGGCAGTTTTCCCTTTGCAGGCAGAAACCATTCCAGCCTGCAAGGAGCTTCCAGGAGTGATGGGCATTGTATGCATGTGGCCCAGAACACATCTGGGGAGTGTGGAGAACAGCTCCCTGCAGGGGGGGAGGGGGGCATATCAAGGTCCCCATGGTGAAAGAGGGAGCAGGAAACTAGGGGTGCTGCCCAGCCACAATGGTGTGTGGGATCTGGGACCAGGGCAGGGAGCAGGACAGAGCCACAGGCAGCTCATCCAAGTGGTGCAGGGGGTGGCTTTCCATCACTGCACGCACTCTCCCAGGGAAGGCATGGGGGAGCATGTGCCCCCATACTTGTGCATGGGATGGATGAGGGCTTCTCACTGTGGCCTTGGGGCTCTTCACCCAGGTGCCTTTGCCCAGGGGCTGAGTTGCCTGCCTGCCTGCCTGCCTGGGGACAAAGGCAGCAGGGTAGAGAGCCCCAAGTCTGCAATGAGCACCATGCCTCTGCCCTTGCCCGGCTCAGCTCTGCTCTGGCCATGGCAGGGGAATGGGAGGAGGCAGGGAGCAGGGAGGAGTGGTGGGCATATGCCACCTCTCCCCAGCCTGGCCAGGTCCACCCAGCCTCTTCTTGGTGAGGGCACTGAGCTGGGCTCAGCTGGGCTGAGGGTCTTGTGGAGGGGGGGTATACCCACCCCAAAATCTACTTTCCTCACCCCACCCAGCCACCCTTTCCACAGCTGCTGCTGCATGTCCCACAGAGCTGAGCCCAACCCTGGCCCAGTCTCTGCCCCTGAAGTGAGTGCTGCACCTTTGCAGGCTCAGCTGCACAGGGTGGGTGGGTGGTGGTAGGTGAATTTTGGGGTAGCTATAGCCACCCCAAGCCCTCTCCTAGCAACACTGCTACCCATGGGGCATGGAGGCCTACTCTGCCTTTGGCAACAGCATCACCTGGAGGGGAAGAGGCCACTCCCCTGCTGGAGCCCACGACCTCAATAAATATTAATCCATGACTGCCAGGGCCAGTCTGTGGGATGGACTGGGCCTCACATTACATCTGCCTAGCTGCACACATGTGGATTGGGACCTGGGTGCCAAGATCAGGTCTTGGGCCCCTTGTGGCCCTGCACTCACCCTTGAGCACCAGGATCAGGTCCTGCACTGCCTTCACATGCTAGGATGGGGCCCCATGGTCCTGTGCCACCACTGCCTGCTCAGATAGTGCCCCTGTGATGCCACATCTAGCCTGGGATACCAGTATCAGGTCCTCTACCACCCTATGCACCCAATCTAGCCCATAGGGCCCCTTTACACTTCCCATGGGTCTGGAAAGTTGGCAGCAAAATATTCAGGTATATGGGGAGCCCTGCAGAACAGTTGATCTGACACTAGGGACCAGATCTGGCCTGTGGACCAAGCACTGAGCACATTTGTTCTACTGTAACCCCTAGGTCCCTCTTTGCAGTCCTGCAGCTTAGACAATTATTTCTCAGTCTGTATTTTGGCAAGCGATTATTTCATCATAAGTGCAGGACTTTGCACTTTTCCTTGTTGAATTTCATCTAATTAATTGTGGACCATTTTCCCAAACAATCTAGGTTATTCTGGATCCTAGCCCTACCCTCCAGTGTCTGCAACTCCACCCAACTTGTTGTCTTCTTCCAATTTCCTAAATGTGTACACGATCTCATCATCCAAATAATTAATGAAGATATCGAACAATACTGGACCCAGGACAGACCTCTGGGGAATCGCACTTGATACCTTCTCCAGACTAGACATTGAGCTATTGATGACTACTCACTGAGAATTAGGATCCAATCAGTTATGTATCCACCTTACAGTACTTTCATTTGGTCTGTATTTCCTTAGTTGGTTAATGAGAATGTCATGGCAGACCATGTCAAGAGCTTTGCTAAAGTCAAGGTATATCACATTCACTGCTTTCCCCATCATTCACAGAGCCTGTTCAACTTACTATAGAAGGAACTCAGGTTGATTAGGCATGGACTTGCTCTTGGTGAATCTATGCTGGCTGTTCCTGATCCCTTTTGTTTTCTTCTAGGTGATTCACAATAGATTCCTTGATGCCCTACTCCATGATCTTTCCAGGTATCAAGGTCATGCTGAATGGTCTATACTTCCCCAGAGCCGCTGCCTTCTCTTTCTTAAAGACTGGCACTTTATTTTTCCCTTTTTCAGGCATCCAACCTATGAGTACTCAAAGCAGATAGCCAATGGCTCTCAAAATTACCTCAGCCAGTTCCTTCAATACCCTAGGGTACATTGTATCTGGCCCTGCCAGCTTGAAAGTATCTAGCTTCTCTAAGTAATCCCTAATCTGTTATTCTACTGCTCTACACTGCTTGTTTTCTTCCCAACCTTTGCTGCCAATTGCATTCAACACTTGGTAATTGCCTCTTTGTGAAAACTGAAGTAAATAAGGCATTAAATACTTCAGCTATCATCCATCACTAGATTGCCGTCCATATTCTCTGTAGGAGCTATAGTTTCTCTGGTTGCCTTCTTACTTTTGACACACTTATAAAATCCATTTGTATTGCCTTTTATGTCCCTTGCCAGGTGCATTTCAAGTTGTGCCTTGGTCATCCTAATTTTTCCATATATGCCTTTATGATACAAGCAGTCCTCACACTTGTTAACCAATTGGTTCCTGAAAACTGCATTTTAAGTTGAAACATTGTAACTTGGAACCAATTTTCCCATAGGAACAATGTTATAAATGGGTGAGATTTGACGTGTGATACAGCTGCATCCAGTTGGTAAATTTGTTGTGGAAGAAGGGGAGCGGGGAGGGAGAAGATCAATACCCCTGCATTCAGGAAGGAGCTGCTCATCTGGAAGGGCATGGGGGGGGGGCAGGCATTTGCTCCCAGATCTGTGTGGGGCGGGTGAGGATGGGGCTGCACTGCACTGTGCTTCGGGCAGGTGGCAGGAGCTATGGGGGAGGCTACGGCAAATTTTCAGGTGGCTGCAGTCTCCCCATAACCCCTGTTCATCTTCCCACGCCGATCCAGGGTCACCC
>NW_017728931.1:105911722-105932188 GCF_001723895.1 Crocodylus porosus
CCCGCTCCCATACTTCCCACTGCTCGCGCAGCCGGGGTGCGGTAAGTGCAGGACGGAGCTGTGGCTCATTTAGGTGGCGTGGGGAGCAGAGAGGTATGGCTCCCACTGCTGCACGCTGCTTGTCTAGAGGTAGCACAGCAGCCCAGCCCTGGCAGGGCAAGTGGCATAGCACCCGCTCCCAGTGCCACCACACCCACCCGGAGCACAGCGTGGTGCAGCCCCAGTGCTGCCCACCCCAAGCAGGCTTGATGCCACGTGCCTCCTGCTGCTGGGCTGAGACTCATGCCCTGCCCACCCAGTGGTGGGACACATGTGGTGTTGGGCCACTCCCAAGCCAGCTACAGCAGGGCTCTGGACAAAAAGCCCAGTAGGCAGGGGCAGCTGGCTTGCCCCGTGTACAGTTCAAGGGGGCAAGTGCTGCCTGGACTTGGATCCCCCCCCAGCCTGGCCTGGCCGGGGCTCTGTTCACCCAGTGGCAGGGGGCATGGAGGAGGATTGTCCTACTCACCTGGCTTGGCTGGCAGCACGGAGCGCAGCTCAGCACAGCCATGTGAGTCCTGCTGCTTTTACCTCCCGGACTGCGTCTCGGCTACACCCCATATGCATCCTGCTGCTCCCAATCGCGGAGCCTCTGACATCCAATATCAGTACTGAGATCAAGTGTCAGGGGCTCCCAATTGACTGGTCAATCACTATCGACAGGTTGAGGATTTCTTTCCATGTCTCAACTCATTGCAGAGATTGCTGTCTAGAAACGCTGATCTCCTGTTGCACTTCCCATTCTTCTGTGGCACTGAAAAAACTTGCTTCAGCTACCTTAAAGTACAGCCAGCTGTCCTGGACTCCCTTTCCCTCCAGTTCCCGTAGTACGTTAAAATCTGCCTTCCTGAACTTCAGTGTCTTTCTGCTGCTGCTCTTAGTCCTTTCTTCCCATTTAATAGTCAGTCACCCAAGTTACCTTCCACCTCCACAATCTCAATGAGTTCCTCCCTGTTTGTGAGTAGCAACTTGAGAAAAGCTTCCCCCCAAGTTGGACTCTGCCATCTGAATCAAAAAAAACCCACAACTTATCCTCAACACACTCCAGGAATTTGCTTAGACTGCTTGCACACTGCTGCCTCTCTCCCAGATGTCCCCATAATTCAAGTCTCTCATGAGAACTATGTCCTGCAATTTGGAAGCTTCCACCAGTTGTTTAAGAAGGCCTCACCCACCTCCTTGTCTCGGGTCTGGTGGTCCATAGCAGGAGGCTATGATGGTGTTCCCCCTGCCGCTCTCATCTCTAACCTTTAATAGGAGGTTTTCAATAAGCAGATCTTCCACTTTGTACTGAGCCTTTATAAGCAGGGCAACACTACCTCCCTTTCCCCGCTCCTATCCTTTGTGAATGAGCTATACCCATCCATGACTACTCTAGTCACATCAACTATCTCAATTATACCATAATTCTGTACTTGTACTGGGACCTCCAATTCTTCCTGCTTGTTCCCCACATTTCTTGCGTAAATAGATAAATATTTTGGGTATCTAATAGACTGTTCTAGCCTCTGTTTAAGAACATTGCTAAGGCTTTTGTTATTGCTCTACTTGTTAAGCTTTAACCAGGAGCCTAGACTCTTTACTTATCTCTGGGCTTTTGTCTCCATTTACTAGTGAACTAGCTTAAATTCCTCCTCACTTCAGTACTACAAACTATTAAATCTTTCCCTTTGTACGGAAGAAGGTTATTCAAATAAAAGTATTCTAATGGAATACAAAACACCTTTAAAACTCAAGTGTATTTCAGCGTGCAGAAATCTGAGGCAGCATGTAAAGTAGCCAGTGCTAATGCTCTTTATGAATCATCATCAAAAAGAAAATAAGTTATTTTAGTTGGAGAAAGATGGCCTAATTGAATAAGTAAGGCTGGTAACTATGTGTTCTTGAGTACATATTCATAAACCAGAACTTTTTGTTGTTTAACAATACACAAAGTGCCATTTTGTAATAGCAGTAATAAATATGAAAATGTACAATGCATTAAAAATATGGCAGGGTTAGTATAGGAATTTGGCTTTTCCTGTGCCCAAACATATTTTAAATATGAGCTATTAAAATTACCTCTTCTTTTTGTTACTACAGTATTTATGCATCCTCATAAACTACAGAAAGTATGATAGTAAGTAAAATACAGTAAGTGGATAGAGAAGTCCATCTCATTTTGTTCTCTTTGCCCCAGGAAACAAAATTACAGAAGCACTGTTTATTTTTCTTCAAAGTCCGCTTTCATATCAGTGTATTACAGTTAAAACATAAAACAAACATTTATCTACTTTAAGATTAAAAGTAAAATTTAGGTTAAAAAAAAATCAAGGGTGCTAATTTTGCCTCATTTGTATAGCTATGAACCTTGGATCAATTAAGTCAATCCAATTTTACACTGGAATAACCTAGAATGGAATGCAGTTTACTACATGCAAGTATGTCCATACTTACACCCCTTACACACTTGCCCTAAATAAATGCCACGTAGAAAGTACATTAGGGCAATCCAACTTTGGTGTGGCTGGAGGCTGCAGGTAGCACCAGTGTAGCCCCCAGGTTATATACTACATAGGCATGTAGTATGCAACCCCTCCCTGTAAACAGTGAGAGTCCTGGCTTCATCATAATAGTGATGGTATGACCTACTTAGGAAACTGAGGCATGGGCAGTTGAAACTTGTTATATAACCAAAGAGAGGGAACTTTATGTTAATAAGTTATGATATGATAATTAATATGAGTGGTCCAAGAAAATGATACTGTTGAGTGATATTGATTGATTGAGATGTGCAAGCAGTGATTGGACCATGGTATGATCGGCAGGTAGCGTGAGGTGCCCACTACAAAAAAGCAAGTGTGAGGCACCATCTCAGTGTGTGTGTGTGTGCACATGTGCACGAGTGTGCAGGAGCATGCGTGCGTGTCCGCATACGTGGTGAAGGGTGCATGTGCCGAGAAGCTGTGTGAGCCGAGTCTGAGAGCCTGAGAGTTTTGAGTGGTGTTGAATCTGCTGGAGAAGCTGGGGAGTGCGGGTGCTGAGCACTGCGTGTGTGGGGACACTGGAATTCCACCTGAGATACTCACCTTCCTTTCCCCCTTAGGATGGGTAAAGTATGACCCTTCCTTTTTGAGGTCTCCAAGTACTCTGTTTGTGGAGGAAACGGTAGAAATCCTCTGCCTGACAGGGATGTGACAGTAGGTCCTGCAGCCTGGGTGTCAGTGCTCTTGACTGCCACTACTGGTGACAGCCCAATATGGCTCTCTGTACATATCTGTATATAGCGTTCTGTTGAGCGGTTGTTAACTAGTTCATGTTGCTATGATTACTGTTAATTTTGGCTTGTAATACAGATTGCTTATTAACCCTTACTTGGTGTTGTATTCATTAATAGTAGTGGGCCTCAGGGTGG
Organism: Crocodylus porosus; assembly: GCF_001723895.1. NCBI lineage: Eukaryota > Metazoa > Chordata > Crocodylia > Crocodylidae > Crocodylus > Crocodylus porosus. Next base: position 105,915,156 of record NW_017728931.1, read on the forward strand.
GGCTGGGCTGCAGGCCAATACTCTGAGGGGTTAATCCTTTCAGGTGCAAGTGAATCATAGACCCCTGGCACAGCAGAGGCCTAACAAACCTCTGTCTCTAGTGCCAGGCCAGACTTCATCCCCATCCCCAGAACTCTCATTACGCAGGCTGTACTGGTGGTACAAAGGCCCCTGTACCCTCCCTTGCTATGCAGCAGCAGGAAAGGTAGCCACTAGGGCCTGTGGGCTGCCAGTTGGACAGCATTTAGAAATAGGATAGTAAACAAAACAGAGATATATAGGAATATTAAAAAAAAAAAAAAAATGTATTCAGATAAGATAATATATTGTTAAAAGCATGACTAAGATGGTGACAAATTTAAATGCACAGGTAATTCTAGAATCAATCCCATCTCAGCTTGAACTTGGGCTTTTGTATAAAGTATATATGTGATATTCTACAAGGCTTTCAGTTATTGTGGCTTGATAGGTATGTGTAGTGGAATATGGAATGAGGCATCAAAACACCTTGTGGTTCCTAAATGTGCTCTACTTTCTAGGTTGGAAAATTATGCCTATAAAGGATGCTGGCTGTGAGATTGGCAAGCTTTTGGACTGGTATCTGCCCTAGGAGAGAAGGAAGGGAAACCATAATGTACAAGGGGTGGTCTGTACACTATATTCAGCTCCTCTGAAAGGGACGTTTCTATAACCTTGTAATAGACAAACAAAGGGGCAAGGGGCCATCAGGCCAAATGCAACATTGTACAGTTCCTTCTCATTCAGACCTGATTAGGTCTTACTGTCATCAGCCCAAGGCAGAATCTATTCAATCTGGGCATCTTCCTCTAAGCTGCACAGGTTGAACCGATAACCAGCTGAACTGTTGTTCAGTTTTCAACTGGAGAAGGCAGGGGAGGCTGGCTCTGACCTAGGCCAGTAGACAGGAGATGCGTGTCTCCCAACCTGCTGGCCATTGCCAGCCCAGCTAAGTATCTCCAGCCCCCTGTTGTTCTCTAACAGAGCGTTAAGGAGCACCCTGTCCAGGCGCTGGCCCACCTTGAGGAAGACTCCCCTTCAGGTTTCCCCCAGCCAGTGTTCCCCAGCCCAGGCAGCCCTGGGCAGCTGAGGAGAATCCCCCCTCTCCTCCTTTCCAGCTAGTGAATGCTTCAGGTGCTGCCACAGGAGGGAGGGAGAAGAAGTCTTCCTGGACTCACAGCAGCTGAGGCAAAACCAACTGCAGAGGAGCAGGAGAATTTCCCTCTGCTTCCTGAGGTTGCCTGAGACTTGCATGGGCTAAGGCAAGCAGCTCTGGGGTTTGGGAGGGGAGGGATTCTCCTCAGTTTCCTGGGACTTCCCAGGTTGGGTGACCCTGGGCTGGGGTAGGGGGGATCCCTCCAAGGAAGGGGCTCCCTGGTGCCCCTACGCTGGGCTGCATGGGTAGACACACAGCCAGGAGGATGACTTCTTCCTCCCTCTTGTGGCAGCAGCCAAAGCAATCAATAGCTGGGAAGGGAGAGAGGGGAGGGCTGCTGAGGGTGAAAAAGTCCCCACCACAGGATTTTTTCCTTCCCCTACTTGCCATGTAGAACTTGGCTACAAGGATCTGGGGGTCTGTTCCCTTGTCCTTGCACCCCCCCCCCCCCCCCCCCCCACATCCCTATGGGATGAGAGATGCAGGCAGGAAGCAGACTAAGGAGCAGAGGGGCAAGGTAGTCCCTACTCCACTGGAGCCGAGAGCATGGCCCATGGCTACGAAGCATCCTGGGATGCTGGGGGACTGTGAGTTAACTTGAACCAGGAAGGGATCAGGGACAGAAGTTCTATAACTGATTTAGGTTAAACCAGTTTAAGTCTAATACTACATCCAACCAGGTGTATCTTAAACCAGTTTTGGCCATTTTTAAAGCCGTATATATGCACTGAACTCCTGTTCTGTTATAGGTTTAAACCAGTTTCCAATCACTTAAATTGGTTTATGTGTAACTTCTGCTCCTAGCCTGTTTGAGGATATGGGCTTATCAGGAATTTGAAAGTACTGCTAATTTCTGTGTTTTTAAGAAATGTATATGTAGACACCTTTTAGGTCATCATGCTTTCATTTTTTTACAGCAAAGAAAACATACTGTAAATTCAAATAGCTGCTTTATTCATATAATCAATTTGTTAATGTCCTTATTGTCAACTAAATACAAAGGCAGCTCCTGAAATTGCCCTATGAATATGGAAATGAAGCATTTTAATCACTGGTAATAGAAACATAAAATCAAACAGTTTCAGGGAACTGTAAAAAAATACTACATGGACAGATTTTAAAAATTTAGCATCTCTTTAGAATAAAGAAACATAATAGGAGTTACTTGGCCCTCAACTATACTTATGGTAACAAGTACCATGTTCAGGCTACAGATCACTGCTTCCTTCTGCCAAATTGTATTCCTTTTTATAACTGTTAAGAGACAACAGTTTTTTCCCCAAATAACTTTTAAAAGATATGTCCAAAATGGGTATGAAAGGTTGAATTAACTTTCTATAAATCCATTTGATGTAACTTATAAAATATGGGCACAATATTTAACCTACCCATAATGCCGTATCTTCCCTTGCAAAAGGAATGGAGCAGAAAGGTCTAGGAGTTCAAGATCTTCTTGCATGGATCTCACAGGAATAACACCTTTAAATCTTCTTGTAAGTTTCATAATTTCTTTTTGTGTCCCTCCTTTAACAATAAACAAATAACAATTTATCAACTCAGAGTTCCCCAAAATCTTGATACCTGGGGCACATTATTTTCTGTATTAAAAATAGCAACGTACTTCATTCTTACACTTGAGAGAGATAGAGAGCGAGAGTGAGAATGAGTGTGTGTAAAATATGTATGCATGCATTCTTTTCTGTAAAACAACTAACGTATTCCATTCTCCTGACAGAGAATTGTATTAATGCTGAAACTGAACTGTTAAAAAAATGACACCACAACATCTTTCTTTAAGCAAATGATTAGTATTTATACTAGCAGTTTCAACCTTTTAGTCTCAAGGTACTCCTCCATAACTTTTCTGAATTTTGCAGCACCCTTGTTAAAAATTGCTAACATTAGCTCTAAAAGATCTAAATTCAGATAAGATATGAAGGGGCTTTGAGGCTAAAAAGAAATGAGAATCACTGATCTAGTCCTTGCCACTTAACAGCAGCAGAGGCAAGACCTCACTCTGCTATGCCTTGCTCTTTCCACTGTCTGCCCCCTCTTGACTCTCAGACTGTACCTCAAAGAACAAGGCTCCTTCAGGGACTCACATGCATGGTCCCCTCTGCGACCCCTCTTGCTAGCCTCGGGAGGGCGAGAAGATTGGAGGTTATAAGCCAGGCTGCAAATCACAGCTCCATCTGTGAGCCTGTCCACCCACTTGCATAAGAGCACACTGCTGGGAGTGTGGGTGGTTGGAAGGTGGCAGCATAGTGGCTGCCTGAGGGAAGGGAAGGGCAAGGGAAGGCAGCAGCAGTGGTGGCAGTCCCCAGAGGAACAGTCATAGGCAATGATGGAGTAGTTGGGTCAGACACAGGGTGCCGGAGGTAAGAGAAGCGCATTTACCTCCTCACACAGGGGGGGTCTCACAGTATTTCTGTTGCTTTTGGTGCACGCTAGTGTACCATAGCACACCCTTTGAGAATCACTATTAACTGTATACACATAATGCTAATTAAATAATTCAACTCCCTTGGACTGATGGATATCAATTTTAGGACCTGTAACAAATAACTGACCATGATCCAATGTTAAAAAGGACTCCTAAATTGACTGTAGTGTTGAAATTATGATGTAGTCATTATGGTCTAGGAATAAGTGACTGTACATATTGATTGTACAAAAATGTGAATAGCTATATAAAGCTGCAAATGTGACGTGTTACTGCATGCGGAAATCAGATGTTTAAACAACCACATATTCAATAGAGGCAAAATGAAATGTGCAATTTGCCATGACACATTTAAAAAATATTTTATGGTAGTATATGACAATTAACAAATTAGCAGAGCTTAGAATAATGTAACTCTTGGGAAATGCCTGCAGTTGCCCTGTGCTGCTCTCAAGACCATTGCCAAAACCTAAGCTCTAACCACTTGCTTCCCCAAAATCACAATACAAGCAGTGAGGTTGCTTCAGGTGTCAATCTCATCTGCTTCTGGGGGGGGAAATCAGATGAATGGTGCATGACCAGTCCATGGGCTAGATGACCTGGCTAGACAAAGCTTTGGCTGGGATGATCTCGTTGGGGATGGTCCTACTTTGGGGAGGGAGTTGGACTAGATGACCTCCTGAGGTCCCTTCCAACCCTCATTTTCTATGATTCTATGATTTCTATGAATGGTGTGTGGCTGGCCCCACATGCTAGACTATGCATGTGGATCCTCCCGTGTTGGATTCAGTGCATGTGACATCTGCTAAAGCCATCTATAACCCACACTAAAAGGCCCAGCTTCCCACGGGCTTGGCTGCTACCATCAGAACAAGTGAGACCCATGGTGCTGGGGCCATGGTGCTGCTGGGGCTCCAGAATTACTGCTTTCACCTGGCACCCAAGCCAGGAAAAGCCACAGTGTTGGAGCCCCAGTAGCACCATGCCTTCTTCCTGCAGCAGGAACAAAATGTCTGAGTGAGAGCTACAGCACTGGAACTCCAGCACTGTGGGAAGTAGCTAAGCACCATGGCTTGTTCCCATGGTTGCAACTAAGCACCCAGGACAGACCTGCAGCCTTGATCAGGGACCTTCCCCTGGTGGCAGCCAAGCACTTGTGAGCCTAGGCTTCTTCTAATGGTAGTGCTGGGGTACTTCAGCACCATATGTCTCACCCAGGTGCTTGGCTACCCCCAAGGGAAGGTCCCCCATCGAGGCCATAAACTGGATAATCTAGATATGTGGGCTGGATCTGGCCTGCAGACCATATGTTTGACACTAATGCTTTGGGGTAATCCAATGCTGCTACACTGGAGATCTGTCTGTAGTGTGCTGGAGAGCAGTGGCAGTTAGTGCCCTGGAAGTGTCCTCATCACTTGCCTCAGTTCTCTGTTTGGAGCATGCAAGCAAGAGCAGCTAGGCAGGGCTTATTTTCTGGAAAGCTTCAAGAGCAGCATGCAGCCACATAACTACTATGAAATGTAGCTACAGTGAAACTGCTGTGACCACTAAAATGAAATGTTTTTTTTCACATGGAAGCAACTTGCCATTGTAGTTCCTCAATGGCAAAAAAAAGATTTTTAGGTAGCAATTTGAAGGAAAGTTCTCGCTAAAAGCATCAGAACTGAAGCAAGGAGAAAAATGAAACAGTGTAATAAATAGGATGCAATTTTAAATACTGCTTTCATGGGATTTTATAAGACTTTACTGGAAATTAATGTCTTATGTTATTGGAAAAGCTGGGATTTTTCTGCAATTTTTCTGCAATTATGCAGGACCAGTTTGATAAATTTCTCTCTATATTTACTATAATCACTCTGTAATTGCTGCTTTAAATACACACCTAATAACCAACACCTTTGGCCAAAATAACAAGTCACTAAATACCTGCTTCTTAAATCTTGAAACAACTGCAACCCATACTAGAAGGCGACCCAATTCTTAAAAGAGATTTTTCCAGAACCACCCACCCTAGCTTTTAAACAGGCATTAAGCCTTATCACCAGAAGCAAACTTCCTATGGCCCCAAGCACACCAAATACATCCAGACCATGCCAACACAAGAAAAGTAAAACCTGTCAACACATTTGTACTACTCCCACAACAGAACCGTCACCACCATACCATTCCTGGATGTTATGTCTGGATCTCCAGAAATGTAATAGATCTCACCCAGTGCAGTGAATGTTGTGATGGAAACTATGTAGGAGAAACCAAACAACTGAGTACCAAAATGAACGCACACTGAAAATCTATCAAAGACAAAAATACCTAATTACTGTGGGTGCACATTTCTCACAAGACAACCACTCTCTCCGATCTCTCAGTTCTAATCTCCAAAGGGAATTTACAAAACACCTTTTGAAGATGAGACTACGAACTTCACTTCATAAATCTACTGGATACAAAAAATCATGGCCTACATACAGACATTGAATTTATGACACATTATAAACGACCTGCCATCTGATAACTCCAGGTAACTTCTCTACATTTTATCACTGGTCCACATTCACTTTTGTTTTTCCCACTCTACCTGCCTGTCTCTCACTCGTTAACTCCTACCTTCTCTGATCTTCCCTGCCACACATCTGCATTTTCATAAACCTGCGTTTTGCATATTAGCTTAAGCTTCTATTTGACCATAGAGAGTAGACAAACGCCAGCAGATTCTCCCTATGTCTGAAGAAGGGCGCCTGTGTTTGAAAGCTTGCAAAGAACAATTTTTCCAACTATTCAGCTGGTGTAAAAGAAGATATCACTTTTGCCCAAATAACCTTATCTGCCTATCTCCTTAACTCATGAATAGATAACAGGGAAGAAACATAGCAATTACTTTTTGCAATGTAGTTGTTTTCTACAAAAATGAGTTGTGCTGTTTAATGTTAAATTTTAATAAAATGATCGATCATAAAAAGCATTATAAGGTGCTCTCTGATTCATGCACATTCTAGATTTGTAGTTTACTATTTGTGGTAATGATTAGAAAAGTCAGCACACCCAATGTTTCCATGTGCTAGGTGATGTGCAAATTGAACAAGAGACCATTTCTTTTCATTTACATTTTCAGTGTAAGCAGACAAAAGGTTGAGAGGAGAAAGTAGTACAGAGATGTCCAATAGCTTAGCCGAAAAACACACAGGTTAGTTAGAGAACCAAGAATAGAGCACACGTCTACCAAGCCTCAATCCGGCACCTCTTAAGCCATACTTGAAATGTTGCAACCTTTCAAAGGATTTAAATAAGTATAAAATACATGCAGTTTTACCAATGGAACCACTGGGATAATTTAAGATAATTCATAAGATAAAGTTTCATTTAGACAATGTTTTCAGTTTACTTATAAATCAACATTGAAGTCTATAAGATTGAACAATAAATGTCACTGAAATTAATTATAGCGAGTATACTGTATGAATACTGAAGCCAATGATGAATGGTACATATTAATACGCTTGTCACTAATGTGATGACATCTTAGTTTTAACCTTTATCCCAAATTAGAATTAACTTATGTTCAAGGAGATTTAAAAAAAAAATGCTACCAGAAAAACCTCTTTCTTATGTCCACCTTCCATCTCAGCTGTCCAGTCAAGGCCAAACAACTTCTATGCCAGCAGCATCATTCAGTATCTGGTTTATGGAGAGGAGAGGGTCTTGTACTATACTAAAGCAACCTACTTATGCTTAAAAAAAATAAAGTAATATATAGATCTCCTCAGTTAGATGGAGTTGCCATGTTGTGTTTTACCTCTTCAGGCAGCACACACGTGGAAAAGGTCAGGGAGGATGCTCAGGAGGCTGGGAAAAATGCCTTTTGGAACTTGTACCAACAAACAATATGGAAGTAATACACAAACAAACAAACAAAACCCAATAAATTGTAGAAAAATCCCAGGACTGTGAAAGAGAAATAAATAGGCTAGAAGAAGCCCACTGGAATGTCTGTTTAGTAATACGGGAATAATTTACAATTCTGTCCTTCATTCCAACTAATGTACTCAATATGGTGTCATACCCAGATGCAGAAGCTTTGGTATCTATGCAAAGCATCTGTAGCAAAAATGATGAGGTTTGGTTTTAGGAAAAAAAAGCAGTTGCAAAAATGGGAAGGGGGTCCTGTTACAGGGAAGAAAGTTATATTAATAGGTAATAAAAATGCATTCAGAACATGCTACAAAGGCTGCAATTAAAATGAGTCAAATAATAAGAGAGAGGAAAATGGAAGGAGCTTTGCTATTAACCCTCATGATCGCTTAACTAACCCTTGCTTTTTCACACAAAGGCACTAGGACAATGTGATCCTGCTTGAAATTCAGAAAATGAGGATATGCAACATATTTATATTCTTCTTTAAATTGCTTTGTTTAAAGTTAGAGGGCTATTTTTCTCTCTAAAGAGCATTCTGTTAAAAGTGAATATTTCCTGAACTATATTTATGTGAAACAACACTGACATCCAGAGGCTGACAATGCTAAAAGTAGGCTTGCATTCTCAGAAGCACGCCAAACCTTCTACTTATTTAGTATGTACTAAAGATCTTTTGAAAGATAAATATCAGAACTAAACCTATCTATGAGCTTGTCTAGGAAACAGCACATTCATTATAAGCTTTTTGGTTTGACAGGAGAATATACAAAAGTATCTAGATCCTCTCTGGATTACAGAAATTGTAACCCACTCTTAGCATTTTGTGTAATCACATCGGTGAGCCAGGCAGCTAGCTATAACTAAGAGTTCCAAGGGAATGTATCATTTAGTTAATCAGTCTGTCTATAGTTTTTAATTCTCATTCTAGAATGTTTGTTTTTAATTTGGAGAGATACTTAAGTCCTAAACACTTAGCTGGAAGGGACACTGTGGCTCCCTCCAGAAGTTTGGGGAACATATGAAAATTTTCCCAAGGCAAAAAAAATGACCGAGCCACAAGAATACCAGTGGATCCATAACAAAAGCTGCCGATTCTGTCATGCTGGGACAAACTTAATGTCTAGCCAGGTCGTCTACTCTCCATAATAACACAATGCTCTGCTCTATCTCCTCATCTTCCAGTGGGAAAGGAAGTCATTGGTGACCTGACAGCCTGAAGAACTGCAAGCTGCCAGAGATGTTTGGGGGCTGTGCTATCCCTGTCGCCACCCAGTGGTGAGAGCTGCTAAGGTGGGGACTGCCTGGTCAGCAAAAGCTGCTTTCTCCAATTCCAGACAGTTTGAATGCCAAAAACTTTAAAAAGCTTCCAAACTGCCTGCACAGTGCACACCCTTTAAAGCTGAGGGCTCCTGAGCAGCCTGGCAATGGCAAGAGGCTGCCTAATGTTGGGTTGCTCATGCACCTGAAGGTCCTGACACTTGGAGAGGTGCCTGTGGCTACTCAAGAACAGCCTCAATTAAGTGGCAAGGGCAAAGGGACTCCTTGAAAGTGGCAAGAGAAGCTGTGTTCCCTTACTCTCTCCTGCCACTGCCTGCAGGAAGTCCCTTCACCCTTGCCAGTGCAAATGGCAGTGGCAGGGCTGGCATACCCCGGATCAACCTGTCACTGAAGGCAACAACTTCATCCTTCGTACACAATCACAGGGGCTCTGTGCAGGTAGGAGCAGGGACTAATTGAGACAGAGCACTACACAAATAACATGGGGTGGGGTATGGTATCCAAAGAGGATACAACTGTAATTAAATGATCTTACCTTCTACCATTATCAAACAATTTCCTGGCTCTTGAACCATTTCATTGTGCTTCACAAAATGAACGGCTATTGTTCTTTGTTTTGGATGTTCTGTATTCCACACAGCAGAATCATACCACAGCTTATTGTGCAATTCTGGATTTGGAAGTGTAGCTGCAGAGTCTTGTAAAATAAAGTCAAAGTCATCTCCATCTGGAACTTCTTGCCTAAAACCATTTGAAGAAGGAATAATTAAATAATAGCAGCTCCTTTGTCTAATAAAGTATGGTATGCAGTTCTTCAAAAATTATGAATTATAATAAAAGTACATGTGATACCTGAAAATGCACTTTCGTGCATGCTGTTATTTGATTAAACCTAATCTGATGACATGCTACAGCAATTTCAGGGTTTGATGCTACACAGGCATGTGTGGAGTATTAGGCACTTTATATACAATTCAGTCCTGTGTTAAAGTGCCTGATCTTGCATTTTTAGCAGGCTAAGGACTAACGCTTTCATCCAGGCTCATGTAAGTAACACGAAGGACTCCTGACATCTCTAGGTTTTCTATCCAGCTTTAAGAAGACTGACAGCTATAAAATGGTATTTAGAGGTCTGGTTTTGGCAATTGGCTTGTACGTAAAATAGAAATGCATTAGAACAATGGTCCAGGGGAATGGCAAGGGTTAAATGGTTTCAAAAAGCCTGTTTGTGACTGTGACGGGGCACTTTCCTGAGGCTGGGTCTCATCTCAGCCTGCCCACCTGTTGTTATGGTGGGATCCAGCCAGTCTCACCTGCCACAACTTTGCTGTTCCTACAAGCAGATGGTAAATGTGGGAGACTATCTATTACATGCCCTGATGTCAGGGGGTGCTATCTGTGGCTCCGAACCTCCCCTACACTGCCACCCATGCCTTGAAGATGGCATCCAGATTACTATTACTCTCAGTCTGAGACTGGAGCAAACCGAGTCCAAAGTTGGGCTCCACATACACACACACACACACACACACACACACCACCCCCCCCCTCACAGAAGGCCTCTTCCACTCGGCCCCTCTCTCACCTAAGCCTCTGACTTACTGCCTGTTAACAGGCTACACTCCACTCCCCTGTTCCCCCTTGGGCAATCAGGCTTCACTACTTCCATACTGGCCTCGCTATGCAGGACCTTCAGTTCCCGCGAGTTCCCCTATTCTACGTGGTCCGGCCTTATGCCAAACTCTCGGCTAATTCTGCCCCAAACCCCTCACTGGGCACAGGGCTGGCCTTTGCGGTATCCTTCAAGCTTACTCATTTGGCCCTACTCAGTGTGCCCCTTGGGCTGTCTTTCATGCCTATTCCAACTTCAGCCCTACACAGCCCCCTCACATGCACAGCCCTCTAGGCCTACTTGAATTTCAGCCCTACTCTGTGTGAAGCCTCCCAAGGCTTTCCATACTACCCCCTCTAGGGTCTCCATGTGGAGCCTCCCATCCTTGCTGGTCTCAGGTGGCACTCTGCTTGCTGTGCCTGGCCCCACTGCTCTCGCTCCCCAGGGTCTTACACCCTCCTCATGGGCTCAGGTGGCCACAGCTGTACCTGGTCCCACTACTGTCTCCAAAGCCTACCCAAAGATGGGGGCTGGGGTTAAGGTGCCCCTCCTTGCTTTTCACCCGGGAGGTAACTGGCCTGGCATTTCCTGGGGACTCCTGTACCACCAGGAGCCACACCAGGTCATCCTTCCCGGAAAGGTGCCTTTTAGGTCATGCCCAGGACCAGGAGCCTCCAAAATCATCCCTATAAGCTCCTGCCCTTACCTCCAAGATGCATCATACACCATTTCAGCCAGGCAACATTTCTGCCTGGCTGCCAGCAGAAAACTGCTCTGTTTATACAAGCAATCAGTGTCTCAAAATAGCTGCTGCAATCAAGCACCTGCTGGATATCTGGCTCAGCCCTTAAAGTGGCAGGCACCAACAGTGCCCTGCCACAGTGACAAAGGCCTACTGTGTTTCCTTCAAGGCCTACTGTGTCTGAAGCCAGTAGACACACAGGCTGGGAAACTGAAGACATGTACCACACTGTTCCGTAACATGAATAGTGTACCCAAACAGAGATAAGGGACTCTGCAGCATTAGCACCAGCTCACAGTGCCAAACTGCAGAGCCCTTGGGACTTCCGGCTTTGGTGGATAGAGAATAGTAAATGCCTAAATTCAGATGTGTGTGCATGTGATGGATTTGTGAAACAAAGAAATATGCTGACAGAATAGTATGATGATCACAGGGAAACCAAACTATGATGCCCAGGAATAAAGAGACATCAGAGGAGGAAGAGGAAGGAATTTCAGGGCAGCAAAGGATCCCTGAGAAGCGAACCTGAGGCTACCATGGACAGATCACCACTAGCCCATCTCACCCACCCCACGGGGGGGGAGGGGGGGGAGGCCTTGGTCTTTGACCTCCAGGCTGCTGACATCTGACACTCAAGAGAACACCTCAGGGTGAAGCTTGCATACTGGCCAGATGAATCTTCCCTCTGTTACAGGTCTAGGGCGGTAGATATAAAATAGTTTGCATTTGTCTCATGTGCTATCACTGTGTATCAATAAAATTCACCTATTATTGAACGGAGAGGTTGTGGTCAGTCTGAGGGTTTGGGTCTGTGGAACAAGGTAACTGGGTCATAAATCCAGTGCCAGCAAAGGCCATGCAAATACATTAGTATTTTACTGTAAAAAAAGACTGCACTTAAATGCTTGAAATTGCGGATTATGTTTATGCACCAGACTATTTTACCTTGCACTCTATCAAAATAAAACAGCGAGAGCAGAAGTTTGATGCTTGCTTCCCTTGAAAGATTATACCTAAAACTTGCACTTTGTCTCGCATACATTCCGTTTCCATTTGTGCCAGAATGAAACCAGCTTGGCATTCCTAACTCAGTACTTCAGAAGGCCTTGCAGGATATCACAACTAATCCATAATGTAACTACTGACATGTAAAGGAATTAGTGGTTTGCTTATAGAATTTTAACAGCTTCTGTTGTGTGGAAAGTTTTGTTCACTTTAGTAGTATAGAAACTGTGACTGGAAACATTGCAAAATAACTTAGGTTAGAATATCTCATAAAGTCAGACTGACTGAAGGCTGGTCTGACTCTCAAGTAAATCAACTGAAAAATCTCTACGTCCAGAGCAGATTTTGATGGACACTATAGCATTCAGTATTAATTGCCAATGGAAGAGCAGAATAGACATTTATAACCTATTTACTGATTTGCTCATTTGCTATACGTATTTAAAATACATTTTCGGTCATTAGCAAAGTTGTGGACACAACTTCTTGCATATTCTTTTGAACAGAGTTAGTCAAGAATGAGCATATCCACCTCCTCGGAAATTCCACGTATGTAACGGAAGTTGGTAGTCTTTGGGTATGACTCTAATGCTTTTGGCAGATGTTAGACCTAAGATGTGATTAACCTGTTTATCCACGCCATAAAATGTAATCTGGCCACACATCCAGGCAATTGATGGCATTTCTACAACATGTGAAACATTTTATGGCCAGTTTCCATCGCATTTTGATTGAATGTGTAGTAGGGCAGCTCTGGTTGACAGCTCCCTGCGTGTCAGCAGGCTGACATCCGTGCAGCCCTTCTGTGCTGTATGTGGGGTGTCAAGTTGAGGGGAACTCATTATCTGGGCTGGCGGTTATGGGGAGCAGTGATGCTCCCCAGCATGGTTCTTGCTTTGCCCTGCAGTTTCTCTGGGAGTCAAGGAGCAAGCTGCAGAGCTCCCTGAGACCCAGCAGGGTGACTGCCTTGCCCCGCGGGTGCCAGGAAGCTGCAGAACACATCATTTGATATATCCTGGCCATGGGGTCACTGGAATTAGGGAGAAGCTCCCCAGTCTTGGAGTCTCTGTGCACCAGGACCTTTAAAAAAACCACATGTGGAACTGAGCCCTCCACAGTCTTAAACTGGCTCAGATGCAGTCCTGGGGTTGAGACCGACAATTAGTGATTGTTGGTCCCAGCTTTGGGACCCCTCTGGAGTCTTGCATTGGGTCCAGCGTAATCTTGGGGCTGAGATGAAGCATCAGCTGATGGTTGGTCTCAGCTTCAAGGCCACCTTGGTCCATGCCGGGTTTTGGACACCCAGGTTTCAACTTGCCAGTACAGGAGTTGCCCAGGAGCATGATCCCAGGCTTTCCCTGTACAAGTAGTAATGGCACAACCTGCAAAACTACAGGTTCTGCCACACATACAAAGCACGGTAGGATGCATGTTTGTTGGGACTGAGGATCAGATCTGATTACACCATGAAATGTACGTGTGCCAGGGGCCTTAGATATGTTCAAGAGAATGATAAAAAAATGGTATGGTCCTGAATAAGAAAGCACTTTTCAAAATGTTTTATAAACAAAAAAACCCCTAGAGGAGGTAATATTGTTAATGATACAAAAAAAGACAGTAAAATATTCAATAAACATTTCTATTTTGTTTTTGGAAGTAAACAGGATAATGTGTTTTATCATATGAGGTAATAAAGTGCTTTCCAATCCATTTGTAACCAAGAACATTAAACACCATCTGGTACAGACAAATATATAAAAAACAGCAGATCTAAATAACTTACACCCAAGAGTACTTAAAGAAACAGAATGTGGCTGAAATTTGGTCCAGTGATGCTCATATTTAATAGATCTATGAATATTGGAGAAATTTCAGAAAACTAAAAGAGTGCAAAAGAGCCAATATTCAAAGAGGGATATGAGATGTAGATAAGTATACATCTGTTAGGCTGACATCAGTCCAAGACAAAAGATGGAAGAGCTGTTCCAAGATAAAATTTGTAAATTAGGTACATAATGAATGCCTGTCCATACGGTTTATGGAAAATAAATCTTCTCAAACAATCATTCTCTTCAGAGACTACAGATTTAATTAATGAAAATAACTGTGTAGATATAATTTGACTTTTTAAGGTATTCACTTAGTATGAGTTTAAGTACAAGTTAAACGTATTAAGAGCAGCTACCTGACAGATATAAAAAGTAAACATGAGTAGGAAATGATCTAAGAATGGAAATGGCTAGTGGAATTCTATGCATTTTGGTACTAGGCCCAATGCTAGTCAACATTTTCATCAATGATCTGGAAGCAAACAGAAAATCACTACCCAAAGGCATAACTGGGCAGTTCTATGCTCTGGATGGCAACAGTACAATGGACAGCTGCTGCTGCTAGGCCTGCAGTGAGATGGTTGCTGTTCTTGTGCCACTCCCCAAGTTAGCACTAGGGTTGGTGCTTGGGGCTCCTCTTCTTAATTATACTACTGTCACTACCAGTAACATTTGTGAATGACAGAAAGATTAATGGAATTATAAGTAATGGTGAGGACATAGCTGTCATACACAATGTTCTGGATTTGTCTGGTAAACCAGATTCTAGTCAAATGCACGTAGTTTAATTCAGCCGAATAAAGTTCTACCTCAGAGGAACAAGTAATGCAGGCCATAACTACAGAATAGGAAAACGTACCTGGGAATGTAATGACTAAAACAGACCTAGGGGGTCAGAGTGGACAGTAACTCAAATATGAGTTCTTGGTGTGGTGCTGTGGGAAGAAAGGGCTATTAGAATAACAGCATTAGTAACAAGGATTGCGGACTACCCAGGTTATTTTATTTCTGCTCAAGTCATTGGTAAGACAATTACTGGGATAGTGTATATAACCCTTTTGTCCACATTTTAGAAAGGACATTGAGAAATTGGAGAAGGTACAAGAAGGAGCCAGAAAATTAACTATCGTCAAGAAAAAATGCATTAGAGTAACTGACTTAAATGCTGAATCTGTTTAGCTTATTACAAAGAAGACTCAGAAGTGATCTTTATTACACTATGCAAATACCCTGAGAAAACACTGGGTAAGAAAAGGTTCATTTATTTTTTTTTGAAGACATAAAAACAATAGCTGAAAGTTGAAGCCAGATAAATTCATAGAGTTCACAGTTTTAATGGGGAAGGTGACTAACCAC
This sequence comes from Crocodylus porosus, assembly GCF_001723895.1. NCBI lineage: Eukaryota > Metazoa > Chordata > Crocodylia > Crocodylidae > Crocodylus > Crocodylus porosus. The sequence continues at coordinate 105,930,504 of NW_017728931.1, forward strand.
TGGAACAAAATGAAGGGGAAGTGGTAGATTCTCCACCTCTTGAATTAGTATATTCAAATCAAGAGTGGATACCTTTTGGGAAAATGTGCTTTTATCAAACACAATATATCTTTTTTTCAACCTGCAAGTGCCTTGTGCTCAATAAAGGAGTAAAATTAAAGGCCTGGAAATCTACAAGAACTCTGACTAAGGACCTTTCTGGTCTAAGGGTTTATGACTACTTAATGTTTCAACACCAATTAAGTTAAAATTAAACTTGTGTTCAAGTACCTTGCTAGACTGGGACTGGAATGCTCATTACTTTGCAAGATCAGCCCTGAATGCATGTTAACAAATCAATCCTCACAACCCTCCTCTGTAAGGAAGATATTACATACTTTAGACATTATACATTTTAAAGATGGAAAACAGGAAAGTAAAATGTTTTGTAAGACCCCTGGCAGGCACATGAGAGAATTAGGATTTGAAACTAGAAGTAAGAGACTCCCAGACTCTCTCACAACCCATTAGATCTGAAGCTGTGCTAGAAGGGATTAGGTTGCCTGTTTTATTTAACATATTCAATTCACTTTCCTGAAATAAAGATTAAATAAATTTATGCTTGGTTTACAAGACTGAGTTTGGCCACGCCAAAATTGCTCCTGACAATATTCTTTTAATGGTATTTTCCTGCCCTGAATAAAAACAACTTTAATAAATGAAGCCAAACACTACTTCTAATTCTGTGGAGAGTTACCTTCTTTATAGTACTACAAAAGCCAAAACTAGGTAACTCAAACACCAATACTTTTTGCACTTGTGTACAAAAAAGGGTCTAAAGGTCAAGAATAGATATTTACATGCAGTAATTCCACATACTAAATCCAGGTCAAAACTGACTGCCAAATACAGGAACTGAAAGTAAGTCTAATTTGGGTATACTAAATGGGGCAAAATAAGAACATCTTATATGATCGCAGATTTTCTCCCATCTAGTTTCCATCTTCCCATCCTTTGCTTGAAATGAAATGGATTAAAATCCAACTCATTTTAACCATTAAAAGAAAGATGGAAATATCAGAAAGCCTAGAAATCCTAAAACATAATTATTTAGTATGTAAGACACTTACAGTGAGTTGCATTTTGAACAATAAAGTTTAATAGACTGATAAAGCTTCTGGGGTTTAAAAGTTCTCAGTTTTGCTCTAATGCGATACTGTTGAGGAGCAGGGTTGTTCAAAATGGTATTCAATGCTGTTTCATTTAAATCCTGGTGATCTGTCAGCACTGGAAAAGAATAAAAATGTAAACTATCAAAAATAATGAAACAACACAGAAGTACAAAAGCGTAAGCAGAAGGACATGACAGGGGTGTGCTTAAAGTATTTTCCCTGTTTTTTTTTAATAAATGAAACTTTTCTTCAAACACTATTAGACCCTAAAGTCTGTAAATTATATTTGAAAACTTACAATTCCAAAAACAGATTTTAAATTTTAGTACTAGTTTTCAGTGGCAGCTGATGGATGCCTCTCTCATAGCTGGAACTGAATATTAGATTAACAAACCCTAGGTTTAGGTGAACTAGTGATCTGAACTACCACTTGAAGCAGGGGTGTCATACTGTTCAACATCTTCATTAATGATGTGGACATTGGAGTCAGGAGTGGACTGGCCAAGTTCGCCGATGACACCAAACTTTGGGGCA
>NW_017728931.1:105932878-105936479 GCF_001723895.1 Crocodylus porosus
TGGGATCCTATGACCCCAGCTGACTTCCTGCCCTTTGGGCAGGGGGCTGGACTCGATCTCCCGAGGTCCCTTCCAGCCCTAATGTCTATCAAATCTATGGTTCATGGACTGGATTTGACCTATATTCATTTATGTGGCCTGCAGAACTCAGAGGGGCCAGGACTCAAAGGGGCAGGGAGGGCCTCCACTGAAATCATGAGTTGGAGAGCATGAAGTCCCACTCCATGCCAGCAAAAGGGAGTGAGTAATAGCTGCTTTAACACCCACCATATCTGCCACTGCATCCAGATCTAGCCTGCAAAGAGACTAGTGGTTGGGGCTAGATCTAGCCCAAGGGGTGGGGTGAGTTTAATGTCCCTGACTTAAATCAATTTTGGCTCATCCTGTGTCTATGTTTATGGAGATAGTGGCAGGAATAGGTAATAAGTGGGATAACAGAAATCTTTTAAAGAATGTGTGGTGGTAGGCTAAGCTTTAAAAATATTATATTTCAAATGGTTCATTCTAAGGTTCAATATAAGATGAAGAATGATTATGCATATCAAAAATGTTTACATTTCTTCCTATTTCAAAATGTACCAGTGAAAGCCATACAAGATTTCAGTGGTTGCAATTCTCCAAGACACTCCCATCATTAGAGGATGAACACATCTTAAACTGAACATAGGGCTGTGAGAAACAGCACTGCTCCATTTCGACTTCAGTTTCGTCATTTTGAAGGGATGGTGTTTTGTTTTGCTGTTTTGAAGCACTGTTCCGTTTTGTTTAGTCAAAACTGTTTGCTGTTTTGACACGTTTTAACATTTTGCCTATAGGCTATAATGGGGAATCATGAAAATGCCTAAAACTTTGTCATTTCTTGCCTGATTCAAATGAAAACAGCAGGGAGTCTAGCCCCGCTGAGCCCACAATGCCTGTCAAGTTTCAAGGAGATAGGTGCAGGGGTTTCTTGGAAACTGCACCTCAAACTGTGCAAAGCAAAACTCATATCACTTGTAAGTGTGAAAGTCCAGGAGGGTTAAAACAGCAGGCATGGCAGCCCCTGCTGAGGGCATAAAGCCTGTCAAGTTTCAAGCAGACAGGATGCCGGGGTTTTTGGGAAACTGCACATGAAACGGCTGACAAGCAAAACTTGAGACGTGTGACTGTACGTGTATGTGTTAAGGTGCACCCTCATTGGCACTGGCGCCTCTACATGACATGGTAGCGTGCCCCAATGAGGTCCCCTCCTCCCCTCCAGCCTCAGACCGGTCCACCACTTTAAATGGTAAGCACTAGCACTAGCATCTCATGCAGCTGAACTGTCACAGAGACTTTCTTTCCCTTCCTGCAGGAGCGTCTTCTCCAGCAGCTGCCAGCCTAAGCCCTGGGGCTTAGATGTGTCCAGGGCCCTGCCTCCTTCTGGTCAGCTGACTGGGGACAGGTGATAGGTCTAAAGGACATGGCACTGGCAGACAAGGTTCTTTGGGTCAATCTGATATCTTTTAGTAGACCAACTGAACAGTTGGAGAACTATATCTTAGCAAGCTTAAGGGTTTAAAAACCCTTCACCAGTCTGAGGAAGCACCTGCAGTTGGTGTGTGCTGTTCCTGGATGGAAGGAATAGCAAAGAAGCCAGAGGCTAGAATTAGGGCTGTGCAAAATTTCACTGGGTGTTTTGTTTCAAATCTGTTTTGACGTGTTTTGAGCCTAGTGACATTGAAACAAAACAAAATGCTTCGAAACAGCTTCGAAACTTTCAAAATGTTTCAAATTTTGAAGCCAGGCTTACTTGGCTTCAGTGCTGGTCTCAGGTGGCAGTGGTAGCCTCCTGTCATCCGGCATGCAGATCCGGGGGTGCGCACCCCAGGGAAGGCTGAGGGGTTTTGCCAGACTCCTTCCAGGGGTGCAAGCCCCTGGATCTGTGCTGCCACTGCCACCTGCAACCAGTGGCAGCAGCAATCTTCCCTGGCACTGGGCTCAGGCTGTGCCAAGAGCTGGTCCCAGGTGGCAGAGGCAGCCTCCTCTCATTTCAGGCACTAATCTGGGGGCTCACACCCCTGGGTGGGCTGCCGGGCTGTGCCGGACTCCTCCCAAGGGTGTGAGCCCCTGGATCTGTGCATCCAAAAGAGGATGCTGCCGCTGTTGCCTGGGACTGGCGGCAGCAGCAATCATACCCAGTGCCAGACTCCTCCCAGGGGTGCGAGCCCCCAGATAGTCATGCCAAATGAGAGGAGGCAGCCGCTGCTAGCAAGTGTCAGGAGTTGTGCTTTGAACCGTTTGAGGTGCGGTTTCCCAGAAAGCTCTGCACCTATCTCCTTGAAACTTGGCAGTCATCATGCCCTCAGATGCCAGCCTTGCAATTTTGCATCCAAATCAGGCAAGAAATGACAAAATTTTAGGCATTTTCATAATTCCCCATTATAGCTTATGGGCAAAATGTTGAAATGCATTGAAACAGCGAAACAGTCTTGATTAAATGAAACAGGACAGTGCTTTGAAATGAAACAATACATTGTCCCTTCGAAAAGGGAAAACAAATTTTGAAACGAAACGATAGTATTTCACACAGTCCTAGCTGGCATGCAATGCAGGCAAGAAAACCAGTCTGTGAAAATGGAAATGGAGGCATCAGGGGGTGAGGGAGGAAGGAAGATGCAGCAGGTAAAAGTGGAGAGGTACCTGGGGAGTTACATGTCTGGCAGGTTGCAGTGTCAGAATTCCAATGTCTGTATTGAGTCCATGAGTTTCTGTACCTAGGAGGTTGATGAAGTGAATTTTATAGGCCAATCTATGAAAAGCGGTTTGTAAATTTAAACAAACACTGAACCTCGCTAACCTCATCACCAGAAGCCAACTTCCTACAGCCCAAAACACACTGAATGGATCCAGACCAAGCCATGACAAGACATGCAAAACTTGCCAAAAGTATTTCCAGTATGGAGATATCTTCACAATATACATCTCCATCAGGACACCAAGTGACCTGAAGGAAAATGCATAGGGAAATGCATACCAAGCAACAACTATGCACCAGAGTGTACAACAAAAATCTATCAAAGACAAGAACATCCAACTACCTGTCTCCAATCGTTCAGGCCTAATCCTCGAAGGGAATTTACAAAGCACTTTTCACAGATGAGACTATGAACTTCACTTAATCTCCTGGATACAGAAACTCATGGATTCAATATAGACGTTGGAATTCTGACACACTGCAACCTGCCAGCCATCTGACTCCTCAGGTAACTCTCCATTTTTACCTGCACTGCTATATCCCCCTTCCTCACCCCTCCATCCCCCCAAGCCTGTCCCTCATCCCCTGATGCCTCCATTTCCATTTTCACTGACTGGCTTTATTGCCTGCATTGCAAGCCAGCTTCTGGTTTCTTTACTATTTCTTCCATCCAGGAACAGCACATACACCAAATGCAGGTGCTTACTCAGCCTAACAAAGGGTTTTTCAACCTGAAAGCTGGCATTCCAGGAACCTAAGCTGAGCTCACCTGGAGCCTCACAACTCCACTGCAACCAGAAAGCCTCAGACCTGTCAAAGATGTGACAGGTCTAGACTTCCCTTGCCAGGACTGTGTGTGTGTGTGTGTGTGTGTGTGTGTGTGTG
>NW_017728931.1:105936579-105943315 GCF_001723895.1 Crocodylus porosus
TGTGTGTGTGTCTGTCTGTGTGTGTGTGTGTGTGTGTTGGCTGGAGGTTGTAAGGAGCCTCCTACTCATCTTTCACAAGGGACATCCTCAGTCCTGGCATTTACTGGGGCTGTTGCACTGCCGGCAGTCCCACCAGGCCCTATGACCCTTGCAGTGTGCAGTTTTAGTGGTCATGCCCAGGATCTGGGGCCTCCTTTTCCATAGCCCCTGCTCATACCTCCAAGTTTGTCCTGGCATGGGAGCTTAGCAGGGACATGTTCTTCCCTTGCTGACTGGTGATACAGTAAGTGCCCCCTCCAGCTCTGAGAGTGGGGCACTAAATGGTTGTGAAACCAAAGGGGAAAAAAAAGAAGGGAGTGAGGATGGAGCAAGGGTGGTGGCACTCACTCTATCTGCACGTGGAGCTTAGGGAACCTCAGGACCGGAAGGTTCACCTTCAGGAGCACCAGCTGCTCCGCTAAACCAGGATCCAAGGAGATGTGGTAGGGTGTCACTACATAACCAGCTGAAAATCCTCTTGCTTGGAACACTGGTTGGTAGACTGGACAGGTGTTCCTGGACAACCGTGCCCAGATCCAGCCACATCTGGCTGTGAGTTGCCCAGTAGGCCAAGTGGTTGCACAGCAGGGGCTCCATATCCTTGGCGAGATAGGCAGCCACCAAGGCCTGAGTGCTACTTGCCTGATGGTGGCGTCTGGTGCCTCTGGACCCCACTATAGAAGCCATCTCCTTGGCCCACGTTGGCAGCATCTGTACTGGAGGAGACTGACTGGTGGATGGCATGGGACAGTGGATCTCCCTCTTCCATGACCCCTTGCCTCTGTCCTTTCCCCTCCCTGACTCTCTTCACCAGCACCTCTGTCCACTGATCCAGGGTTTTGCTGCCACGTACGCTGATGCTCCCCTTCACCCTCAGATCACACATAGCAGCCAGCATGTGGACCACACTGGACCTCAAGAGATCAAGCCATTTCCTCATGCCCTCCTTCAGTCATCTTACCAGTGCCTGCATGTCTGGTGACAGCGGCTTGCCCCAGCCAGGAACACTGAACCCTTGGAACTTCTCCATTTAGTTCTGAAGTTCCTTCATTACAGGGATCACCTGGCTAAGGAAGGCATCGCCAGCACTGACGGTCTTGGTAGCCTCAAGGAAGGGCTTGAGGGCCACCAAGATCTGGGAGATGGTATCCCACTCAGCTCTGTTAAGGGGGCCACTGATCCCAATCTCCCCAAGTAAGGCCATCTCATGGCTGACCTTCTGTTGCTCTACCAGCCCCTTGAACATCAGGTACGTGGTGTTCCACCAAATCTCATTACTCCCCTCTCCTTGCTGCCAGTAGAACCAGAAGCCTCATGCCTGTTAGTGTCTGAGTTTGGGAGGTGGGGGGGAACTTATAGATCTCCCTCTACCCCATCTTCCGGCCCCCCCTGAAGGCTTGCCAGTTGCCTTTCCAGCACGCTTTGCAGTGCGTTTCATAGTGTATTTGGTGTGCTGGAAAGTCTGTGTGTTCTTCTGTAATGTAATATGAATTTATGTAATATATGTAGATAATTGTATGTGTATATTTATGTAATGTATGTATGTATGCATTTATGTAATAAATAAAATAAGTGTTTGTATATGTTTCTGAATAAACTGTATATTATAAAATGCAATATACACCGTGCTTCTCTGTACAGTGAATGGAATGCACGCTGTGAGAGAAAGCACAGATTTATTTTCTGTAGGGAAAAGAATTAAAATAGACTAACAAAAACAAAAAGAGGATTTTGCAGGAGGAATAAATTGAAGGAATTAATATAATAATAAACCGTATTAGGAAAGCAAAAGGTATTGGATCCCACTTGCTAGGAATAAGCTAGCAAGTGGGAAGTGATAGCCTTTCTCTGATGCTGCTGAAAGACGGCTCAGTAAGCTGATCCCAAGGCACAGAAAAAGCTCAGTTTTTTCTGTCCCTCCCCCAGAGCACTGGGATTGGAAGGGACTTCAGAGGAGGATTATAGTCACTGGCCAGCTACACATGTCAATATCAGAGCAGTCCTTCCCCCCACCCTCCTGAGTTTCTCTTTAGCTGCAAGCCCAGCTTCAAAACCCGAAACTTTTCAAAACTTTTGAAACATTTTGAGTGCCCTTGTTTCACTGAGGCTGTTTCAAAGCCTTTCACTTCATTTTTATTTTGCTGCTTTGAGCTCAAAATGAGCTGAAACAGCGTCGAAATGAAACACTCATAAAAATTTTGCACAGCTCTAGAACATATGTGCATCCCAAAGGCAAAAAAAGAACACTTGTATAGTTTAATTTATGTCAGAATACATATATGGCTTACAGTTGCATCCATAATGGAAATCAGATACATGCAGCTACTTCAACCGTTTAACTTTGTTACTTATAAGTAATAAGAAATCTTTCTGCTGTTTCTTACCTGTGACAGACAATTGCTGGCATCTCTCTAAATATACTTCTGAGTCTAGAATCCAGAAAAAACACAAAAATTCTTTGAGATTTTGTTACTAAATACGCATGCAGAAGAGCATACGAATACAGAAAAAGAAGTCAGTACGAAACTTAAAATCAGATATTAACAGGTGACATAGTTGAGAAAAATGGCGTGTGGCACTGATACTTACCACTTTTTAAACTGGTAAGATTGGTATCCATTTTGAATAAAGTCACAGTGCTGTGTTTATATTAATAAAAAAGCAGTTAATGTCATCACGTGACATGCTATTCCCTGTAACACTGTGCATAGAATTTTATTTCCCTTTCTGCATCTAAATGGTAATTTTCTAACTCTGCAAGTGACATTTTTGGCACTTATGTACAGGTAGTAATTTTATTATCCCTGCACTGTAGATGTGTAAGTGTGCAGGTGCATAGAATGAGCATGCACAATTGGTTATGCACTGAATGGGCAGGTATCCACTGTGGACGGGTTAACATTGCTGGTCAGAAACCTATGACTAATGGATGTTAATGCCAGAGAAGGACAATAGATTTTCTTACAACTAGGTTGGTAGGGTATTTGCCCAGAAAGCAGGAGAGCTGGGTTTTAGGCCTACCTCCTCATCCAGACAGGATTTATATAGACCTCTCCAGACCTCCTTTTGAAGCTGACCCTCTCCACAGCCAAGAGAGGGAGATGCATGAAGCCAGGAGGAAAGCTTGAGGATGTTTGCTTCTGGGGGACGGAATAAACTCTGGAAGGGAGAAGACTCTAGATTCTAGTCTGGGCTCTTTTTTTCAATGGGATAAAAAGTTTTGCACTGTACTGCTCTCCGTCTAGTTTATCAACTATGACTAAATGCTCAGTTTCTAAATGAGCATTGGAAAGGTAGCTGTGCTGGGAAGCTAAAGATGCAGGTTCAGATCCCTTTGCACCCTAGAACTTGCATCTGCTGCTGCTTAAGCAAGCTGAACTAGGACAGCCCCATCTTTTTCCTCTTCCCCATACGTGCCCAGCCACTGCAAAGCCTACCACACGCATCTGGTCTGTGCATCTCAGTTATGTGCCACAACAAAGAGTGAAGGCCAAAAGCAGCCCAGTGCACAGCGAGAAAACTACCATTTAGGCCTACAAAAGCAAACAGAATTTTGTGCTACATTTATGCTTTGTTTGATATCAATTTCAGGTTTTGTTGGTTGCAATGTTGCAATTTCCACAGTCAGAAATTATTCTTAGTTCAGAAATCCATCAGCTTTTGGTCTGACTTATGCTTTGCATTTGTTCTTTCTTAGAAGTTTTGCTTATCAACTAAGCTCACATGACTAACAAAAGAAATGTAGCATCAAAATTAATGCCTTAATTTAAAGCATTTTAAATCCTGGAAAGTGCTTTATAATAGATTAATTGCTACACTTAATCCCTTTTACCATTAGAGCATCTACTCTGTCCTGAGTTTGGGTAAAGCCTGTTTTTAAGTGTTTCACAGTGCTTTTAGATTTGACCATGAAAAACATTTATACAGAAAAAGACTTATGAGATTCAGATACCTTAATTCATACATAATAATAGTCATCTTAGATTTTTTGTTGTTGATATTTGTGGTCCTGTACACAGTGCATGTAAGTACAGCAATTCACTCAGAAGTTATCTTGCTACTTGTCACACTTGATCTGGTAGACAGAATTACAGGAATAATTCATTACTGACAAGCTCCTGAACGCATAGAAATGTATACCCCTTTTAAACAGGGCTAACAGGAAATTAGCTTCAAAGCAAATCCAAGCCCTTTCTTCTTCATCTTGTAACAATTATAAGGTTCTCTCTGCTCAACACTAATGACAGTGGAATGTAAGAACAGTCAGGATCACCTAAGTACTTGCAGTTTTAAGGGACCCTTACTGCCTATAGAAGGAAATTAATTTGGGAAAGATGTGTACAAAGAAATTATAAATTAAATTAAAAAATCCAACCTTGACTGTAAAAACGTTTCCTTCCAGACACCAGCTTCTTTAAATTTTTAAGGAAATGATATCATTTGAAAAATTTAGTACATTAGTTTTTCTTTTTCAAGATGTTGGTGTTTAGATACTAGCACAAATAGGTCTGTCTTTTTGCCAAGTAAAACGTTTGGGCGGTGAGCATTCAACAGAATGAAATGGGAATAAGACTTCTAAACACACAGAAATTAGACTGACAGCATCTTGGTTCTTTGAAACATTTTGCCTTCCTCTTTATCCTAAATACCCAACAGAAAAATCCTTTTGTTAAACTCTATTATGTAAATGGAAGCCGTCACTTAAGAAGGGAAACAGGCAGTAAACCTTTGGAGCAAAGAATTCAGCAGAAGTGCCAAACAAATACTTCTGTGTGTATGTTCCCTGGACCATCACTCTACAATGCTATTTTTTATCACCAAAGCAGAGGTGAGGTTCTCACTATCTATGTTCAACTGATCATTAAAAGTCCTTTTAAGGCAGTCATCTTTTATTAATATAACAACTTCTGTGACATAGAAGCAGCATCAGCTAACATTGGTTTCTGGTCGAATAAGTCATCAACCTTATAGATATTTAATACTCTGTAATTAAGAACATCACAAGTCTTCTTCAAGATAGTGATATGTCTATGTTGCATGGGGACATGAATAAATTTCCAATTCCTCTTACTTGAAACACTGTCAGAAGTACTATCCAATTCCATTGAAGACACAGTTTCCACATTTTGATGCTCTGTGAGATCCACAGAATCCAAAAATCTATAAAAAGTAAAGGTTTTAAAAATACAAGTAAATACATTTTCTATGTACCTTTTCAGTTCAGAATGTAGATCCAATGTATCCAGGCAACAGAAACTCTGATGGGCCTACAACTGAAATAAACCAAATGCTTCAGGAATGGGGGTATTGACTCAGGTAGCAGCTTGAGTAAGTGTCCAATATAGTGCCAGTGGAGAGGTGGAATGCTAGAAGCATGGACTTTCATATGAAGTACACTGGGCTGTTGATATCTTACCTATTCTCTTTCCATAGACCCCAATCCAATAAAATACTTAGTGAACAATAATCTAAGAATGCATACATTTTGCTTACAGGCACCCCCCCCTTTCAGTTGAGTCTCAAAAATAACTTCTAGAACTTACGATTTTAATTCTTTAACATCTGGATTACTTTCTGGTAGGACCCCAAATCCTCGACCATAACCGGTGCCACCATGAAGATGAAACTCTATATACAAAACATCAGCCTGATTCTCTGGACAGGCTTGCTTTGCATGTAGGCTGTAAATTCTTAGAAAGCTTCCAACCTAAACAAAAAATGATAATCCTGAGGATCTATCCCTTTTTTAATTTTTATTAAAATTTCTTCACAACAATAAGCTGGTGAGCAACTGTTCCAACACACCCAGTTGCCCCTTGGATATGACTTTATATAATGTCTGCTCCTCAAGCAGACATTGCTGCTACAGAGCAAATAGGCCAATGCGTTTCTTTCCCAGAGGCATATAATGCCTTTTTATTGATTCAGTCAGGCTTTCCAGAGAATCACAAATATGTAGTTCATTTGATAAAACTGAGCATTTGGCATCATGCACCAGTACAAAAAGAGTAAATTAATACAACAAAAGTAATTTAATTGTTTAATGAACAGATAATTACCATATTTACTTGAATCTAAGATGAGGTCCCCCCCAACAAGGTAAATTTTGATTTACCTTAATACAAGTACCAGCTGGGGCACACGATTGCTGTGGCCCAGGCTCTAGGACTTGGGTGATGCCATGGCTGAGCCATTGTCTGCCCTGGGCCTAGGTGGCTCATGCTGCTGGGGAGGGGGTAAACAGTAGGAAGAGTAGAAGGAAGACTGCACAAAGGGTGTGGGAGACCTGTGGCATGCAGTTCAGAAGCATGGGAGGGACAGGGGAGGCTGTGCAGCTTGCCCCTTCCTTGCTGCTTACCTTCTGCTCTAGCCCCGACCTCAGTCATAGTTTCATAGTAGCTAGGGTCAGGAGGGACCTGAACAGATCATTTAGCCTGACCCCCTGCCACAGGCAGGAATGAATGCACAAGACCCCAGACAGGTGATCATCCATACTCCTCTTGAATTTGGCCAAGGTAGGGGCGAGGACCACTTCCCTGGGAAGCTGGTTCCAGATTTTGGCCACCCTAACTGTAAAAAATTGCTTTCTGATCTCTAACCTAAACCTATTCTCCATCAGCTTATTACCATTGTTCCTCGTCACCCCAGGTGGTGCTGGGGAGAAAAGGGCTCTACCTATTTGCTGTTGATCTCCCCT
>NW_017728931.1:105943415-105966572 GCF_001723895.1 Crocodylus porosus
TAGGGCCTGTCCTGCTGCCCTCTCACCAAGCGGGTGGCCCTCCTCTGAACCCTCTCCAGGCTGGCCACATCCTCTTTAAAGTGCAGCGCCTAGTACGGGACACAGTACTCCAATTGTGGCCTAACCAAAGTCACATAGAGGGGGAGTATCACCTCTCTGGACCGGCTTGAGATGCATCTTTGGATGCATGACAAGGTATGGCTGGCCTTTCTGGCTGCGGTCTGGCATTGGCGGCTCACATTCATCTTGGAGTCAATAATGACTCCCAAGATCCCGTTCTGCCCCTGTGCTTTCAAGAGGAGAACTCCCCAGCCTGTATGTATGCTGTGAATGCCTTCTCCCTGGGTGCAGCACCCTGCATTTATCTACGTTGAACCCCATCCTATTCTCATCTGCCCACTTTTGTCATCTGTCTAAATCTATTTGCAACTTTTCTCTCCCTTCAAGTGTGTCCACCTCTTCCCACATGTCAGTGTCATCAGCAAACTTGGACAGTGTGCTTTCCACCCCCTCGTCCAAGTCGCTGATGAAGATGGTTAAACAGTGTGGGCCCGAGGACCGAGCCCTGGGGTATCCCACTGCTCACATCTTGCCAGGCTGAGTACAACAGCTACTCTCTGGGTCCTGACCTGGCCTGGCTGCTCCTCCCAAGCTAGGCTAGGATGAGGCCAGGACCACTGTTGCAGACTACCCCAGCTACAGCTGCTGCAGAAAGTAAACAGTGGAGAGGCAAATAGTTGGGGCAGGAGCTAGGTTTAGGGGGGCACAGGTAGTGGGGGACAAGTGGCTACAGAGAACAGGCAGCTGGGGTCCAGGCACATGTACCAGGCGGGAGGGAGCAAGGGGCAGAGGGATAAGGGGTGGGAGTTTAGAATCTAATTACTGGGAGGCAGGTCATCTTAAATTCAAAGTAATCTTGGATTCAGGTAAAACAGTACTATGAGGAAAATCAAAGCAAAGACCAACACTTTTCTGAGTTCCAAACCATTTAGTACTACTCTAGATTCACTCTCCAATAGAGCAGAGTAAGTAAAGTGGTCTACCTTCTTTACTTGGAATGAATTTTGTTCCATCTAAACAGTCTTTTCAAACTACAAAAATAATGTTAACTATTCACTAAGGTATCTCAGAAGAAAAAGGTCATGAGATTATTTGGCATTTTACACATTTTAAAATTAACATGCTGATAAAAATGTCATTTTTCTTATGGGAGGCAAATTTGCAGTGTGTCATGTTGTTAATTCCCTGTTAACCTTCTTTAAGGAACTTTGAATTTAATTTACTATTAGACATAACTCCTTTGTGAAACATAACCCAGGACTTAAGGTTATTCCAGGCGCTCCTGACATGGAAGGAAATCAAACACATCTCCCACTTCCCAGGAATGCCGCAACCACTAAGCTGAGTTGCTTGGCTGTTTATATCCCTTGATCGCTTTAGAACTCAGGCGAAAAATGACACAAAAAGGAATCTTTGTTCCATTGTCATGTAGTTAGAAATCTTTGTGTGAATACATTGTTCTGAGCAAATTTCCAAAGGTAAAATTAAAGGGAGGGGGAGGATTGTATTAAGAAACTTAAATCCTCCATGTTACAGGGGTGTAGGTTGTAGCCATGTTGGTCTAAGGACATAGGCAGACAAGGTTCTTTGGGTGAATCTGATATCTTTCATTAGACTATTTTATTAGGCCATTAGAGGATTTATTAAATCCTCCATTGCACCCCTTTACCAAGCTGATGCTGGATCAAAAATCTCCAGAAGTTACTTCTGTTTTTATTTTTCTTTAACTAGTGCTAGACTCAGTAATAACTGACACCAATTTGACAGAAAACTCTAAGGGTTATTCACTGGACTTATTGCCAGGTCTCCAAATTGTATAAACCAGTAAACTCCAGGGAAACCATTCAAGTTATGCCCAAATTATGCAAATCTATATTAGCTAATGATTTAGCAATTATATCTATAGAATCATTGGTTTTATGCAACATTTACAGTAACCTGCCATGAAACATGCTTTAATTGTTTACACACCCTAATAGTTACCTTTTAAAAAGAGGAACATGTGATTATGTGTTTTGTATTTACCACCTTAGATGATGAGAAATATTGAGACGTGAAGGCACCAGAGGTAACATACTGAAGGTAATGCTCCATTAAAACCATGCGAGACTTGCTTTCAATAATTGTGGAAATCAATCCTAATACAAAGAAGGTAATCAAAATAAATGAGTCCTAGAGGGAGACTTAAGAGGAAGAAAGTTTGCAAGGTGTGAAGGACTGAATAGAGCACTGCTATAATATAAAGAAAACAGAGAAAAGGCAGAAGTTGTGTCTGGGAAGTGATCATGAGAGCCCAGAACCATCATGAGATGGCTAAGCACAGGCTGTGGGTAGAAGAATAAGATTCACTCAGTAGCAAAACTGCCCCAATTACTGAAGAGGAGGTTAAAGAACTTGAGTTCTGACAAAGATCAGACATCAGTTCAGGCTTTCAAGACAGCACTGTATATACATCCATGGATAGATGGAGCAGGGGGTGAAGATGATGGTGATCTGACTGAAAGCATGATAAATAGAGTCAAAGGTCCAATCTGAAGGCTGTAAGTAAAGGTATTTGTGGACACGCACATTTGGAGACATTTCTAAAGGTTCTGAAGATTGTAAGATTCTAAAAATCTAAAACTTATAAGTAGATTTCACATTTATTTCCAGAGCATCATCATGACCTTACAGATTTCAGAATTTATTTTAAAACATGATTAAATAATTTGAATAAAAAAGCAATAATAATTTAATAACACTGGTAATAAGTATTCAACTGGAGCAAGGAAAAAAGACTGATCTCTAATTTTTATTATGACAGCCATCATATCCTTATGGCCTACAATAAATTTATTTCAGTCAACTCAAATTACTATGTTTCTCTGAGTTCCCTCTGAGCCTAACCACTAGTGGATGTGACTCCTTTTTATCTTGGTATGTGAGTTAGCTGTCATTACGTAAGCATTAATTCAGGTCACTGAGTAAGAGGGTTCACACAAACTTTATATTTTGAGATCCTTCTCTTTACCTAGAAGCCAAAATTTTGGCTATCATCAGTTTTTGTTTAACTAAACACCTTGCACCAAACCTCTCCTTTCTAGGAAGTGAATTTGGGAAAGCAGTGTTTATTTCAATTTCAGGTGTATTTAAATAAATAATACACAAAGACACACACAGAGCAAGTAAATATCAATTTGAGTTCTGGCTATCCTTTAGAGATGTGATTTTATCAGAATCTTAAAGTGCTGGATTTAAATTGAACAACTAGATGCTTTGTTTCTGCTAGATCTCTGAAAGTCTTTTTATAGGATGGAATATATATTATTATTTCAATAACTAAGCTGTTGTCGCCCTTCTTTTCCTGAAAATGCCTCCAACTAAATTAGTGATGAGGGGAATGCATATTTTCTTGATGGAATGGAAATTTGGTACTTTTCACGGTACTATACTATATCTCATGCTCTTCAACAGATAAAAAGCCTTCATGTAGATTATTTCTAAACACAGGTAAGAGTACGAACTTGCTGCTGTCTTGTTTAAGCTGTGCTCTGCAAGAATGCTGGAAAGATTCTATCTAGATTATTTAATATCTCTCCCACGCTCCTATCCTTCTCCACCCTTCCAAATGAATCCTCTAGGAAAACAGTCTTACTGATAGCAACTGATAATTTATACAGAGGTAACCTGCTCCTGTTTTAGAGTGGGATTTTTCAGCTAAAGGGATTTGTTCAGATGTAGTGAATCTATTTAAGAATTTTTGACAAGGTCTTTTTGTGGAAAGTCACATAGCAGACACAATACACTACGATACGTACATAAGAACCTGGATCATTAGTTGTTTGCAATCCACTTAATTTGCAGTGGGTAGCTGAATTAAGGACAGTTCAGTAGACTGCTTCAGCTTTTACTTCAAAGGGCACCACTTCTCCATTTAACTGCAGCTCATGACAGATGTGATACCCTTTGAAATGAAAGCTATAACAAACCACAGCTAGAGAACCCCAGAACTCCCGCACAGCTCTCTGTAGTAGCTATATACACCGCCCCCCCCAGGCTAGTTCACAAATCCTCATCTTTATAAAGGGCTAAGGAACTTAACTTAGTGAACAATCTAGGTTTTACTGCAGTATAATATTCAATTTCATAGTTTGTAGTTACTGACCCTTTAACTCTGAAATGATTTTACTGAAGCAACACATTTTAGAATCACAGAAAAATAGGGCTGGAGAGAACCTCAGAAACCCATCTAGCCCAACCCCCTGCTCAAGGTAGGACCATTCCTGTCTAATCTAGACAAGTTTTTGTTTAGCTGATTCTCAAAAACTTCAGGAACAACCTTCATGCACAAATACCAGGCATAATGGCCAAAACGTCACCAAACACACCCTTTAATGTGCCACAGGTAAAGCAGGGAGACAAAGCTACTGTCAATCTCAATGGTGCATGAACAGGAAGTAGTTTTAAAATATGCAAGAGATCCACAAAAAGATGACTGCACTCTTCACTACAGAAGGCGGCAAAACTCTCCACAGTCCATGCTAATTCATTGTAGGGTAATATCACTTTCTGATCCCAAACGTGGTGATCAGTCTGGCCCTCTGCGGTAGAGTAAGATGCTCTAGCCAGGAACCTCTGTTTTTAAGTTCCAGCTAAAGCATCACTACACCCCGGTCAAAATCCCAAAACTTGGCTGCAGCCAATGGCCCATGCTTCTGAGCAAGACAACGTCACACCAACTTCTGATACCTAGAATCATAGAAAAATGGGGCTGGAAAGGATCTTCATAGGTCATCTAGTCCAGCCCCCTGCTAGGAACAAGAGAATTTCTATCCAAACCATCCTATATAAATCCACTGTCTAACCTATTAGCAAAACTATGCAGTCAATCCCAACACAACCACAAAACATAACACACTAATCTGCCACAGGTAAAGGAGGGGGACCAGAGTGGCCAACATTTTGCTGGTTATTAAAATATACTCAAGAGATTGGAGGAAGATGGCCATGCCCCTGCTAAAGAGAAAGGCAAATTCCTCTGCAACCTATACCAATCTGATCATGGGGAAAATTTCTTCCTGATCTGAAACAGTCTGACCCTGAGCAAAGGGCAAGATGCTCTGACCCTCTACCCGGCACTTCTGGGTTTTTAAGTCCAAGGAAGAGCACTGGCACACTTCAGTCAAAATCATGAACATCACATGCCTCTCAAGGCTGGGGGTGGGGATGGGGGGGCACAGTGATCACCCACAGGTGTCAGTACCAGGGTGGGGGTGGCGACCATCAATCAGCAATTGGCAACTGCTGGCGGTGTCAGCAGCAAGGTGGGTGGGGTGGCGAGCAGTGACCACCCACAGGCGCTGCCGGCAACAGCCAATGTTAGGGGGTGCATGTGCACCTGCCACACATCACTAATAGTCAAAACCCAGCCTTGGCTGTAGCCAATACTCAATACTTCTGAGGAAAACAGACCCCCACCCACACATGCACACACACACACAGCAGCAGGAGGGGGAAAAAATTCCCTCCTGCCCCCCATGGGGAAGAAATACCCATAGTAGATCACAGGCATAGTTACTCCTAGATCATCCCCAACTAGCGCTTAACACCTCCAATATTGTGAGGTTCTTTAACTTCCACTGCCTGACTTTTCTAACAGTGAAGAAGTTTTCCCCTGATATCCAATCTAAACCTACTTCGCTGCAACTTCAAGCCACTGCTAAGGGTCCTGCCCTTTGTATAGAGGGAGATACATTCTTCTTTATGGAAGATCTTCAGATAGTTGAAGACTGCCATCATGTACCCCCATAATCACTGCTAAAAATGCTCAGTTCTGACAAGTTCTTTGTATGGCTTGCCTTCCAAGCTCTTTATCATTTCTGTCATCCACGTTGGGACCCTTTTCAACTTCTCCTTACCCCTATTAGAACGTGGAGCCAAGAAGAGCACATAACACTCTGAAAGAGCCCTAACAAGTGGTAAGCAGAGCGTCATTATCACCTCTTAAGTCTTGCATCTGATATTCCTGTTGATGTAAACCAAAATAATTTCTGCTTTTTTTGCTGCTGCATTTTAGTGATCATGGGGCTCATTTGTAGAACTGTGTCTGAACTTGTCAGGTCTCTTACAGCTTAAGTATACAGTAAAATAAACTGTAAGATAAATACTAATCACTGATGTAAGCTTTTATGTTTGTATAATTATGATTCTGTGTTATTTGGTTTCTTAAGCATTACATTATATTAGAGCAATAAATTCTTCCATCTTAAAGATATTAATGGTATTGTACCTTGCTATATTTTCAACATTACTAACCTCAAACATTCAAGTCACAAGTCAGGCTACAAAAATGATTCTTTTAAAATAAGCTTTAGTTTCTTTTCCTTCTGGTTTCGGATCCTGCAGGATACATTCACTTCATACTGTTAAACCTTTCCGCAAAACCATGAAGGATAGAAAGTTACTTTCTTAAAATGAAAAATGAGGGCTCCTATACACATGCAGGGAGGCTTGTCTACAGCACGCAGAAGCAGACTCGATTAATTGAGTCTGCTGAAGCACGGTAATCACCATACTCCAGCATCATATGCATCAGTGTCTCCATGCTGCAAAATGAGCGAGGCACTTTAAACTAAGCTCATTCAATGAAAAAAATTTGAACCGGAGAGGTTTTGAACCATATTGTATTTATCACATTTCAAAACCTTTTCGTATTATTATTACTACTACTACTGCTACATTTAGAGGGAAGTTTCTCTTTTTTATTTTTCCTTCAGAGTAAGAACAGATAAACAATCAGCAATGAGTACCCTGTCTAAATTTGCGGCTGACACAAAATTAAAGTAAACACACTAATGGGAAGGGATCAAATCCAGGCAGACCTGGACAAGTTGGAAAAGTGGGCAGAAAAGAACAGGATGCAGTTGAATAAAGACAAGTGCAAAGTGCTGCATCTAGGGAGAAGGAATCACCAACACACCTATAGGCTAAGGGATGACCTCAGCAGCACAGTGGCAGAAAGGGATCTCAGAGTCATAGTTGACTCCAAGATGAATATAAGCTGGCAATGTGACTAAGTGATCAGTAAAGCTAACTGCACTCCATCATGCATTAGCAGGTGAATCATGAACAGGTCCAGGGAGGTGATATTTCTCCTCTATGCAGCATTGGTGAGGTCGCAGTTGGAGTACTGTGTCCAGTTCTGGGTGCCACACTTCAAGAGGGATATGGATAACCTTGAGAGGGTCCAGAGGAGGGCCACTCATATGGTTGGAGGCCTGCAGGTAAGGTCCTACCAGGAGAGACTGAGGGACCTGGATCTCTTCAGCCTCTGCAAGACAAGGCTGAGAGGGGATCTTGTGGCTGTTTACAAATTCATTGGGGTGGGAGGCAGCAAGAAACTGGAGATGCTCTGTTTACCAGGGCACTCCTTGGAATAACTAGGAATAAAGGCCACAAACTGTCAGAGAGCAGATTTAGGGTGGACATCAGGAAGAACGTCTTTACAGTAAGGATTGCCAGAATCTGGAATAGGCTTCCAATGGAGGTGGTGCTCTCCCCTACCTTGGGGTCTTTAAGAGGAGACTGGGCAAGCACCTGGCTAGAGTCATATGACCCCTGCGCTCTTTCCTGTCCAGGGCAGGGGGTCGGACTTGATGATCTATTGGGGTGCAATCCAAACCTAACAACTAGGAAACTATGAACATAAGAAACTAGGGCATTTTTACACATGGAAGTAATGCAGCTCTGGGAGCTTTGAAAAGCCTGGCACTGTGACACTTGCAGTTGTATATGCAGCAAAATGCATGTCAGTACTGAGAAAATATTGGTGGCACGCTTTTGAACCAAAACACATTGGAGGTGCTTTAGTTCAAAAGCGTATCCCAACGTTTTCTGTGTGCTGTTGCGCATTTTGCCGCTTATGCGAAAGGCACTCAGCGCAGTGCAGTTCGCATCAGCTTGTGTGCAGAGCAGACTTGATTAATGGATCTCTGACACATCACGGGACAAAAAGGTATGTGTATAAATGCCACTAGTTTCTACAAAGGTAAGATATGATATTCATTTTCCCCCAGTGTTCCAAATGTACTGGTATACTCAAAAAGACAGTACAAGCCTCCAATTTATCTATCTGGAGCAGCGTGCTAGAAACAGACTACATTAATCCAACAAGACAAGTGGGAAAATGTCACTGACAAACTGGTAACTGATCTGCAGCTTCAATTACCACTGCCCCAAAATATAGTTTTAAAACAAAAATTTTATGGGCTAATTGTTAGCAAGTAGGCAAAAAACCCCACAGACTTGAACTTCATGTGAAATCATACAGTGACACAGGGATACCCTCACGTATCTAGCATAACTAGAACAAATCTTCCAGGGACAAAATAAGAAGCCTGAGAGAAGTCAATTAGAAATAGCTGAAGAGCTGTGAGATCAGGAAAGACAGTAGGTTACAGAAAAAAGATTCAGTGTTGAAAGAAGATTATTTATATGGAACTGTCAGCTGCACAGAATTAAATTAGAAAAGTCTCAGAAGTGAGTACATAAAGAATTTAAGGGTGACACTGAATTGCCTACTAGTAGTACGTGTATAACAATATTTTAAAAAACAAACTCAAAGAAAACACCATACAGTCAGACTAGGCCAAGGAGTAAGTTACAATTATTTGGATCCTGATTACACAATGCATAAAATAAATTACAGGATAACAATTCACATGGGATACTAAAAATATATTAGTATCTATTTCTTACAGGATGTTCTATTACCTGTAAAATACCACAAACTCCTTAACAACAGTCAATGTCATGTTAAACTACTGAAGAGATTACTGGAGTAAGAAGTTATAGCTTCACAAGGGGTAAACACAGTTTCTTGCACCTTGGTTTTGGTTTTTAAACTAATTTTGTTCTCCCTTCCCTTTCTAAAATTACGAGGAAATTCAGAAGAGTTATGGTCTAGCTAGTAGTAAAAATTTTACCCAAAGGGCTATTAGGACTTTTGTTTTAAAATGAGAGTGACTATGAGGGTCAGACAGTAGCGTCAACTTTGGGTTATTGGCCTCAGTTTTAAGTCTGAAAAGTGAATAAAAGACAGACCGAGGCACATACAAGTTTGTTTGTTTTTTGATTGAATCAATAAAAAAACCATGCAAGACTAGTCATATTATAAATTTGGCTAATAGCAAGAATTCCTGAGCTGTACATATTGTTTAATAGTTAAGTTCTGTATTACTACTTGTATCAAAACCCCCCAGAAATAAAACTTTTTGATAAGTTATGACTTGGGTCTTTTAATTGCCTGAATGATGAGATTTGCCAAGATCTGAGGAAGTTAAACATCAATTTTGGAACTGTGTTTTTATAAAGTAACTGCTTACACAATTGGAGGCAAATGAACAATTTCTAGAGCACAAAATGAGTCACCTGAGTATTATGTAACTGGACATTAACTATCACTTACTCAAAAAAAGTAGATAAGAAATACTGGATTTAAAAAAACAACACCCCCCACCAAGCGTTTACAAGCCATTGCTGCACATTACAAGTTGTTTTGAACTTCAAAGTGAAACTACTATGCTGCAGTGTATTAATCAATGATAAAGCTCTCCAAGTTTCTTTGACCTACAGAATATTGCTTCTCATTGCATTTTGAATGTATCCATACATAGTATCTTGTCCATTGTTGGCAACTCCAATTAATTTTTTTGAGAATTGATAACTACTATTATAGCAAGCAAAGCCAAATATTAAGTCATACAGTTACGAATATCAACAGAAAAAGCAGGTTAGCTGCAACTATGCACCATGTAAGGCAAAGTGCAGTATTAAAAAAATCCTTTGGGAGGCAGCATTGGACACCGTTAGTAATACTAAGCCAATTCAGAAAATATATTTAGAAAAAGCATACAGCACTTTTATAAAAACTTTAGCCAGTGCTAATGTATTATCTTGTTTATAATTAAATAATTCACAACCACTCTATATTTGTACTCTTTGAGGACTACCATTTAAAGACAAAAAAGAAGCTTTCCTTATTTGAATCTGAATAATTGTGCTAATGAATTACAATTCTGAACTGTCTACAAATATGAATAAATAAAACATATGTTTTGCTGTTGATTGATATGTTGATTTTCAGTTAATCAAAATACCAATCAACAACAAAACATGTTGTATAGAACAGGGTGAAAACTCATGGTAGAAATAGGTACTAGGAGAGTTCAAAGATGAAAATTAAAAAAAAGTTTTAAAAAAGGTTTATGAAACATATGGTGAATAACCATAGTAACGGCTGAAGCATACACATGCTCATCAGACCAAGTTCTCATAATATACTTGATATATCTGCATTTATATAAAACAACACACTATTTTAAATAAGGTTTACAGCAGCATCCATTAAGAAGCTAGCACAGGTCAATAGAGCAATCTGGTAATTATGTCAATAATTTGTTTATACTCGCCTTTGGAGCCCGTTATGTTACTGATCAGAAAATATTAAATATCTAAGTATCTAATCTCTATTTTTGAAACTCAATGTACAACATGCCTATACAACATGCACTAGTGATCTGTTGATCCATGTCAGCATTCTATATTGCAGTTCATAATGAGATCAAATGTGCAAGATCAAACTGTGTAAGGAGAGGGCAAACAGGTGCACAAACTCACTTATGCTAAGGGAACAAAAGAACTAAAGATTTTAGAAATGCCACCTCCCTTTTAAAAATGGGCAATAATGCTCTGGGTACAGAAAGAAGACCTTACCTTTGTTTTTGCCAATTTAAGGAGGGCCTCTTATATGGCTGAAAAGGTACTATGTTTTCTTATTGCCTATGCCCTAAGAGGTCTGGAGGCAAAAGACTTCAAGAACAATGTTGATGAATCACAAACTTACCTGATATGGGAAGATGAACACAGCTACTCTATGCAAGGTAAAGATGATTTATCAGTAGCAAATAAAATGTAGCTATTATCTAACTCTCTAGCTTTTTCAACAGAAAAATCTTGCCAGCAAAAAAATACACTATATTCAAATATTGAGTTTTCAGTGGCATATGCTGTGAATGTGTGGGTATATCTATACACGCTATTAGCGTGCAACAATAAACTCTGGTGCAATATGTGCCAGAGTTTATGGCTCCTGGGTGCTGTGTTTGAACATGTTTCTGGGACCGCAGCAGGTTGAGCTGGGTTGGAGCAGCCCCAGCTGGCAGCCTGCCAGCCTGGGTCTGCTCTGACCTGACTCAACTAATTGAAGAGGGGCTGGCTGGGACACAAGGGTGCTCTAGTGTGGGAGGTAGCCTCCACAGTGAAGGGCCCTTGTGCCCCAGCCAGCCAGCCACCATCAACGTTTACACCGAGCTGCTGAGTAAAAAACTTTGCAGCAGGACAGTACTTGTATTTATAAGTACCATCCTCCTGCAGAGTTTATTAGTTTGCTGCAGCCACATGTGTAGATGCAGAGATGTTTACTGCAGAGCTAATTAGGCACCTCTGTAGTAAATATCTTGTGTGACGGGCCCTGTGAGTTTTAAACATACTTCTGTGGGAAAAGTGATTGTGACATCATACTCTGTGATTGGTTAAAAATTGAGTCTAGCATCCCAACCAGCTTCTCTACACTTTCTATTGTTTACTCACAGATGTCTTGTTCCTTTTAAATCCTTTTGAACTTCTGTAGTGTACACTAAAATATTTTGTTTTTACATTGTCTTCCAATGTTTTTATACTGACACTAAGTTTGTATAAACTAGTTTATTTTTATATTAAACACAATTTCCAAACTGCAACTCTTGTTGCAAATGGTACATAACAATATTAGAAAGTATAACCTACTATTTTATCAGTGGTTTACATGACAACAAAATTATGAAGGACTTTCAAGATCAGAAAAAAATGTCTCAATGAATAGTGTAGCATTCTCTTGCTTCTACGAACTTAAATTGCCAAAATCCCAGCATACAGGCCCGATTTGGGGGCTTTTCTAGCCCTTCTGATTGAAAAGCTCTTAAACATGCTTAACTGCTATTGGGTGCATCTACCTGAGCCATTTTACTGTGGAACTGCCTAATTAGCTCAGCAGTAAAATCTTCACATCTACACATGAAGCTCTATTAGGCTGCAGTAAACTACTTACCTCTGTGGCATGTTAGAACTTGTAAATACAAGTACTGTCCTAAGGCAGAGTTATTTACTGCACAGCTACACATGTGTAGCTGCTGACAGGACTGGCTGGGGCATGAGGGTGCTTCAGTGTGGGAGCTGCATGCTGGTAAATCCTGCACTGCAGCATCCTTGTGCCCCAGCCAGCCCCGACACAGAACGTTGAGCTGGGTTAAAGCAGCCTGACCCACCCTGTTAAGCAGGGTTGCACAGGCTGACTCCATGTGCCTTCTGCCAGCCTGGGGCCACTCCACCCCAGCTCAACATGCTGCAGTCCCAGGCACACATTCAAACGCAGTGCCCAAGAGCAATAAATTGGCATAACATGTACCAAACAATTGCTTCTCATTAACTGCACTTGTAGATGCACCCACTGTTTTCAAGGGATGTCAAATACAGGCTTAAATTCTTTCCTGATCACTGCAGAACAAGAAACATGAAGAATTAAATGGAATAATATAGCCAGGTTTAATCAATTTTTCTCTGTTAAAAAGTATGGACAACCTACTTATAATATTAGTAAGCCCTTCAGTAAACTCTCTCTTTTACGAAGAACCACCAGTTTTAATTAGGAGTCATTTTAGTTTATTCTGTTGGACAAACAAGCAAAATTGAGTGCACACAGCCATTAAACTTCAAAGGCTTGTAAAGTTTCAGCGTACAGTACCTGGAATCAGCATTTTTATTACAATCTCTCCTAAATACGATCCATCTATTACAGCAAAAAGTAAATGCTGTAAAATGAATACAAAGCAGACTTAACTTGTACATTTTAGCTTTAGCCTTTAGTCAAGAAAATGTATGCAATTAAAATTCTAGTGAATTTCAGGGACAAATGAATGCCTATTTGATTAATCATGCTGTGAAATCACTTTTACTTTTATGGTTAGGGGCTGCTTTCTTAACATTTGAGAAAATGCAGATTTAGTATCTTGGGACCATTGAGGTGAGATCCAAGGAGGTGATCCTCCCCCTTTATGCGGCACTGGTCAGGCAGAAGTTGGAGTACTGCGTCCAGTTCTGGGCGCCACACTTCAAGAAGGATGTGGACAACATGGAGAGGGTCCAGAGGAGGGCCACTTGCATGATCCGGGGGCAGCAGAGCAGGCCCTACGAGGAGAGGCTGTGGGACCTGAACCTATTCAGCCTCCACAAGAGAAGGCTGAGGGGGGATCTAGTGGCCTATTACAAACTAGTCAGAGGGGACCAGCAGGCACTGGGGGAGTCCCTGTTCCCCCGAGCACTACCAGGAGTGACTAGGAATAACAGTCACAAGCTGGCAGAGGGTAGATTTAGGTTAGATATCAGGAGGCGCTACTTCACTGTCAGGGCGGCTAGGATCTGGAATCAACTTCCAAGCAAAGTGGTGCTGGCTTCTTCCCTGGTGTTCTTTAAGAGGAGGCTAGATGAACAACTTGCTGGGGTTGTTTGACCCCAGTACTCTTTCCTGCCATGGCAGGGGGTAGGACTCGATCTGCTCAGGTCCCTTCTGACCCTACAAACTATAAAACTATTGTCTGTGTTTCTTTGGTCCTCCAACTCTCAAAACCAGATTTGAGCCAAGTCCTGTCACTTCTCTATCTACCACAGATACAAAACCAGCCTCTTCCTTCTTCTGTCCTTTGGCAATAACAAGGAGGTGGGTAACATTTCAAGTCTCTTTCCTTTTCTCCCAGCTTCCCCTTTTCCAAGCTACCTAGTCAGATAAAGCTTTTACCTAGGCTGTTAACTGTTCTAATTTTTTTTATTAAACATCCTTATACATTGCCTTCTGTCACTTCCTTCCATTTCATCACTCTCTCAACAGCCTTTTCAATAACACTACAAAAATCTCAAATCAATCCTTCCTAGAGTTCAGAGAGGCTTGTCTGGGCACTACTGCTAACAAAGGAAGAAGGTTGTTCTGATGGTCTGAGTGCTAGTTTGGAAACAGGTTCAATCCCCCACTTCACCATGACCTTGCTTCACAAGCTGCATCCAGATGTGCAGGGATGCGAGGTTTCTGGCACTGCAAACCTCTTTGTAGTACCACAAACTACATGTGGTGAACATTAAAACGTGCCCCGCACTAGAAATTTGCAGCATGGGGTGAATATTTGATACTGGAATTTCCTGGTAACAAAAAAACATGCACAAAGATCAGCATAATACTGACATGGAGACCAGGCCATCCAGAGCAATGCCCTGGCTGGCGGCCAAGCTTCCATGCTGCCCAACCTGTATTCCTGCTGCTCCAGGCCACCAGGTAAGACTGCTGGGGCCAGCATCAGTTCTGGTCCCAGCATCTAACTCCCCCCCTAGCTGAAGAACTAGACAAGGGCAGTTTGCCCATTACAGGACAGTTAGTCCCACAATAAAATGCACATGCAGGAGCATACACTGAGGCAATTTGTCCGGATGTGGCCATCGAGACTCTTTGTCCTTTAGTTAGTCTCAGGTAGTGCGGGGATAAAAGCTGTTTCCCTACCTCATGGAGAGAAATGAACTGTGGAGTGTTGAGAAGGCATAATAATAAGTGCCATGCAAGTACCTAACATAAATTTGATTTTTTCTATAACAGAAATATAAAAGGATATAGAAGGGGATTAAAAAACCAGACAAAACCAGGCACTCAGTAACTTGGACTAGTAAGGTGCATGCCATACTTAAAACATGGCATAAAACGTTCCTAATGTCTAAATATCACGTACTGAGACAAGGGAACAAATAATGCATCCTTCAATAGAAGAATGCATTGATTTTATTGCAGAAAGATAAGAAAAAATCCTTTATTGTTTTACTTTACATTAGGAAACTAGGTTCAAAAAGCAGCTGGTGGCTTTTGCAGTTGGAACCAATAAGGACAGACGATTATAGCTAACATATTCTATGTCCCAAAAAGATGTTTCATTAAGTTGTACTTGCAAAGACCTTCCTAGAAATACTTTTAAGTAGGAGATCTCCATGTTTACATGATTGTGAGGAGACAAAATAGTTGATAGGATGGTGATTACTTAATTCTCACTGTGCAAGTCACAAGGCAGCACTGTGTAAACCAGTCCTGATAAAAACTTTCTTCCCAATAGATTTTAAGTATGACTAGCTGACACTATGCCCGGTCAGTGTGTAATGCTTAGCAGTCTGTTAGCTAATTCTTCATTCAAATGAGTTAATAAAACATTAACTACCCTGGCTATTACACTGGATGAAATTTTGTTATAAAAGTGTCAAACTAGAGATTTGTAAGGGTTTCTCTGGCTTTACTATCCAGTGGAATCCTGGGACAAGAAAGGTAAAACCTGCTAACCCATCTCTACCACTCCCACAACAGTACCATCACCATCCCTGGATCTTACACCTGCACCTCCAGAAATGTAATAGAACTCATCCAGTACACTGAACACCCTGGTGGAAACTACATAAGAGAAATCAAACAACAACTGCGTACCAGAATGAACACACACCAAGAATTCATCAGACAAAAATATCCAATTACTTGTGGGTGTGCATTTCTCACAAGACAACCACTCTCTCAGTTCTAATCCTCAAAGAGAATTTACAAAAGACCTTTTATAGACAAGCCTATGAACGTCACTTCATAAATATACTGGATACAAAAAATCATGGACTAAATATAGATATTGTATTTATGGCAACTGTAACCTGTCTGCCATCAGATAACCCCAGGTAACTTCTCTGCATTTTACCAGATATATTTTATCATTGGTCTACACTCCTCTCTTTTTCCCCTCCCCTACCTGTCTCACAGCTATTAACTCCCATCCCCTCTGGTCTTCCCTGCCTCACATTTTTATTTTCACAGACCTGCATTTTGCATATTGGTTTAAGTTTCTATTCTACGCAGCAGAGTATACAAACACCAGCAGACTCTTCCTATGCCTGAAGAAGGGTGTGTGTGTCCAAAAGCTTGTAAAAAACAATTTTACCAATTATTCAGCTGGTCTAATAAAAGATATCATATTTACCCAAAGAACCTTTTCTGTCTACTGAAGATACAGGTGTAGGAGATAAAGGAGCAAGTTAAAAAGGAAACCAGGGAAGCTGAGGCGGCTAGTGAAAGCACTTCACGTGGTATGTTCTTACATTTTAAGATTTGGATGCACACAAGTTCTATTAAAACATCATAATTGTAGGTAGTATTAGAAACACGCAGGAATGTTCTGCAAAATAAATCTTCCTAAAACGCATAAAAAATATACCTGTTTCCCTTAATTATCTAAATAACTGTTCCATGTTGCTTCTGCAGTGAATCTACATCAGCTAACAAAACGTAGATTATAGAAAAAAATTAAGAATAATGAAAACAATTCTAACACCCAGATTTAATAAGCATGAATGAGAACCATTTTGTTATATCAAGTGCACATGAAACATCTCTTTATGACTGTATTAATATAATAAATTAAATGTATTTGTAAAATTGGATAAATATTTGCAACAAAAAACCCTCATTTATCCTCATTTTCTGATAGATTTTACACCTCAAATCAGATATTTACACAAGTCATGCCATAAAATCAAAGCTACATTTCATACTAATCTATTTTATTCCAAAGCAAGATGGCACTGTTGCTAAAGATCAACTGTTTAATTATGTTGTTCTTTTCCCCATGTAAGCATAATCATTACTGACCCACTAAAACAAATATGTATTGCAGAATGCAACAGAGTTCACCAAATAAATCACACCCTCTTCTGACTACAATCAACACTTTAGTGGTCTACAAACTTAACTCCACTTTACGTCACTTTTAAGAAATACATTTTCATTTCTTGAACGTATAATATTTTCAGTGATGCATAATTTTCAGAGGTACATGTTACAGTCTCTGGAAAAAAAAAATGTTTAATTGGAAGGATCCTTCTTCATGATAGTTGCAAGGTAATGAGGCTGTTTCACACACACTGAAGGAGGTTTGAACTGAAATAGCAGGGACAGGAAAGATTGTAAAGCTAAAACCCATGTTTGAAACTATCTAATTACTAGTAGAAATGAACTGCTGCCTTGTATGAAGTGATACCTCAAGTAAACTAAAAAGTTAGAAATGCTTAGTTTTAGGTTACCTTCAGGGATTTTGCCAATTGTACATGGTTATCATAAACTAGAATGTCTACTGTCAGATTTCTCAGCTTATGAATGAGAACTTTATCTCCTTCAAGATCCCTCGATTCCACAGGCACCTTCCACGACTGGTAGGAACATTTTGTGCCATCCCACACCTGCAGTGAAAAAGAAACAATATCAGTATCAATTTATATCCATATCACTATCAATATCAATTATACCAATTATCCCATTCATACATTCAATATGCAAAAGATATAATATTTAAAACTGAGTATTTTTAGATGAAATTATTACAAACAAACATACCTACCTTAGGAAAGTAACAACCTTTATTTTTTAAGGAATAAAAACTCCCACTTGATTCATTAACATTAGTTTTTTCTCATTTAAAGAATGTGGAATAAGACCGCTAGAATATTTTTAAGTGCCAAATACTAGAAATAGATAAATATTACTATACCGTGTATCACCAATAAAGGTTATATTAGAGTGTTTATCCTTTAGATATGCACTACAAGGAGGTAAATCTGTATGGTTTGTGAAACATTCTGTATTCAAGTTCTGAATTGTTAAAAAGTTCCAATTTTTCATAAATGTTAATTCTCTGGACTATGCATATTAAGTATGAATTACATATCCAGTTTGGGGAATACCTTAGTGAGATGCCCTCATCTAAAAATTCTAGATTAAATTTTCCAAAGGCAGATTCTTAAATATGTGTTTAGACATTAATAGAACCTGGACATGTAGAAGTTTGGAAAAAACTGCTAAAATGACAGACAGGTATTTCTGTAAAGCAGAAACCACATGCAAATGCAGAACAGAAGAAAGGCTGCTAAGTTTGAGTGTAACACTATATTGACCTTATATGTTACACTAGTATCTACTTCTCTCTTCTAGTTGATTAAATAGGTACCAGCAACAGCTTTGGAGTTATGAATTAAAACTTAAGCTAGGGAAGGGATAAGACTTAGTGCAGGGTTCCTCTGGATTTTTGCATCTGGGGCTGCAGATGTCCAGGAAAATGGTCTATGCCATAACCATAT
This sequence comes from Crocodylus porosus, assembly GCF_001723895.1. NCBI lineage: Eukaryota > Metazoa > Chordata > Crocodylia > Crocodylidae > Crocodylus > Crocodylus porosus. The sequence goes on from NW_017728931.1 coordinate 105,961,740, forward strand.
TTGACTAGAGAGATGTTTTTGATGGCTTTGATATTCAGAGGACTGACCAATGAAAACTGGGACTGGAACAGGAAAGAAAGATCCCTTTTTATGAAGGAAGAGGCCTAATAGCTTAGTACATATCTTACTTTTGCTAAATCTCTTTTCAAAAAAATTAAGTTTCTTGTAGAACAGATCCAGCAAAGAGAAATTACAAAGACTGCTCAGAGGGAATGCCTAGAGATAATATAGCCCTCTGTTAATGTGAACTTGAGTTTATGGAACAGTCATCTGGATTGGGAAGAGGGAGGAAACAACAAACAAACTAATCTCTGATATAAAAAATTATACCTAACCTTCAAAAGCCCATCTTTTAAATTTATGGTAACATCTGGATTCAGCTGAAGGGGACTTACTGCTGTTTAGACTCACTTCTTTCAAAGATTCCTCTATCGACATATGCAGGCTAAAGTGGAAAAGCCTATGCATCTAGGCAATTTAGAAAGAAAAACTTTTTTTTTTATAGGCACTGAAGGTTTCTTGTATAATGATTCCTTGCGGACATTTTGCTGTCATATGATATATGACATTCAAACACTATATTTTCTTGCATACAACATACAACCAAACAACATGTGCACATTATTTTTGAAAAACAGAATGAACATAGGAAGATCGTTCCTTCAAAATACTGGTAAGGAAAAGTAAATAACTGAATAGTGGCTTCTACAGCTGAAGCTTCTGCCAGTGGGGAAGGGTGGAGGGTGGGGAGGAGGAAGAAGAGATAGTCTTCATACGCAGCAAGGAGGGAGCACTATGTACAGTACTGCAGCATTACTTTAGCTGTTTCTCCCAGCAGAGGCAGAAATTGCTGTTATTGTATTCCTTCGTTTATAATGCATGCACCAATTTCCAGCTGCTGAATTTTGGGAAAAAACGGTATGTGTAGGCTGCAAGATAATACAGTATAAATTTGTGCTGGTGTCCAACCAATACAGGGAAGATTGCCAACAAAGTAGATGATGAGTCTGGAACCTCAGAAGCACTCAGACTTACACTGTTAAAAACAGATGCTTAAACAATGGTTAGCTTCTTAAAACTGCACTTTGACTTCTAAACTAAACTATAACAACATGGCAGGGTCTTGCACAAACAATTTATCAAAGCAGACAACAAGGGTGTAATGGCTCAGGCAAAAAAAAAGTAACTGGGGGTGGGGAAAGCATGGGGAAAAAAGGGTCTGTAAACTATGTGTCTGCCTTCCCAGTAACCTAGAGTTCTTTACCCAGCTTGACAAGCATGGAGATCAGGCTGATCTAGTCAATATAGTGTATTTGGACTTTTAAAAACTCTTCAACAACATCATCATATATCAAGGACTCCTAATGAACTTAGGTTGTCATGGGCAGGGGGGTAAAATGCATTTGTGGCTCACAAATTATCTTAAGAATAGAAAATAAAAGAATGGGTAAAAATGTTCAGTTCTCAGAATAAAAAGTAGTAAATAGTGGAGCCTCCCAAATAACAGTGTTGGGATCAGTGCTGTTTAATGCATTCAGGAATGTTCTGGAACAGGGGGTGAGACTAGTGACATGGCCATGCCAAAGTCAACACACTGTATGAGAGTGTTAAATGTATCCACCCTTGAATACGTAGAGAACCTCAGGGCCATTAAGGATCATTGCTGCAAACTCAAAGAAAACAGAAAAGTTCCACAAGGCTGGAAGAGAGAGACAGGCTGCTGACAGACATTGCAAAACAAAACAAACCCCCTCCCCGCCCAGCGCTTTACTTTCAGCTTAGCACACCCCACACCAAGTGCAGCACATGCCCAGAAGAGGCATCACATTAGTTTGACCCAGCTCACCCAACATCAGTATAGAGCACGCGCTTCAGCGGGGCTTTCTGATACACCCAGCCAATCGCATGCTGTCTGTCCAACCCACAGAGCCTCATGTGCGACTTGCTGTGGGAAAGCGGCGTGCAACAGTGGCATGGGATGGTGGGTGACAATGGCGGCAGCTACGTACAAGCCCCCTGTGCCCCACATCTGTCTGTAGAAGGGAGCCATTGCCCTCTCCTCTCTCTCCGCTGCTCTGCTCCTGGGACTGGGCATAGAAACACAGTTCCCCCTCCCCAAGCCATTCAGACCCTTTTGCACCTCTCTGCCCTCACGCAGGCAGGGGTGGCCGCGGCATCTCCCCGCCATCAGCTAGTGGCAGGAGCCAATCAGGAGCATGAGCTGGGGTGGGGGCAGGGGCATGCCACGGTGTACAGTGTGGAGCTCACGGTGCCTGGTGTGCCTCTCCCCCAGGTGAGAGGCGACATGTGGGAACGTGCCAGGGGAGATGATGCCACGGTGCCCCAGGGCACGCTCTGTCCCTGCCCACCTGCTCATACCCCCTACAGACTTTGTAAGTACCCCTAGGGGTACACATGCCCTCGGTTGACAGCCCCTGACCTAGAAGGAGCAGATACAATGTATTTTGACTTCACAAAGGCTTTTGACACAGTCCCACATGGTAGTTTCATAAACAAGCTAGGAAAATAAAGTCCAGCTGTAGTCAAAGAAGTAATCAGTGGTTACTGTTAAACTGGAAAGATGTATAAAATAGGGCTTTGCATGGGGTTTGTACTGTCTCTGGTACTACTCAACAAAATTATTAATAACTTGCATGATAGAACAGAGAATACACTTATTAAGTTACTGGCAATGCCAAGCAGGGTAAGGTTGCAAGCACTTTGAAGGAATGGATTAGAATTGAAAATGATCTTGACAAACTGTAGAAGTGATCTCAAATAAACAAGATTAAATTCAAAATGAACAAAACACAACATTTAAATAAGAATAATCAACTGCACAGCTACAAGATGGGGAGAGACCATCTTATTGGCAGTTCTGCAGAAAACTAGGATTTTGGCTAGATTACAATCTAAACTAGCAGAGGCCAATCTTTTTGGGAAGCATGTCACAAATTAGCCCCACGCCCCCCAGAGTGCCACTCCAATTCCCTTCCTCTGCCTGATCCACTGCTCTGCTTTCAGCTCCATGCCCCGTGCTCCTGGCCTCGTACTCCTTGCATGATCTGCTACTCTGCTTTCTGCCCTGTCTGCAGCTGTGCTGCTCGTCTCTCCCTTGCTTGCATGCTACACAGAGAGGCTACCTCTGTTGCTTGTGGCAAGAGCGCCACAGGTCGGCCCTGCTACTCTAACAATGTTATACCACTGTGAAAATAATATCATACCAGGCTTGCTTATCACTTTGCACAGTACTGTTAATGACTATTCGGCACACTTGGACTAAGCATCAAATGCAATAAAGGCCTGGGTAAAACAAAGCCTTGGAATCAAATCAAAGCCTTTTAATATGCTTTTGATTGAAAATCACAGGGCTTACAAGGACTCAACACCGGTTATCACTAAGGGTATAGGCAGGCAGTCATCTGAAGCACTTGGAATTTCCAGAAAATTTGCACCACCGTAAAGATACGGCATAACCTGCATGTACAACAGTTCAACTGCCCATCATGTGGAGCACCGCAGAACATGGTGAGAGTATGTACTGCTACAGCCAAGAGGCTGATGAAGCATGAGGCTGATCGCAACGTGCTTTGGGGGGGACACCTCATCTTCAGGCATTCCTAAGGACAGCTGAGCTCAAAAGGCACCACTAACTGACTGATTACCATTCAGAGACACCCCTCTCCTCTCCTCTCCCTGGGACAGCCCCCACTCTCACTGGGAGTGCAAACCACTGGTCAGTTTTCACTCCCAAAGACTCATCATTTACATTCCCAGCTCCTGTCCCTCAACAGATACATAGCTGAGGATGATGCCATGCTGTAAACTGTGTTGGCTTGGGTACACCAGGTCCACTCACAGACAATGTTCTCGTGCTTTGGGGAATGTTACACAAGCACCAATTACTGGAAGAGTATCATCCTGAGGGCCTGGAATGACAACTTGTGGCATCAAAGCTTCAGGATGTGGTGGTCTAGTTTAATGTAGATCTCCACTAAGTTGGCATCATCTGTGCATGACAGGGCATCAGCAGAAGGGCACCCTTCACCATGGAGCAATATGTTGCCATCATGATCTGGAAGTTTATGTGCCAACAACCTCCAGATTGTTGTCAACGAATCTGATGTGGACAATTCCAAAGTAAGAGAGGAAATGCAGGTGTCCCTGTCTCTCCATGAGGTGATAGCTTGTAGAGATTTTGCTTTCAAGTGTAACAGGCTTATGTTCTGCCAGCACCCTTTGGGCTTGCACCTGGCCCTGGGCTTCTCATGACCCTGCAGTGTCACGAAAACCCCATTTGCACCTTCCAACAGAGCTGTCTGGAGTGTGGCTCAGCAAACAATGCCCTGTAGCGTTCCGGTGCTGCTTCACAGCCCCTTCCACCACAGCTATGTATTTTTTCTACTTACAGCAGCCTTGAACCACACTCAGTGAGCCTCTGAGTACCTGCATACAAACCACTCATGAGTTCTTGCTTGATTCCATTGCTAAGCTTGCAGCAAAGGTCAGTAATGCTGATTGGGCAGGAATAGATATCTGTCAAGTATAACAAAAGGTTTTCTGAGGAGAATCCATGCTGTGTTTTTCAGATGATTGTTGCAAAAAATTGCGGTCCGTTTCTTGGAGGCCACTAAAATCACAGACACACATAGATCAGATGGCACAAAAGGTGTATTTGCAAATAGGGTCAGAGCAGAGTCAAAGACTCAGATTACTCTGAACCCACCAAGGAATTTTTGCAGGCTCTATTTTATCTTTTTCCTCCTGGGCACGTGTGCAGAAACAGGAACTCTTACAGCTCATTTCCGTTTCATACAAACATATATGTGATTA
>NW_017728931.1:105966742-106002637 GCF_001723895.1 Crocodylus porosus
AGAGTCTGTGATTTAGTATAAGAAGAGCTGTGGCAAGGCTGGGCAAGGAGAAAAGTCCTTGGCAGTGTTTCTTTCTTATCAGGCGCAAGATGCAAGCTGTGCATTTCTAACAATACTCCATTTCTAACAATATTCCATTTCTAACATGATGGTGCCGGATTGTTTCAAATGCCAGTGAGGTTTGGTTCAGACTTGGCAAAGCGTAGAGCTCAGCTGGGCAGGATGTGGGTGTAGGGACCCCCACACACTCTCCCCATGGTGCAGCCTCCACTGCCTGGCAGCAGTAGCAGGCAGGGAGGTCATGGTGCTCATGCCCAGTGCAGGCATGGCTCCAGAGTGGAGGCTGCTTTATCCCCACGGCTCTGCTCCCTGAACCTGAGCCTGAGCCTGCTGCAGTGGGGGAAGCCCCGCACTGGAGCCAGCTGCTTTCCCCGCTCCTTGCTGTGCAGGTCTCACACTCTGCAGCAAGTGGAGAGAGCGCTGCCCCCTGCTTCTCTGCAGAGTCCAGTGCAGGGCTTTCCCTCTGTGAGTGCAGAACTGCAGGCACGGCGCAGAGCCCCAGGAATAGTAGTGCCCACGCAGGCTGCGCTCCTTGCCCCCAGCATAGTACTGGCTGCCTCTATCGCGGCTCTCTACTGTGCCTGCAGCTCTGCACTTACAGGAGGGAAAGACCCGCACTGGAGTCTGCGGGGAAGCAGGAGGCAGGGCTCTCTCCACTCACGGCAGAGTGCAGGACCTGCAAAGCAGGGAGCAGAGGAAGCAGCTGGCTCTAATTCTGGGCTTCCCCACTGCAGCCTCAGGCTCAGGGAGCAAAGCTGTGGGGATAAGGTAGGCTCCACTCCCTCCCCACTTGCAGCGCTGGCTGGACCTGTGCACCGGCCATGAGCATCCTGACCTCCCCGCCTGCTGCTGCTGCCAGGCAGTGGGGCTGCATGCCATGGGGAGACTGTGTGGGGTCCCTACATGCCACACCCTGTCCAGCTGAGCTCTGTGCTTCTGCTGCCTCTATGGGGAGAGAAAGAGGAGGGAGAAAAGTTCCCCCCCAGCATGGAACAGAGCCTCCCCCTGCCCTGGGGGGGGTGTGAAGGAGTCCCACTCTGGGGCTGGGCAGCAACCTAGAGCCGCCCCCCCCCCACCTAACACCTTCAAAATGTGAACTTGGAAACAAAAATTCATAAGCTGGCTGAACACTAGGAACCAAGGATATTGGTTGTATGGCACATTATAACCTACCCAATTCTTGAATTCTTCCCACACCTGAAAGGTGATAATGATCCTCATCCCTTTTGATGTCCCAGTAATCAGCTTCTTTTGTTCTGTTAATTCTTTGTCTGCTACCCCTGGGGATCTCTCTCCACCCTCACATTTCACAGCTCTACCAACTGTATTTTACTATAGCCAGGCTTGCTTTCCTCTTCAGACCTAAAACGGTCTAGAGTTTGAAAACTTGTCTAACTCTATTCTAACTATGCAGTTGGTCCAGTAAAACATACTGCCCAAAGAAATCCTGGTCTGTAGCTAGGGTCAGATCCAGAGGGCTACACTTGCATCCCCTTTGATTCCTAACTCACCCAAAGTTTAAAACCAACTGCCTGCCAATGGCAGCAGAGTATGTCAACTGAATCCATTAAAATCTACCTCAGGGGTCGGAAATCTATGGCACGTGTGCCAAACATGGCATGCAACATGGTTTTCATTGGCATCCGAGCTGCTTCCTGCCCCAAGGGGCGGGAAGAGGCGTGCCCAGATTGAGCAGTACATGGTTGCCCAGGAACAGCCTTGTGCTGCTGCTGACCCCAGCCCTGGAACACCACACAGACAGGTAAGAGCCTCTAGCCCCAACTCAGCCCAGGTTGTCCCTGCCCCAACTTGTGCTGCTGACTGGCAGGCCCCAGCCAGCACCACCGCGGCTGCAGGCCCTATCACGTGCTGCTGGCGGGCCGGCCCCAACCCAGTGCCATCAGCAGTGTTGGGATGGGGCCAGGGCTGCGGACCTACACGGGCCCTGGCCCATCCTGGCGCTACAGACGGCCTCAGCCACGTGCTGCCGGTGGGCCTGGCCAGCATCACCACAGCCACTGGGCTGGGGCTGTCGGCAGTGGTGGGATGAGGCCGGGGCCCAAGCCCATGCACCTGCACAGGCCCCGGCCCCATCTTGGTGCTGCTGGTGGGCTGGGCCCTGGTCCTGGCCCCAGCCCCATCCCAGTGCTGAAGGCAGGCCCGGCCCCAGCCACATGCCACCGGCGGGCCTGGCCCCAGCCAGCACCACCGCCGCTGCTGGTCCCAGCCGCTGCTGAGCTGGGGCCGTGGACTTGTGCAGGCCCCATCCTGGCACTGACAACCATCCCGGTCCTGGCCACGTGCTGCTGCTGCCAGCCTCAGCCCCATGCTGCTGCCGGGCCCTGGCCGTTGGCGGTGTCAGGATGGGGCCGGAGCCTGCGCAGGCCCTGGCAGCCAGTTGGAATCTGAGCTGGGCCCAGGCCTCAGCCACGGCAGTGGTACCAGCTGCCAGTGGGCCTGGCCCCAGCCCTCACCACCATCACGGGCCCGAGCACAGTGCCACTGCCAGGTCGGGGCCATCGGCAGCGTCGGGATGGGGCCAGAGCCCGTAAACCTGTGTGGGACCCAGCCCCATCTCAGCGCTGCTGAAGGTCCCAGCCACGTGCTGCTGGTGGGCGCGGGCCCAGCACCAGCCAGCACCACCGCCGCCATGGGTCCCAGTCCGTGGCCAAGCTCTAACCCTATGTTGCCTCTGGACCCTGGCCCCAGCCCCATGCTGCTGGGTGGCCCTGGCCCCACAGTGCCAGTCCCTTGCTGCCCACAGCCCTGGCCCCAGCAAGTGCAGTGTTGGCACCTGCTGTTTTCCCAGAGCTGGGAGACAGCCAGGGCAGGGAGGCAGCAGTTCTTTGCAGCCTCCCAGCTGTAGCTGGCCCAGGTTCATGGTAGCTGCTGATAGCCATGGAGGCTGGCCTGCTCCCAGCAGCCGGCTGGGAGGATGGAAGCCCTCCTGCAAGCAGCCCAGGCTCTATAGCTATCAGCAGCTATCCAGAACCTGTTTTTCTGGCATGCTGCCACTATGGCACCTTTCAAAGTAGGCATTGTGGGTTTTTCGGCACTCCAGCCAAAAAACGTTCCATACTCCTGACCTACCTGGTTCCTTCCAAACTCTTTATTCTACAGGTGTTAATGACCCTCTCTGTTTAATGGTTTTGATATTCCAGTAATCAAGTTAGTCTTCTGCAATCCTGCTGCCTATTAGCTGCTCCTGGTAATATAGCTTGTATTTCACAGCCCTGTTTTTAATTCATTCCAATTTATAACTCATTCAAACTTCCAGTGAAGTTACATTTGTTTTTACTTTGATGTTAAACTGAATAATATAGCCCTAGCCCCCAGCATATTAGTGAAGCTTCTATTTTCTTTTTACCTGGAGAAAAATAGGTGCTAAGTTAAATGGGACAATGCATACCAAATAACCCCCCTTTTCAAAAACCATAAATTTCCAATGCCTGTAGCATTTCCTGATAGTTTTGCTATGCTCCCCCCTAGTCCCGTGAGATGCTTTGTTCTTGATTTTTGTAGAGCTGAAAGGAAATATTTAGCGCTATTAGTGAAATGCCTGTCCGTGGTTAACATATATTTAAACATATATACTTAGATATACATATGCAATCACTGAGAAGCTGGTCTGTCTCAGATCACCAAATAGCAAAATGAATTGCTGTCCCTTACCAAGAGCAAAAACTTAATCAAGAGAAGGGTAGTTTTACAGACACTTAAAGAACAGCAAAATGTATTATAATTCTTGTAGTATTTGATATAAAATCAGAAACACTGTGTCACCTGGGCAAAAAGGAATGGATAGGTGATGCCACGACAACATTCAATATATCCTTGATTTCCTAAGTTTGTCTGACCTCTAAATTTCAATATTTTTTACGTAGTTAATATTTTTATGGTATTCCTAGCAAAAATGACATTGTCAAGGTTACGGTTATTAGTGTAATAAACTGGTCTACAATGGTCTGGCTTCTTCAGTTTTTTTTTATCTTTACAAGTCCATCAGTTATTTTCCCCCTCAAAGCTGTTCATTGAATTACATAAAACTGACAAAAAGCATGACTCAAACTTGCAACAAACAATAGAAAGTGAAGTAAAGATGATACTTCAAGAATCACTTGTGTATGCCCTTATAAAAGATTTCTCAGCATGAATTTGCACTTATTGAGGTAATGAGCAATGAACATTTTACCTACAGTTCATGAAGTGCTGAAATACATTTTAATCGGCTTTGTTTGACATCCATTACATCCATTCATTTGAATTAAAATGTTTGTAAGAGCTGTAGGACATATTATAGGATGCAGTTTAAATAACATTCTTTTCTTTATAGTGTAAATAATGTTCTGCATGAGAACATCTCCGCTACTTTAACAAAAGCAATAATGCACAAATTTGCTACTTGCCTAAAAACATTAAAGTTGGTTAAAGACAATTGTTTCCTGGTGCTACCATACAGAAACAGAAATACTGAGATGAAAAGCATCAGATTTTTAATATTCTGCCAATCACTTTTAATATTTTAAGTATAAACTCATGATTGCCAATGAAGAGACAGAGGAATTTCAGGATAAAATCTGTCTACTGTAACAGTTTGCTAATCTGGGAAAATTACACAAATCTTCTTTTATTTAGCTGATATTAAGGATTAGTCCCCAGAAACTGCATTCCTGCAGCGTGACACTTTGCATTTTGTTTCTTTATATAAGCACCAGAGGACTTATGCATACCTAAAGGGCACCTGAAATCCATCAAAAATACAGCATAATTAATCCATCCATTCTTATTCTACAAAGTGTGCTACACACTGTATTCAGTTAAATCCTGCAGACATTCCAATGGAATGCCTTGATAGAGAATAGATTAAATAAATAACTTAACAAATACTTAAATATTTAAAAATCCACCTTGAGAAGAAAGGAAGATCCATCCATTTCTGCTTTCCCTATAAGTTGGCAAGTGAGGTCAAAATACAGCTTTGGCTGAACACCAGACAATTTCACTGCTGGCCCAGAGATGGAAAGATTACTGGATCCCCAAACACGTAGTTCTTCTATTGTTTTTTGTTCTTCATCTGTGAAAGTGTACAATTTACTAGAGGCTCGAGGAATGATTGCTGCTCCTGGGGTTCCATCAAACGTCAAGGATGCAAACCCAATGCTGGTAACCCCCTGAATCTGTCCATTGTATTCCCTAATCTACAATAAAAAAAACAAAAGAAAAATTAGGCTGGACTGCAGCGCACTAAAATACGAAATATTTCAGCCTCGTTACATGCATAAAATATCTACTGAACATTCTTATTTTGCCAATATGTAGAACGCATGTAGGAGGCACCAAAGTAAAAGAACCCAAACCAATACAACCATAAAACAAGCCTGGCATACATAAAAAATAGAATCTAACACCAACCATTCTCTCTCAGGCAGAAGCCAAAAATCTCTATGCAAATTATACTACAGTTTTAGGTCTGCAGTGCTCAAACTGTTTTCAAAAAGGACGGACCCATTATCATTACTTCACTGACAGAAATGCTGAGCCATGGGGCAAAGTGACCTGTCATGGGTACCCGGCAGACTAGTATTTTAAATTGCAGATGTCATAAATTTCAGTAAAGCGTGCTGTGCACTAAATCATGCTGTCTGCTAATAACGTACAGTTAGAGCCACAATAGTAAAAGTGCGCCATTCTGTGAGCTACACAACAGAAACGATCCGTTTTCCCTTTGATTTGCAAGTGGAACTCCCATTAAAATGGGAGCTGATAGACTCAGAATACTTCTGCTCCTACTGCTCTGAACACTGGTTGTCTGACAGCCTCCTGATTTAACTGTTGATTTGCTAACATGCAACACATTCTGCTGTGTTCAAATCCTGATGTATTTTTTCAGATGGCAGGCAGAGTTCTCTTAACATTTTGCAGTCTGTATGTGATGTTACTGTCTTAGGTATGTGATACAATTCATAGCTGGCAGCCCTGGCCCAATTCACCTAACAAATAAGCTGACCCTGTTTGAGATAGGGTTGTGAAAGGTAAAATATATTCTGAATAACTCTTTTCACCATTTTACTGTTTTTACAGGCTAGCTTCTGCATACTGAATCTACTCCATAAAATAACCAGCACAGGGTTCCCACCGTTAAGGTTACAGGGCAGCTAAACATACCAGAGATATAGAAAATAGTGGAATTACAAGAGATAATGACATACAAAGTTGCTTCATAATTTCATAGTTAGTAGCAGCTGGAAGGGACCTTACAGAACATTGCGTCCAGCCACTTGGGCAGGAAAGGCCAAGTTGGTCCAACAGATGGCACCAAAAGAAAACCTTTTGCTTCTCCCATAAATCTCTAACAGACTTGACAAGAGACAGTGCCAAGTGACTTGGACCTCAAATTTTAGGTTGAGTTTAAAGTTTTACACAATCCCAATCAAATAAATTATAACACTGTTTTTATAGTATCAAAAAGTTTGTATTTCAGTATTCTGCTATGGTCCTTTCAACTTAAACCTACACGGCATCATAGTAGCACAAGGACCAACAATTAGATTTAAGGGTTTTCACGACACCAGTCTGTGTACTGCAAAGCATCACCAGTCTGGTAAATGTCAACTGCCTGAAAAAACAACATCCAACACAGTGGTACTTGCTCTTGGTGTCAAATGCATCTGGCCCCATGGGACAGACCTTCCCCTCACCTCAACCTGCCAGATCCAGTGCACATAGTGCACGTGTTCTTAACAGCAGGACTGGACCAAGAAGTTGCCAACACTTCTAGCTTACAGTTTATAATGTAGACAAATCAACTTTAAAAAACCCTTTGAATTCATAAACAAAGCATCTAAAGAGAGCCTGCTATTAGGAAGCCCTTTAATCCTCTGCTATTTTGGCATAAGCTCTATCTAAAAGTATAAATGCTTTAAGGATCATTTCTGGGAAGACGCAAACTTATGCATTCCCTAGACTTGACAGTTGGAAGTAGAAGCATCTCATTAGGTAAAATTTATAATGTTACCTTTAGGAAAAATTAATCTTTTGACCTCTAATTTTAAATACAACAGTACCAGAAACAAAGGAATTAATTTGGAATGTCTAGGTTTTTCATAATTAACCAACTCTCTCTTCCAAAACAAGTAGTAAGCTTGTATTATAATGATATGAACAAATAAAAAATGGATAGCCTGTAAGCTTTGCTGCTGACATCAACATTATATTCCAGAATAACACAAACTGTGTCACACCAAGGGGAAAGAAAAGCTTTTTTTCATGAAATGTATTCATTCATCTATTATCAAAATTATTTCAAATGCATTATCAATATTATGTGTGGTATTTCAAATGTATCCTTCTCACAGTTGTTTTGGCTTTATTTCTAATGTACCGTATTTTTCTGACCATAAGACGCACCTGACCATAAGACGCACCCTCGTTTTCCCCCCAACTTTTGGGGGGAAAAAAGTGCGTCTTATGGTCCGAAAAATACGGTATTTATTCTTTAAGAATTTATCAGGGACCTACTACTTGGCTGCTTCGATATGGTAAATACAATACTATCCCACTTAGACATGTGGGTCTCCTATGTTTCTTAAGGAGAAAAATTCAGGAACCTAGATTATCACATGTTGGGAGACTTCAAACCTATTGTTTCATCCCTGCTTATTTTCCCAACTATAGCCTTGATTTCAGGCCTTCTATATTCTTATAGTATACCTGTCACCTGGAGATGCTCCACCAGGGGCACCTTCATAGCCTATTCCAAATGAGGTGGTACAAGATGATGACCAATGTCTGAGGTCCTGTGTCATGCTGACTGTATGTCTATCAAGGAATTAATAATGAAAGCCCAGTTCTAATTGGCCAGACACATTGCTTGGCTAGATGAAAGAGACCCAAGGAGCCATCCTGTGGTGAAATGAACCAAAGAAGAAGGAACTGCAAGTGAGCAAGGATCTCCTAAAGGTATACTTGATCAAGCGCAACCTACTAGGTAACCCTTTTCACTTCTTAGCTAAAAAGAAGTAGCAATAAAGCATCAAAGTGAGGAAACGTACAGCAGAACCTGGATTTTACTCAGGGTTAGGTTCCTCACCAAATGAAGAACTGTGAAGAAAGTGGGGCTAGACAGCCACAACCAATAGCTTTGTAGGGCCAGAAGGGTGCTTCAATCATTTGCCACAGCTTTTATTCCAAAGGGTACCAGTTCTTCAGTGAGCTGCATGAGATCGCTCTCAAGTTACAACACAGTGGAGTAAAACAAAAAAAACTGTACCAAACAGCTGAGTAGCTCATCCTTACTCTGGCAACCTGATGTAAGTTAAGTGGGCCATGAAGCACCCTGGATCCATATAATCTGAGCTCTAATGTACAAAAGCAACAGACCTGTTCAGATGCTGAATGATGCTGAGAATTATGCAACACAGAGTACTCAGGGTGCAGAGTCAAGAGGCCTGCAGTCATTCATGTGCTCACTGCACCTAATTTCATCACCTGCATTGAGGCACTATTAGTCTTGGAGACAAGGAACTCCTGATAATGATGACCTCCTTATTGCTCTTTTCATAAGTATCATGCTTCTGAAATCTCTGAGTAATCATAGTCTAATACATTTGAAAACAACTTAGAAAGTTCAGTAATTAAACAGTAAAGGAAAGGTATTCTGCAAGTGGCATAATGGAGGACACTTGCAAAATCTTAAAGCAAAGAGATTTTTGTGTGAAATTCCTTCAGTTTGGGAAAGTGGGGAAACCATTAAGAGGTCTCAATACTGTTCATCAGGGAAACCGTGTGTGCTGGCATCATTTAGTAAACAACAAAAAAAAGACAATTTAACATGGGAGGTATAGCAACAATAACAAAAAAAGTTCTCTAGAGTGGAAACAATTTAACATTAGAACAATGGACCAGCTAACATAGAAAATGATTTCTTCTGACTTGTGCCTTATAACTGACATATTCTAAACCAAAATCACAAATAAAGACCTATAACAGTTGGCAGCCAAATTGTCCTAACCAGCAACAAATTGTCAAATAACCACAAGTTACCATTTAATATTTAAATTACATTACATATAGGAAAGAAAAGCTAGCCTGAGAATTATGCATCATTATTTTTCATTAGTAGCACTACTTGTTATACAGGAAAACTTCATTAGATAGATATCGGGTAGTTCAAAGTATCAGATACTTTAAAGCTGTTGTCACTCCCTAGTCAAAAGGATAGATATTTGCCTGCTTTACAATATGAATAATTCTAAATACAGCTACTTTAAGAAGTGAAGCTGTCTGCTGGTCTGTTGGACCAGGAAAGGCTTGTTAATGCGAAATGCAGGTGACCAAAAAATACCAACTTTGACATAGTGTAAATGGATTTGAAATAAATGTACCCATAGTAATTTTCATGTATGAAAACTACTCTGGGCATGTACAGACTTAGTTCACCCACCTGCAGACTTTACTAACTGATAAGAACAAAGTGAGGAATTATCCCAATGATTAATTAAGCAGATTTAATGGTATGTAGTACAAGAAGTTCCTAATGTAGATCAGCACCAATGACTGAGGTGCTCTTTTTCCTTTGATTAGGTCAATCCAACACCCTCCACTCCAACTCCCAACAAACCCCGCTATGGACCTGGCACTCTGAGCCTGGGAAGCAGTTCTGATCCTGCCAAACTGCCCCCAATCCCAACATTTGTTTCAAAATCAGTAATTTTTTATTCCATCCCCCTTTTTTTTTTGTAAAAATGAGGCAGTGCTAGAAAAAATTTCTGATATTGCAATGACAAAGATCACCACAGAAAAATACCTATTGAACGGGGGGAAAAAAAAAGAACAGATGGTGCATAATGCGTAAGCAACTTTCTTCACATACAGTTTGAACACGATGCTGGGCAAGTGTTTTTAAACTTAAGTAGAGAATAAAATCATGAAATTCTAGGTCCATTGACTTGACGGCAAGACTTCTATTGATTTCAATAGGACAGATTTTCATCTTAAATATATTTACACAAGACTTACTAATCTTTAATGTTTTATAAATAGACCTGCAATAGCCAAGTATAACTAGATTCATTTGTACAGCAAGGAATGTTACTTACCTAGTTAAATGGAGAGAAAAGGATGAAGTTAACAAGCCAAATATAAAGCTGAGATAACTGAAATTATCTAATGAAGCTGACTGTTAAATTTCAAAGGCAAGTGAAATGCAAAGGACTTTCAAAGTATCTGAAAAAGTTGTAGATCAGCTTAAAATGTCATAAAATGTTTCACAAAAACAACAGAAATCTAATTTATTAGCTACTACACTAAGAAGAGAGAATTCCTAAAATAAATCTGAAATTGGTTTGGGGCTGGATTAGACATTTAAAAACATTTAAAACCTGGAAGTCTTTAAATTCAGAATCATGCACATAATTTACATAATTCATAAAAGAATGGCTGGTAGTTAAAAAAAGGCTTTGTTTAATTTTTAATATAGAATGATATTTCATGTTACAAAGATATTTCTCAGATAAGTAGTTTCTTGAGCTGAACACATGTAAAGTATACTGCCTGTAGCTATTAGGCATCCAGAGGAAAAAAAGAGAGGCTGGTTACTAGCTGGTGCTTTTCAAGAAGCTTTGCCCACAGCATATTCCTTACATGCTTCAGTACAGGCTTTCATTTACCTCCCCCCCGCATCCTGCTTTTTCTCATACCCTCCACTGAAGACATAAGGGCAGTGAGCATTTTTGTTTCCTCTCAACCACAAAATCACACAGCGCACCTTTCAAAGATGGGTGGGAGAACAGGATGATAATGTAAATATAGACAACACCTAATGAAGAACTCTGGCTACTATAGTAAATAACATCTTTCTCCTCCTAGTATATGTCCACATATACATTCCACTCTCAAGCTTGCCCTGTTCACATGGAGAAAATACCCTGAATGCTAATTGAAACTGATTGCAGGAACATTGCAGGGTGTTATCTGGATGCGTCAGCAATGGCACAATATTTGGTGAAGACAGACCTGGAGCTCCAAATGTCTGGAATGGAAATACTTATGATATAGGCCACTGTTGTTGCTGAGCAATGGTGGAGTATGGTTCTGACTATCACTGAGGATGCTGCACTCACAATTTCAAAGTTAGGATCCAGAGATCATAATAGAAATTGCTGTACTCTTATCGTTCTGCTCTGGCTATGGAGTTCTCCTGAAAAGCTTGGCTTCCCTGCAGATAAAAGGCAAAAGCCCTCCTAACATCCAACATGTGCAATAATGCCTCTTCTATGAAGATTTGAGGTTTTGGGTAAAATACCATGCATCTGCTGACTCAGAGAGAACTCCATAACCACTTTTGGCAGGAACTTATAATATGCCTTCAAAAAAACTTGTCCGGGTAGAATGTGGTATGTAAAGGAAATGGAAACCTCCCACCCTCTTGATTTAAGTGACAGCTACTTATAAGCTTGTCTTTATGGACAGAAGGAAGAATGAGGAGATTGCCAATATATGAAACAGCAGGGCCCTTCAGGGTTGGGCAAACTCTGGAAGACTGGATCTTCAACAGGAAAAAAAAACATACTAGGCCCTTGATGAACATCAAAGCTCCTGATAAGAAACAACTGACCTTCCATAGATAGGTAATGGGCTGAGACCCTGATAGAGCTTGGAGATAGCTCGTTGTTTCCCTTCCAGAAGGCAGTCTAGAATAACTGGGCTGGGTACAAGGGGAGGGCTGGTCCCAAGCATTTCATCATGCAGGTAAATCTTAAACATGACGTCACAATCTGGGAAGTTAAAGGTATACAGATGTCATGCCTTTCAGGAATATGTGCTTGTCCAGGTAGCAGAGACACCTGACATGTCTGTGATTTGCAGGCAAGACCTGTCACATGAAGGTCAGAGCTTAAACCCTGGCAAACTTGAAAGGCCATGCTTTACCAGAAACAATGAGATCCACTGATCAAGACAAAAAAAAGAGCTTCAACCTCAGCCATGTAGTTTTTATAGTTTAGTCTTTGCAAAGTTTTCTGATTTCCTTCAGCCAACAAAAAACAAAATCAAGTAAACGAGAAAACTACACAGACAAATTAATAAAGTAAAGAAAAAGTAAGAACAGACACAAAATGGCTCTACCGCAAAAAAACCTGAAGTCTGTGTAGCAAGCAGCAGCTCTGCCTGGAGCCAACTATGAGAGGAATTGAAGGGCAGGAAGCATGCAGTATGATTTATGCCCTCACTACACTGCATGAGGCAGCGCAAGGTGCCTATGCACTGCACCAGATGCTCTTATAACAAAAAGCCTGTGTACATGAGCATGTGTGTACCTGTAGTGAAATGTACACATGAACTGAATCTCAACATCCTAATATAGTATAAGTTAATTTTTACTGTACTAAATACGCAAGCTGATTGCAACTTGACCATTTAAATCAGATTCTCTGATAAATTTTGTCATAAAGGATTAATGGCCACTCTATTGCTCTTATGAAAATATTTTTCTGATAAAAAGCTGTATTGTGAAACATCAAGTTATAGTTTGTAAACATTTCACATTCTTATAAGTGTACTAAATCACAATTTATAATCATGATACCTGAAGCAGTCTATTTTTTCTTACATCTGGATTTTAATACTGCAATGTCTTTATCCTAGTACTGTATATCCATAATCACCTAGATTGTTTGATCAGGGCATTGGCAATGGAATAGAGAAGTAATTTTCAGTAACTCAGTAAATAACTTGTATCCTTAAAGTAAATTAAGTATTTGTGCATGTGTTTAAATATAATGTCAACAAAAATGAATTATTAAAAGCAGCTGCAGGTACCCTTCTTCTTAGAATTGATTCAAAAAGAATATCCACAGCTCCTAAAATGGGATGCACTTAACAAGGCGTAATTTAGAGACAATACAGCACAAGGCTTTTCCACACAATTCTATCCAATTTGACAATTTCCAGTTCTTTGCTGTACAGAAATTGCTAATCTAGCTGGATCTTGTCAAACTTTGTAACATACCTTTGTTTCAGGGGTGTACAAATGCATTACAGTAAACAGAGCTTGCACCCAAATTATTTCCCTATTATTGCATGATCACACATAGTTCTCTTCACTGCTATGCAGTTATTAAAATAATTTATTACATAAAATAAACATGTTGGCTTCTGTCCAAGTCCCATAGACAAGTGCCCATATCCAGCACATGAACAGTCACCAGCATGATCGATGTTTCTTGGCATTCTTATCAGTAGTCTCAGCAGGCATGTCAAGGATGAAAAAAGCATCAATATTAAACTATTCTTTCAAATTTAGAAATGGTCCCTCCTAGTCTGGGGTAACAAACATAATGCTGAACCTCACACCTACCTGGCTCAGTACTACATCTTAGATAGTGTTCAACACCATAAGCTTTAGAGGAAGATGAAAGAAATCCCATGCTAGGATAACCTGCTTCCACCAATCCCTAAAAGTTAGCAATCGAGTTAAAATGGAGATGTCAGAGATATAACCTATGGGTCTTGGAATGCACCAACACACTGTGTGCACTGGATTCACTCTGCACATTGGATACATCATTCAGTGCCACAACTGGCCTGGGAGGCATGATGAGTTTGACACTCTTGGATTAAACTAACACTAACACTGCACTTCATGTTAAAATTCCCCAGGTCCACTCTTGCATGATTTTTCTGCACATCCAGGATGAAAAGAGCACCAGAATAAATCTGTATGCACTTGTTTGATTAACCTGCCATGACTACAATATTCATTTGTTTATTGCAGTTATGTCATTTGCTCCCATATGATTTTAAGCTGTATCATTAGCCAACCCAAAACAAATTGCCGTTCTAGCAATAAATATTCTGGTTGACTATTCACCGTTTTTGATATATGGTGTCAAGATATCAAATAAAATTTACTGGAAAACCTGTCACCTTTGCTTATGCTCTAAAACTGAGCTATAATTCAGGAAAACACATTAAAACTGAGCTTTAATTAATCTTGGACACTTAATGTGAAAATAATGGCTGGGAGTCACATGTGAGCAGCAATACTATACTTTAAAAATATTCTGGGGTAGATGAGATTTATTTTCTCTTTTCAAGGTGTCATAGAATCATACTGCTTCAGGACACAAGCTTGTTGGATATAAGGGGGAAATAATCACTGATTAAACAAGGTTTTAAAAAATCATAAATAAACTCTCGATCCTTCAGATAATATGTCACATAGCTTGAAATAAGCTAAATTTGAACCAGATCATGTTAGTCTGATTCCAGTAAAAATTGGAATTAGAGAAAACTAGGGTTGGAAGTAACTTCCAGGGGTCATCTAGTCTAACCTCCTGCCTCAGGCAGGATCTTCCCTATCCAAACCATATTCTCAACTCTACATAAGACTACCGTCAATCCTAATACAACACAGACCTAAAACACTAACCTGCTAAAGGTAAAGTAGCAGAAACATGGCAGTCAATGTCCTGATCCCATGAAATGTTGTCAGTATACGCGAAAGACATCTCAGGTAGAGGGCCATGCCCCCACTAGAGGAAGGCAAAACCCCCCACAAGTCCATACCAATCTGACCATGGGGAAAATTCCTTCCTGACCCCAAATATGCCCATCAGTCTGACCCTGAGCAAAGGGGCCAGACCCCCTAGCCAGGAAACCTCAGCTTTAGTCCCAGCAAGAACATTGGCACACCCAAGTCAAAGTCCCCAGCCTCTGAAGAAGGCTTAAAAACACCGACATATGTAGCAGAAACATGAGCAGTGCCTGGGGAGCAGTACTAGCCACCCCAAAATTCACCTTAACTTCCCCATAGCCACCCCTCCCCAAGTCCCCTGCCTTCCCCCCGGGCTGCTGCCACCGGCCCCATATAGCTGAGCCCACCCCACTCCTCACATGCAGCCCACAGAGGCATATGTGCAATTCTTCTTAGGTGTCTGCAGGCAGCTTAATTTTTTGTGAAGATTGAGGCAAAGTAGCTGTTGAGTAGACCTGCTTTCTTTGCATTATCAGTTAGGAGTTCCCCCAGGTTTATTAATGGAGCAGCCACAACTTCCTGTGGGTCAGGACATGATCCAAGGCAGATGATCCCCTAACCTGTACGCTCTACTATCTGAAACAGAAAGTTTCCTCCACACAAGTTATAAAATGTCATGCTAGTTCCTATCTGACTGCATACTTCTTCCAGCAGATGTCTGGAAAACTGAAGTCTCCTATCAGTATCATCTCATAGCTTTTAGACAGATTTATCACCTGCTTGAAGAGTGCCTCATCCATACCACTTACTGATTTGGTGGCCTATAATAAATTCCCACCATTATATTGGTGCTGAATCTTCCACCTTTCATCATCACCCAAATACATTCTGCTCTGCTATATTCTTCCACTGGAACCAAGGAACAAGTGTTTTTTTGACCTGCATAATAACACCACCTTTCCTCCAAACTCTGTCCTTCTGAATCAGTGTAACCCTCAAGGTTGACATTCCAGTCACAGGAATGGTCCTATGATTTGTGATGCCAAACAGATCATAGATCTTTTCGCAGGCTACATCTTCCAGTTCATCATCTTTATTCCTCAAACTGTTTGAATACATGCATTGGACATATTTTACATTTTGACCTATTCACTTCCCCCTTGCGCCCTTCAAGGCCCAAATAAGGTATTCTAGCTTATTTCTACTGGTACAGAATCACATAACAAGTAGAGGGATCTACTCAATTCACAATTTCTTTGGAAACTGAGAAGAAGGTGGCTTCCATGATCACTGAGAAAACTAGTGTTCCTTGAGATTTTTCATGGAATTGCTGGGGAGGCGGTCCAAATAAAAATAAAATGCTGGCGCTTCAGCAGCAAGGGGCAGGATACAAGGGGTTGGCCATGACACCGGATGCCACAAGTGGTCTGTGATTTTTTCTTCCCGTCTGCATGCCTTAAGCAGATCCTTCATGATATATACTACACTCAAGCAGGAACTAAACTTCCCGTTTTAAAGCAGCTAAAATGTACTTTTGTCCATATTGCAACTGAATTCCCCATAGGCAAATTCTGGACTCACTGATTAGGATAAGTAACTAAACTTCAGAGTGAGAAAAAGTCAGTAATACACTTAGCTTTAACATGATTACAATATATTAATGTTTGATATTTGAACATTTTTAATTAATATGAAATTTCAAATCTCATTTCATTAAAACACACTGAGAGGCTATTTTCATTATTGGAAAAATGACGAATATCTGTTTAACTACATTATTTCTCTATACATTCATTCTACATTATAGCACAGGGGTTCCTAAAACTGTAGTATGTATACCCCTGGGGGCATGCAAAGTATCTCGGTGGGGGGGTATGCAGGAGAAATTGTATTATGGCATAATATGTAATAATTGTAGAGGTACGTGGGCAGTTGGTAAATCTGGAATTTGCAATACGAAAAAGTTTGGGAACCACTGTTATAACATCTTCGGTATAATACACTCACACAAAATAAAAGCATAGCAAGAAAAGTATAAATGGAAGCAAACAAAATTAACTTTCATGAAAGAATGAAAAAATCACCTACATACATAGACAAGTTGGAGACTCATACTCCACTATCCTTGTTTATTGCTGGCCTGAAAACATGATTAGCAGGAGCTTTCTTTACTATCAGAATAAAAAGCAAAGAGATTCAAGCTCAAAGGGAAACTAAATACACAGTACATTTTACTTAACAGTTTACATCAAAATGTTACAAACTGCCCCAAATTTGTGGGGCAGTAGAGATTCATGAAGATTGCTGAAAATACTTTCACTTTTTTGTTTGTTTGTTTCTGGTTAGTTGTTTTTTGTTTTGTTTTGTTTTGTTTTTACCAACTGGGAAGATGTTTCTTGTTTGACATTCGATTTAAAAAGATAAGGAAACATAGATAATGTTTTAGAAACGTTCCTCAAAGATGAGGTCCACTACACACTTTGATAACACTCAAGTGAGGATATTGTTTATTATGTTCTTAAAAACTAAAGGATCGATCAACTTGAAAGTAAACTGACAACAAAAGCTCCTTTTGTTAGATGAGATTTTCAAGTCTGCCCCCCAGCACATATTCAGTTAAAGGTGCGATGGGGGATCTGATCCCCCATCCCAACCATCATGCCTTTTTCCATGCCACATATGTATGGCAGGAGGTGAGATTATGAAATCAGGCGTCAGATACTAATTGTCCCCTTCCTACTTGCCAGTACAAGGGAAGCTGGAGAGCTCAATCTCAGGCTACTCCTGTACTGGCAAGTTGAAAGTCAGGTGCCTGCAGCTCAGCATGTTTTGGGACTGTCCCAGACCCAGGACAGATAATCAGCTGACCCTGGGCAGTCAGCCCCAAACCTGGGTGAACCTCAGCCCAGACAGCCCCGAGTCCAGTTCAAAGCTATGATCCTCTATGACATGCCTTACAACTCTGTCAGAGCTGCCCTTCAGTTCCTCCCACTACATTCCTCCCATCTGATTTACTACATGCTACCATGGATTCCACCTCTTCCCTGCCCCTGCAGGGCAGCCCCAGACTCAGTTGGAGAACTAAGGTTTCCCTGGGGGCTATCCTGGGTCAATCAATTCATTGTTGGCAGGCAGATTGTAGATTGAGGCTATCCTGGGTTATTCTGACAATCATGCCACATGGTCAATTTAAGTTCTATACAAATCAGCCATAAAAATGACCTGCATTACATGTGGAACATTTTAATGGCTGGTTTGCCATTTTAAACACATTAATCACAGCATAAATGTAATGCATGGAGGGGCCCTACATAACAGAAAAAGGTTATGCAAGAGACAAATTCCCTAACCATAAGCAGAAAAGTACTGTTATTTACAGCTGTGGTTGTTTGACACTTCTCGCTAGAAGGTACTGTTTTTATAAATCATTATCATAATTTAGCCATTTAAGTCAAAATTTTCCATATTGATTGTCTTCTTAAAAGTGAATTGTTTCAAAAAGTTTCAGTGCTAACTGTTTGGTCATTTCTAAGAACAGAATTAGGGAAAAATATGATGGACATAAACAATTCCATTCTATTCCTGAGCTTGCCACAAAGTTCCTATAGGTGCGTCCACACATGCAAGCACGTGCACTTGCAGTAGCTCAAATAGAAACGGTGCAAATTTGAGCCAGGGCTTTTTGCCTCAGCGCATGTGCCTGGACATGCACTTTGGTGTGGGGCAACTTGTACCACTTGGGGAAAATAGCCCATGCCTGGCTCCTCCCGGATCTGCAGCCAAGGGGAGCTAGAGCCTGGGGCCAGCACCTCTGCTGGCCCCAGCAGTATAAAAAGCTGCACTGGCCAGCAGCTTAGGGCTACTTGCTCTCAGCAGCTTCTGGGGTAGCCCCTGTGAAAAGGAGCTACTAGTTAGCTGGATGGGCCTTAGTCCAAGGTAAGTGAATGGACATATAGACAGAAGCTTCTGGCACCCAATCAAGTGGTATCTGCGGAAACTAGCCCCTTGTGCCAGCTGGACTGCTGCGGCATCCCAAATCCACTTCTTAAAAATACCCCAAAATCCATGTTCTTCCACAATTAGAACACAAGACCACTGTAGACAGACAGACAGACAATGGATCAGTTGGGCAATGTTTTAGTCATATATTTACAACGTTAATGAAATCTGAAAGCCTTACCAGTGTCTCTATCATCATAATACAAAATCTAAATATCTATTTGTGTTGATGTGTGCTTTTTGGCTTTCTTCTTACACGATGGGATGGAGGGATGTGGGGTTTGGAAGATGGGGTGGGAAGGGGTGTAGGGGGATGCAGGTGGGCATGTGGGTGGGTATGTGGGGAGGATGCAGGTCAGTTGTGGGTAGGTGTGGGGGGATTGCAGGGGGAATGTGGGTGTGGGGGCACATGGACTGCCCCCCACAGGGCCCCAGCTCCCCTCTGCAGAGTCTCAGCCTCCCCGCAGGGTCTGTCACCCTGTAGGATCATAGGCCCCCTGCCCCACCCCCCCCACGCATGGCCCACAACTCCCCCCCACCATGGTGCGGTGCAGCCCCAAACTGCTCAGAGACAACACCACTTGTGCTGCTCGCTGCCAGACCAGCCCGGCTTGCTGCAGCACCACATGCCCTTCTGCAGCCCAGGGGCTGCTTGCACTGTCACCTGGGGGCTGGCCCAACTCATGGGGACGACGTGTCACTCTGAGCCAGGTCCTGCCAGCACTGGGGCCGCTTGCACTGCCAGGCTTCCATGGTGGCAGGAGCCGGCTTGGAACAATATGCCATCCCTCCTGCACACCATGCAGGTCCTGCCTTTAGCAGCAGCACTGCCAGACCCATGGTGTGTGTGGAGAGGAGATGCATGGTGGGACCCAGCCTGGTGTGGCTCGCTAGCGCAGCTTTGGATTGGACCAGGAAGACAGCTGTGGCTGCAGCCAGGGAACAGTTGCACTGCCTGATGCCACCAGTGCTGCAGAGAGCAGGTGGGGGGGGGGGCAGGTGTGCAGTGGCCCCCACTCAAGCCCCTCTACAAAGTGTGTGGTGGGACCTGGCCCAGCGCAGCTTGCTAGGTCAGCTTTGGACCAGACTGGGAGGCACAGCTCTGGGATGCGTGGCTCCTGTTAGCTTTGCAGCCTGGGCTGGGTGGTGCTGGGCAAGTTTTCCATACGGGCATGGCGCTGTGCCTACAACAGGTCATAGCGCATCCCTGCCTGGCAGAGCTGGGAGTAGTGAGTTCCTTCAGTCCTCCCTCTCCCTTCCATCAGCACTGCTGAGAGGGAGGGGGACCTGCAGCAGTGGGGAGAACAGAGGTCTGCCTGCCGCTCACTCTTGTGGTGCTCAAGTGGGACAGGGGAGCATGTGTGGATGGAAGGGGGAGAGAAGGGTGAAGGAGCTCACTACTCCAAGCCCTGAGAGGCAAGCAGCTATGCTCAGGAAAGAGAATCAGCAGCAGACACAGACTCAGACAGCTGGTAATGGCAGCTTGGCTCCCTGTCCCCCCTCTCCTCTCTTGCTGCTGGTGGCAGCAGCTGATTCCCTGTCCTTCACAGTGCTGTGAGCCAGGCAGGCAGTGCTGATCTCACCCTTCCCCTTGCTCTGCCAGCAGAGGGGCTGGACTCAGCCACATGGCAAAGAGCAGGCAGCGGGGAAGCTCCCACATGCGCACAAAAAACCCACTGGCACCCCTCACACACAGTGCGCTAGTGGCTTCGTCACCATGAGACCCAGGCCGGTTCCTTTCAGCATGTATAAAGCCCAGGTCCCGCCGCATTGCCGCTGGTTGTAGCTGCAGCTGGGATACAGCCACAATGCCTGATGCTGCCAGTGCCGTGGGGAGTGGACGGGGGAGCAGGGGTGCAACGGCACCCACTTGAGCACTTCCACAAACCACACATCTCCCCACCACTCCCCATAATCCCGATATCCCCCCACCACTCCCCATGGCCACCTACATCCATACCCCCCCCCCAACCCAATGTCCTTTATCTACCCATGACAGCTCCTGGGTGCTGATGCTTGCCATGCTTCTGTTTGCCCCAGCATGGTAAGGGCTCATGCCCCGCCTGCTGGGCAGCAGGAGCTATAGACGTTCTGGCCAGAAACCAGAGCATCCCTCTTGGAGGACCGACTCCTGGGTTTCCTCATGGCACACTCTGGGACTGTGCCCTGCCCTGCTTTTTTCACCCAGGGTATTTTTTGACCTCTGGATATCCAGGGGTCTAAATTTTGTCCCCACACCGCAAATTTACAGCACCAGGAACATTTTTTCATTCCTTCACGTGCCTCTTGCAGCATTTCAAAAGGGTTTGAGATGCTGCAAGATGCACATGCATGCTTGTCTGGACCCGCACTATGTGGGCAAGTCACATAAACCAAACCTGTAATGGGGATAGGTGAGGGGTGTGAAGGGCACTAAATTCATGTTTCTTACTTCCAGTGTGCCCAAACTGAATAATTTAGGTCTGATCTGAAATAACATTGACTACCCGCTACAACTGAAGTCAATGGCAGCTGCATTTTGAACATCGAAAACAATATACACTGATAAATAGCTCACTGTGCACCAATTCTTTAACTGCAAAATACTGCATCACTTCAGTGGGTAGTATGACAGAAAATTAATGTTCATGAGGCACTCAGATGTTATAATGAGAAAAGCCCATAATGTAATTAATTCTGTCTTTAGAGCATGGTTTGAATAATATGGAGTAAATAAAGCTTGGAATCTATGCTGAACTGAATACCTACTCATTAAGGAAGCATAGTCCATTCTATGCACTGACTTGGGCAGGAGGGATCTGGTAGAAAAATAATAGCAAGTGATCAAACAATTAAAAAAGTTACAATTATAACATATACATGCACTAAGGAATTAAACTTAGCTGGCACAGGTGACCTAAAATTCTAGCATTGCTTATTTTTGAGTGCTTGCCTCTGTCACTTTAACGTAGCATTTTTTATGCAACATATAAGATGAAAATATTTAAGCCATTTACAAGCACACGTCATACCAACATGCTTCTACTGATTGGGAGAAAAAAGTTTCTTCCCTTCCACTGACAACTCTCTATAGCAGAAGGCATAGATATAACATTAAGTATTATAACAGAGTCATGAAAATAAATTTCAGGAAGTATTAACATGAAAATAATTAAAAGTAGATACTCTTTCAAACCCTTACCCTGAAATGATCATTTCTTGAAACAAATACTAAGTAAATAATGTCACTGTGTTCAAAATAATCCCAAATAGAAGCATCTCTTCTGATTCACAGGACCTTTACAACGAAATAAAGTTATTCACCTGGAATTGAGATCGAGTCTAGAAACAGACAGTTGTCATAACTTTAGAAACAGCTTGAAAGCATTGTTGGGATACAGACACACTCCAGCGATGGAATTATTTGATGAGCAGATGTAAAAAGACCATGGCTACTAGACACACTCCAGTCCTTTTCACTTGTTCAGGAAACAATAAAGAGATGGGAATAGGGGACAGAAAGCAATGCGAATCTGCAGAGGTAATATACCTAGAACTCCAGTTAGAAGGGGAAATAGTTTTCCTTTTTCTATTACATATTGCCCTACCAGACTAATTTTACAAACAATACAAGGAACAGTAGATTTACACCTTATCTGATTCATCTAATAAAGTACACTATTCCTTATGAAAGCTTATGCATCTCTGATAAAGCAAATCCATGGTGGAAACCTATCTTACCTACTTCCTGACTTTAGGCTAATACAGCTAACTATGTCTCTTTGCTCAAACCATAAGCACTCCACCTTGTTCCCAAATCAAAAAATGAGATTAGACTTTGTTAACATTTTTTTTCAAAGATAACAGCTGAATGGGGACATTGCAAGTCCCGAGCTGCAGTAGGCATGTATATGTCACCTTTGTCTTTTTCTGTTTAATTGATTCTTCCCAATTGTCTTTGAAGAATTACATAGGCATTAACCTAAAAGAGATACTAAATTGTTCAACTTCATTCTGTATTCATTATTTATTTTTTTAAATCATACTGAAAAAAACTGATTCCAGATTCAAGAGACATACAGTAGTCTCAAATTTCAGAAATCAGGACATTTTTTGCAAAACTGTAATCACAGGAAATAATCTGGGATTATCAATTCCTAAAAAAGATATGGGGGCTGTTTTAAAACCTGCATATACAATTTGCCATGCTAGATCAAACGGACAGACTTTCAACTCTGGTAGCCTCTCAGGCAGTGACAGAGCCTGTTGCTTTAAAATGGTGCCAAACTCACCTGGATCCCTGAGATGGGTAAGGAATGCAGGATTTGTTGCGAGTAGTATCTAGCCTGGGAGATGGGGGGTGGGGGGGCACCACGGCTACCACTATAGCGGTGGGTCCAGAAGCAGCAAGGGGCCCAGGGGAGGGGGTCTGAGTTTGTAGTGCATAGCTATGGCCCAGGGACTATGACTACTACCAGGAAATTAAATGCCTACTGGGAAGTTTCTTCCTAACCTAGGCAGATGATAATTGTCTTATGTCAGAATCATGAGGGCTTATTTTAAGAGAACATGAAATTTATTTCTGTCACACAAATCTTTTGTACACAGACACTACAGTAGAACTCCCCCCCCAAAATCTCACACCGCTGGTGACATATCAACCCTCCCTCAAGCTCATACAGAAAATCCTCAAAAAACTGCAACCTATACTTGAAGGAAGGAGACCCTGTTCTTAAAGATATCTTCCCAGAACCACCCATCCTAGCCTTCAAACAAGCACTGAACCTATCTAACCTCATCACCAGAAGCAAATTTCCTCAGGCCCAGACCACACCAAATAGATCCAGACCACGTTATAACAAGACGTGCAAAACCTGCCAACACACCTCCACCACCCCCACAATTACTACACCCCACAACAGAGCCATCAGCATCCCTGCATCTTACAGCTGTATCTCCAGAAATGTAATATATGTCCTGATGGAAAATACGTAGGAGAACAAAGAACAACTGCGTAGCACGCACCTATCAAAGACAAGAATACCCAGTTATCTGTGGAGGCACATTTCTCACAAGAAAACCACTCTCTCTCCAACCTTTCAGTTCTAATCCTCAAAGGGAACTTACAAAACACTTCTCAGACAGGAGCCTATGAACTTCACGTCATCAACCTCCTGGATACAAAAAATAATGGACTAAATATAGACATTGGATTTATGAAACATTATAACCTGCCTGGCACCTGACTCCCCAGGTACCTCTCCACTATTTACCTGCTACATTCATCTTCCTTTCCTTTTCCCCATCACTCAGCCTGTCTCTCACCCACTGACTCCTCAGTTTACATCTTCACTGACTGTCTTACTGTCTGTCTTTTAGCCCAACCTCTGGCTTCTTTACTTTTCATTCCATCCAGGAAGAGCACACACCAACTGCAGACGCTTCCTAGCCTGACAAAGCATTTTTAAACCCAAAAGCTTGCTAAGAAAACTTTTTCCAACTATTTAAGTTGGTCTAATAAAAGATATCAGATTCACCCAAAGAACCTTTCCTGCCCGAGTCCTTAGACCAACATGGCTACAACCTACACCCCTGATTTTTCTAATTTATTTTTTAAACACAATGCTTTTCAATAGGTCTACCCTTATACTAGGGTGGTCAACTTGCAGCCTACGGAGCCATCACATCAGGCCCATGGGGCTACCCACATCCAAAACTGAATGTTCCAGAATCCCAACTATCACTTACGGTATTTGGTTTATTTTATTATTTTAGGAGCCTCATCAGTAGTGTCAATATCATTTAACTATAAATTTTCCAAATCAATTTTCAGCTTTCATCTACAACATAGCTAGCCCAATTAGTGCTAGCTGTCTTATTCTTTATCCACTGTTGGCGTGACTGAAATGCTTAGTATGAACAAAGTGTTCTTTGCTACTCCAACATCTCAGTCTTCCAGGAAAAAGTAACAAGTGTAAAGAAAGCCATCACATACCTTTATTCTATGAAATCGAACAATATCTCCAATTTTGTAGATTTTTGGAAGGGCATCTAGATTTCCATTAAAGAGTGTACATGTCAACTTGACATTTGATTGGTCCACAAGTGTTACAACTGAACAATAATCTGTAAAATATAAAAATGTAGGACTGAGAAACAGAAAATAGGACTTTTTAATGAACATCCATAGGACCAAATTATGTTAGATCACTCCAGCTTCCGTGAAGTCAAGGGAGTTGCACAAATATAAATAAAGAAGTGTGGTCCACTGTGTGGCATGTAAGCAGTTGGAATAGTTGAAAATATTATAGTTGCTTCTGACAGGGAATGTGAACCAGGACCGTCTGAGTTACAGTCTTCCTTCTGCAACAGGCTCAGCCTCTTTTTGAGAATGTCACATCTTTTCAAGTTTCTACTTCCCCAATTTTGACTTATACCCAGAACTCATTTTCAGAGCAGTTGTTATAGCATTTGTATCAGTAGGATCATTTAGTTTTCATCATTCAGGCACACATTATATCAATGTAATAAATTACATCAATACTAATAAATTACACACAACTGTTACAGAAAATTCTGTTTTATATAACTATTAGAAGGTAATAACTGGCAGACCAGATCAAAGGTCTACCTAGTCTAGCATACTTTCTCTAAACATAACAGAAAAAGACATCAGTTAGTGGCTGGCTTGAAACGAAAGGTTTACGTTTTTAAAACAGCCTGATTAAAATAACTGTAAATGTTGTCATGAATTTTTTTTGGCTTTAGTTTATCCAACAGCAGTGAATTTTACTGGTGACCTCCCTAACAGCAATTTTACCTTAAAAACACACAAACAAACAAAAAGCCCAGCATGATTCAGAACTTCACACACATAATAAACCTCACAGAACAATGTTTATCTGATTATCTCAAATAATTACATTTGAATGGCATACCCGAGCGGCTGCAGCATGGTACGGGGTGAAGAGAACCCTGACAGGGAGGCTTGGAATGTGAGCCATGGTGGCACAGTATTTACGTTCTAGCCAGGGGGTTTATTTTTGAGTTATAGCTGGTTGGCTCATGGCTTTATGTTCCCTGGTTTGTTATTGTTATACTGGAGGACCGGGTGAGGCTGTAGGGGAAAGAGGAGGCCTCAAGGGAGCTCCTCAGTAGGGTGGGGGTTCCTGGTGCCCTGTTAGGGCACAGCGAGCAGGTGCCGGGGAAGGCACAGCAGTTTGGCGCCGGGGTGGCACTGCGTTTGGGGGTGTGTTGACCCCAGCCCTGGGTGGGCGATAGATAGAGAAGCCCGAGCAGGGCTGAAGACCCAGATGGGGTCCTAGGCCCCACTCCGTGACAACTTCTTCCATCTGAGGATAAGTACTACACCCTGGTACAAAATGGCATCAATTTTTCTTGTGGATTTTCTGTGCATGAAGCATACTTTTAAAAATAAAATTCAGAAGAGTCAAAGCAACAGAATACTGTATTAGTCACACAATCATGGTTACAAATTCCTGGTGCTCATTCTAAGCTCTTGTTTCGGAGACAAAAAACTTTCCCTACAATACAGGACCTTCTGGAAGCGCACGTTTGTCATAATCCCAGTTAGAATAGACCTCTTCCAGAATGTAGCATACGTTTTGAATTTCCTTTAGCTAAAAATCTTATCCTACAAATCCTTTGTAAAGTATTAAACTGGAAAGTTACCAATCTTTATTTTTCCAATCGAAATGTGAATTGTTTTCTCTTCTTAATTAGCTGTGACTGAGTCCAATTATTTTCACAAATATTAAAACCAGCCAAACACTTAATTTTATATATATATTTCCTGTTGCTATTATGGGAAAATACAGTAAATACAGCAATAATTTTTATCCTGTGAAGTTACTGTAGAATAATAAAGTCATTTTTAATATAGTTTCTAGTGAGGAAAACCCTACCTGAAAAATAACTAAGCTAAACTTAAAGTATTATTGAAGCTCTTCAGCTACAGGATAATTTTCCTTTACTAGATAAGACTACATTGCTCAACTGATAGCCACCACTGGGGGGAATATCTTTAAAAGTGCCAGTAGCTTTTACCCATAATAATTTGGTAAAAAAAAATGACAAAGTGGCAGCAGAGTGCACTAGATTTGCCTACTACAGTAGAAAGTTTTTACATTTTAGTATTTTTTTTTTTTACCTAACTAGTTATAAATCTTAAAAGATAACAGATGAAAAATTAAACTATCCGTTAGGCATTAAAGGTAATCTTGAGCAATTCACCTAATTTCCTCAGCATGATTAAGTGCAAATTGCCTTGGAGTTTTATTATAAGAGAAAAATGCTGTTACTTCTAAGTTAGGTCTTTAATCATAGAAGCCATGAATACATAAATTATATCATATGCTAAAAATACTTAGAATTCTTCTCTCTCTTACTTGCACAATACAGAATCAGAAGAACAATAACATTTAAAGTAGTAAATTAATTATGTAATGTTTAAAATGCAACTGAGTTCAGTATTGTTAACGGTGACTACTGCCACTTTCCTAATCAAATTATTGAAACAGTTGCTACCAGGTCTGTTCAAATATTTTAGAGTCAATAGTTACTGGGTTCCCAAATGGATTATACAGTAAATGCTACATTTTTAGAGCAGCTCTCCAGCTATTAAACTCCTATATACCTACCCTTCTAATGAGGCCTAAATTGAAACTTGTAAACAGCAGGTAAGAAAGTTATTTTCTGGTAATTTATGTTATCTTAAGGTACCAGCCTCAAAGGAATAAAACTGAAAAAGTGCGCTAATAAATATGAAGCTGGGAGCTGGCTGATCGTTTTTATGAGGCCAATATTTTCAGCAAGCAACTTCAAAGAGTAGCAAGTATGTCATGGAGGAGGAGGTAAAGCAAAAAAGGTAAAAAAAGTTACATGAACAGCATCAAAGGCTCAATAGCTCCTTTTAGTCCCAAATATTGTATTCTACAAAGAGCAATACCAACTTCAGCAAAAGGAGGGCAAGAAATTGCTTAGCTGCAGTATGTTGTTGGATCTTTGAAAGATCAAACTGAAATGTAAATGCATTTTTTTTTCAAATAAGCAGATTCTGTGACACCTAGCCTTGAGGACTAGTCAGCTGGCGGTATATCTCATCACACACAGGTAACAAAAACAAATATTGTCCAGTACTTTTACCAAACAGACGCATCACATCCACATATGGATGTGATATATACATAGGAGTGAATGTCCATTACAAGAGGCAGGAGTTGATGGATGGCCTATACAGTCCTGTGCTCTTATATCACTTAGGCTTCAAATGACTTAGAAGAATTCTCCTGGGTTTGTTTTGCTAGAAAAGCTTACCCAAAGATGCTTGAACAGACATTTGAATGCCAAGTCCCCAAAGAGCAGAGAGCTAGCAGTGCTGACATCATTCCAGCATGCCCCTGTGCACACATCTCAGCATGCTTTGCAGGATTCCTCAGTCTGCCTGGTGCCACATGGCAGTAAAGTACAGGGCAGCCCTGATGAAGCAGTCTGGGTCAGCCATTCAGCCTGAGTTTCCCTCAGCACAACATGGGAAAGGAGTGTTCTCTGCTCCCTGCTCAGCCTGAGTAGTAGAATCCAACTCAAGCAACATGCTGTCTCTGGGGCCTGGAAAAGGTGGATGGCAAGGGCGGGAAGGGAAGACTGGAAGAGGCAAAGCACCCTGGGATACTGCAGGATTATGCAGCAACTTCTCTTGGAAGGGTAAATTGGACAGGCATTCGCTCTCCCATGAGAAATCCTGTCTGTTCCCTGATTATTTTTCTCCTGAAGTAGCCATTTTTGCTCTGGAAGAAAAGTCCTGAAAATCTGTAAGCTGTAATTCATGGTTTCTCCTGGGAGAGCAGCAATTCTCCTAGGAGAAACTATACGTTGCCTTAATGCGTTAAACTTAGCAAAAGTCTTGGTATTAGGCTATTACTGCCTCGGTTTCTAGAATATGTAGCCAAAGTCTAGATAATGCCAAAGGCTCTTCTGCATCACACATTCCATATGATATGAAAGGACTCTGCCATACCCAGTCAGGCTTCAGATCACTACAAATCAGCAAGTATATAGCCATGAGCAATTTACTTTTAATGCCTATATTAGCTTACATTTTTCTACCTGTAATCTAACTTTATTTACTGCCAACATCTACAGTCTCTCTAATGTAGGTCCGTCTGTAGCTTTAAAGACATTTGAAACAAGTCCGCAACAGCAAGATTTAATGACATAAAAAGATCATTCATGTTTCTACTTCTAGTCGTGGAGTAAAGTACCAATATGGCTGTGCTTAATTCAGTTCTAGTAACATTATGAAGTGGGCTTTAGGTCCTTGTTACATTACACTGTGAGCTGCACAAACTGATCAGTGTTGGTGCTAACCAAAGTTCAGAGCAGGCACACATTCAGACCAGCAGGGGCTTAGAGAATAAAAGGTAAAAATCCCGCTCCCCCATTCCAAACTTCCCCTTTGCCTCCTGCTCCCTGGGACTCCCCAGTTCCCCACCATCCCCAGGGATCCCTCCCTTCTCCCCTCCCTCACTTACTTGTCGCTGCCCATGCCATCTGTTCTCAGGAACAAGCAGGAAAGGGTTAACCTGCCTGCCCAGCCACCACCTCTGTCCCTGCCAGACTGCTCTTTTCTGAGCTAAGTGAGGCCCAGAGAGCAGCAGCAGTGGCCAGACAGACAAGTTAACCCTTCCCTTCTTCCTCAGGGAGCCACAAGTAAGTGGAGTGTGGGGGGCTGTAAGGAGGAATTTGTGGTACTGGGGAGGACGGGGGGGCAGTGGACCCAATCCATGCCAATGGAGGGGGGAAGCCTTAGCATAACACCAGCTGGGTAATATGGATCAGAGATATTCCTGCCCTGGAGTGGTGTAATTTTGAACTGCATAAGGGTGCTTAAAACTAGTTTTAGGTGTTAATGGGAAGACAATTCAGGTGTTAATAACTCCAGAACCTGCCCCAAATTACCATGCAAAAAGGCCCTTAAACCACAGCAAGGAACAATGGATAACTACAGTCAGAGCAGCCAGAGCATGGGGCAGGTGGCGAGTGGTTGGAGCGCGGAGCTGGCTGCATGCGGTGAAGCCTATACAGCACTGTTTGCAGGGCCCCCTAAAGTATGGGGGCTGAAGCAGTCACCCAGATTTGCACCCCCCCAGGGACAGCCCTGACTAGAGTAACAAAATTGACAATGCTGGCTTTTAAACTGATCTACAAACTTCTGGTTCTCAGTTCTGGATAATTGAAATTAATTTA
The DNA here is from genome assembly GCF_001723895.1 of Crocodylus porosus. Lineage (NCBI taxonomy): Eukaryota > Metazoa > Chordata > Crocodylia > Crocodylidae > Crocodylus > Crocodylus porosus. Next base: position 105,996,519 of record NW_017728931.1, read on the forward strand.
ATGCTTGGCAGTTTCATTAACACTTATGAAACTGCAAACCAAAATCCTACCAGGGTGAAGTCTGAGTGCTCATATTGGAGCTTCCTTTAAAACAGTTTTCATATTTGGTACTATTACAGAGTATATTATGCCTGGTAATATCATCCCTAAGAAAACCAGTGTCTTTTTACAGTCCCACCTTAAATTTGAATACAGGAAGAGGAGGTGGGGGGTGGGGGGAACTCATCCACCTTAACTGACATATATATTTGCAATTTTATATCACAGAATTTTTTCCAGTGTTTTAATTTACTGCAGGTACATTGTGAGAGAAGACCTCAAACTATATTCCATGATATAACTAAGTTCTAAAACAGGGTGGGGTCATTATTTGGGCCACAGAGCCAGTTTTGGGGAACTGTCAAGGGCAAGTCGGCAAGCCCCCACCCCACTCCCTACAACAGCCCAAAGCCTACACACCTTGCACCTCCTTACTACCACCAGCACCCAGCAGCAGCACACAGCCCTAGCCCTGGTCCTGGCCTTGACCTCACTTGCCCCTGGCCCTGGCCCTGGCCCTGGCCCCAGCCACAGCCTGTCCTGGATTCACCTTGGCTGGAGTGCACTAGCTCTGGACCAACTGGGACCCACACATGCAGTCCTGCCCCTGGCCTGTCCTACATCTGCTTGGGATTGCCAATGATGAGCAGTGATGGCTGTCAGGAACAAGCTGCTGCTGGAAGCAGGGAAAAAATGGCTGCCTCTCCCCTGTCGCTGCCAGGCCTCTCTTGCTGCAGCCTCCTGAAACCCCTGAGACTCTGCTCCATTGCCACCGCTGCTCCGCTAGGTCACCCAGAGGTGGCGCTGATGGCAGCGGTGGAGGAGCTGCAGGGCAGCCTGGGCATGGGCTCCAGATGGCTGCAGCAAGAAGGGTCTGGCAGCAGTGAGGGGGAGGTAGCTGCTTTTCTCCCATGCTCAGCAGCAGCTTCTGCTACCACTCATCATGGGCAGGAGGATCAAGAGCAGGTGTGAGGCAGCCTGACGCCCAGGTTTTGTGTGTGGTTCCCACCTAGTCCAGAGCTGGTCTGCTCCAGTCAGGGCAGGTCCAGAGCAGGTGCAGAGTGGGCCAGGGCTGTGTGTGTGGGTCCCTGCCAGTCTCCGCGGGGCTGGTGGCAGCTGGAAGGTGCTGCTGCCACCTGGACTGCCTATGAATGGAGTCCAGCTGCAGAGCAGCCCCAGCCCCACTGTCCACCCAGGGGTGGCGGGATATATTACAGGCTGGATGGCGCCTGGATCAGGCAGGACCTAGGGACTTGTCATGGGCCGAACAGTCTCTTTGTGGGCTGGATCCAGCCTATGGGCCACATTTTGCCCACCCCTGTTCTAAAAACCAATTAAATATAGAAGCTTGTAATGATTTACAACAACTAAAATTACTTATTAATATTTGCAAGAGTGAATTTTTGTAGCTCATGAACATTATAATACAAAAAAACCCCAAGATTAAATGTCTATGATTAAAGTTTAGCCCTCTTCGGGCAACTGTTTACCTACGGCTTTCTAGAATTCACTTAAAGATCTATACTGGCTCAATAATCTCGTATTACAGAAAGAGAAAAGGTTATTGCTAATAAAGACACTCATTACAAACTCTGGTCTGATTCTAAATTGCAGTAGTATAAAAAGAGTATTGTTCTTTTAAAAATTATAACAATAACGAACTTTTTCATGGTCAGGGTAAATCAGTAGGCAAATATCTTTCTACCAAAACTCAGCTATTGAAACAATGGATTTAACAAACATGTAAAACACCATCCCCTCCCATAAGGATGTTATAAAACTCCAAAGTGAACACTCCAAAGATTTAATGGAAGATATTTAATACAGCTTAATTCTTATTTCAAATAATGGAATCTAGTTAGAGACATGCAAACATTCAAGAACTGCCAGCAACATCTGGCTAAACAAATGCTTTAATTCAAGTGTTTACAAACTATAGATCACAAGAAGTGTCCTGAGATTTCTCTTCATTAACTATTTATTCAACCTATTAACATTTGATTTTTCCACTCACCATAAGAAAACATAGAAATACTAAGCATTTGAAGAGGAAAGAAATGAAAAACATGCCAATGCTACCTTCCCAGAAATAGGTTTTTGCTATAATTAACTTCCAGTGTTTCCCTTTGAGCTGCAAATCTTTTGTCTTATTTATCTAATTTGTTTTTAAAAATTACTCTAAAATAAACCACACAAGTAGGGGCTTACTCAATTCACAATTTCACAGAAACCAGTAAATCCACAACTATCTGTGAAATCAACTTAAAAAAATACTGAATAAAAATAAAATGCTGGCTCCCCAACAGTCCTTGCTGCCTTACAGCCTGCCTGGGAAAGAAAGGCACCAGACTGGTAGGAAAACATAAAAAGCAGACGGCAGCCTAGATAGCAGCCACCCCTTTATCTCTCTTCTCCTGTGGGATCTCTCCATGGTAATTAGTGGTAAGGGGCGGGGCCACCAGGAAAAGCATGTGAAATCGGCTCAATCAAGCTGGGAAATTTGCTTTGTCTCACTGCGAATTAAGTAGGTCCCTACACATAAGAATTACGGTACTGAAACCAAGCAACTTACTGCTTTCTTTCTTCATCTGGAACATAGGAACAATACACACTTACATCAGTCATATAGCGCTGCTTGCAGAGGCTTGAAAATGTTCGTGCTATTGTTTATTGAAGAGAAACTATTATATTATTAACAGAAACAGAGCCTCTGGCTCTCGGCTGTGGGGGCTGCCTGACACTTTTCCAGGCTCTGGGGTCCGGGAGCATGGCCACCTCCCATTGTCTACTCCCTTTTGGAGTCTCTGGTGTGCCAACTGGCGGAGTTACGGGCCACAGTTCAGAGACTGCACACCATCAGGGAAGGTGAACGGGATATCGACTCCTACTACCCTTCACCCCCTGGAGGCGCAGGGTAGACCACAGTCACCTTCCAGGACAAGGGAAGATTAAGGGACCTCCCATATTGTCCAGCCAAGGGTTGGACCAAGGTGGTCAAGGGCCCCAAGGCTTGCCACACCAAGGTCCCCGACCTGCTGAAGCTTTGCAACAGGTATGAACCTCTTGCAGCCCCAGTAGAGCCTACTAAGCTGCCAGCTTTGGTACATAGCACAGGCTCAACTATGCCTACTGCCCCCACTCTCCCTAAGACAAAAAACAAAGGGTTTGTTCTGGGAGACTCCATCCTGAGGGCGACTGAGGGGGCAATCTGCTGCCCCAACCCCTTAGCCTAGGAAGTCTGCTGCTTCCTGGGAGCCTGTATCTGAGACATTGCGAAGAAGATCCCTGAACTTTTCGAGCCCACTGACCACTACCCTATGCTTTTTATCCATGTGGGCACAAATGACACAGCTTGGAGCAATCCCAGCCGGGTCATGAAGTGCTACACGGATTTTGGAGCGGGGCTAAAGGGTTTGGGGCCACAGGTAGTGTTTTCTTCAATCCTCCCAGTCTTGGGCCATGGGCTGAGGAGGGAGAACAGGATCAAGGTCGTAAACCAAAGACTGTGGCGCTAGTGTTATAAGGAAGGCTTCGGCTTCCATGACAACAATCTGCTCTTTGGTGAGAGAGGGAGTGAGCTGCTGGGAAGGGATGACCTCCACCTCTCTCCGCTGGGGAGGAGGCTCTTCTCAGCCATATTGGCTAACCTGCTCCACCAGGCTTTAAACTAAGCCCGTCGGGCGATGAGGGGATTATCGTCACTGGTGGCCCACTGAGCAACCCTTGAAAAGGCAGCAGGCCAAGGCACTTAAGGGAGCCCGCTCATGCCCCAGCCCTAGAACGAGTTGTGAGCAAGGCAAGGCCCCCTAAAGGGACACTTGCCTGCCTGTACAAAAATGCCAGGAGCTTGAGGAATAAAAAGGAGGAAGTTGTCCTCCTGCTTAACACAAATAATTACGACAATCATAGGGATAATGAAGACCTGGTGAAACTCCACCCATGACTGGACCACAGGCATAGACAACTATACCCTGTACAGGAGAGACTGAGTGGACAAAAGGGGCAGGGGTGTAGCTCTCTATGTCAAGGAAAGCTATACATCCCTGCAAGTCAACACTGGCACCCAGGGTGGACTGGAGACCCTCTGGGTTAAAATCCATGGGGAACACAGCACAGGGGACACAATGGTGGGCATCTATTACAGACCTCTTACCCAGGATCAAGAGCTTTACCAGGAGTTCACCAGGAAGCTACATGCTCCCGGTGCATGGTTGTCATGGGAGACTTCAACTACCCTGACATCTCATGGGAAAGCACTCACTCAGCCAAATCAGAGCGGTCGCAAAGCTTTCCCTCGTGAATGGATGAGCTCTACCTGATGCAATAAGTCGACGAGCCGATGAGAGGTAAAGCGCTGCTTGACCTGGTACTGGCTACGGGGGACAACCTAATCAGCAACCTAACGATTGAAGGGAAGCTGGGTGACAGTGACCATGAGCTGATCACCTTCACCATCCACCGTAAAACTGAGAAATCAGCAATACAGAAGTCCTTGACTTCAGGAAAGCTGACTTTTACAAGCTCAGGAGGCTAGTAGGTGAGGCCCTAAGGGACCATGACCCAAAGGGGAGCAGAGTTCAGGATGAGTGGTTGCTCCTCAAGGGAGTGATCCTCAATGCACAAGCTAAGTCTATTCCATTCTCAGAGGAAAGGCAGCAAATAGGCACAACAGCCTCCTTGTCAGGGCAGGTCCAGAGCAGGTACAGGGTGCTTTACAGGGAACTAGCAGACCTCCTGCATCTAAAAAGAAAGATGTACAAAGGATGTAGGACTGGATCCACTTCCAAGGAGGAATATTCTGCAGTGGTCCAGACCCGCAGGAAGTGAACCAGGAAAACCAAGGCTGTGATGAAACTCCAACTAGCTACAAGTATCAAGGACAATAAAAAGTCCTTTTATAGATATGTGGGGAGCTGAAAGAAAAGCAAAGGCAATATTGGACCCCTGCTAAACCAGATGGGACAACTGACAACTGATGCCCAGGAAAAAGCCAACTTGCTAAAAGGGTACTTTGCATCGGTTTTTCACCAGTCCCAAGGGGCACCCCTGTCAATTACAGGACAGAAACACCTGGGTGAGGATGATTCCTTACCCTCCATCAATGCTGACCTTGTGAAGGAACACCCTGAGATGCTGGATACCATCAGGTCAGCCAGTCCTGACAGCTTACACCCCAGGGTACTTAAGGAGCTGGCAAGCATCATAGCTGAGCCACTGGCACGGATCTTTGAGAACTCGTGGCACTCTGGTGAAGTGCCCAAAGTGGTGCCTATCTTCAAGAAAGGGAGGAGAGTGGATTCAGCAAACTACAGGCCCATCAGCCTGACCTCTATCCTGGGGAAGATCTTAGAAAAAGATTATCGAAGAGGCCATTCTTAACAGACTGGCTGATGGCAGTATTCTGAGGGATAACCACCATGAGTTTGTTGCAGGTAGGTTTTGTTTGAGCAGTCTTATTTCCTTTTATGACCAAGCAACCTATCACCGGGACAATGGAGAAGAGATTGATGTCGTATATCTTGACGTTAAAAAAGCCTTTGATCTGCTATCCTCTTACCAAAACTGGCCAACTGCAGCCTCAGCTTCACCATGATCCACTGGCTGGGGAATTGGATCCATGGTCAGACCCAGAGGGTGGTGGTTAACCGAAGTCAATCGTTGTGGTGCACCGTGACCAGTGGGGTCTCTCAAGGCTCTGTCCTTGGGCCAACACTATTCAACATCTTCATTAATGATGTGGACACTGCTGTCAGAAGTGGACTGGCCAAGTTTGCTGAAGACACCAAACTTTGGGGTAAAGCATCCACACCAGAGAATGAGAAGGCAATCCAGGCTGACCTTGACAGGCTCAGGAAATGAGTGGACGAGAACCTGATTATGTTTAACACTGAAAAAATACAAGGTTTTCCCACCTTGGGAGGAAAAACCTGCAGCATCCTTATAGGATGGCAGTGCTACGCTGGCTAGCACTATGGATGAAAGAGAATCAGGGGTCAACCACAAGATGAACATGAGCCTTCAGTGTGATGCTGCGGCTAGTAAAGCAACCAAAATGCTGGCTTGCATCCATAGAAGCTTCA
>NW_017728931.1:106002737-106012226 GCF_001723895.1 Crocodylus porosus
GTCAGGAAAACAGACCTTATGATGAGAGGCTGAGAGCCATGGGACTCTTCAGCCTGGAATAGTGCAGGCTCAGGGCTGATCTGGTGGCCACCTATAAGTTTATAAGGGGTGTTCACCAGGATCTGGGTGAACGATTGTTCACCAGAGCACCCCAAGGGATGGCAAGGTCGAACAGTTATAAACTCCTGCAAGACCGTTTCAGGCTGGAGATAACGAAGAACTTTACAGTCTGAGCCCCCAAGGTCTGGAATAGACTGCCGCTGGTGGTGTTTCAAGCACGTACTTTGAACACCTTCAAGAGAAATTTGGATGTTTATCTTGCTGGAATCTTATGACCCCTACTGACTTCCTGCCCCTGGGGCAGGGGGCTGGACTTGACGATCTTCCACAGTCCCTTGCAGCCCTAATGTCTATGAAACCTATGAAATATTTCCAGTAGCCCACAATTACAGTTTGAAAGAGCCCTTTTCAGAGACTTGTTGCTCAAATAAAATCTAGGCTAAAACCCAAGACAAGATTGTCTAATTTCTGACTGGTCAGGAACCACAAGCTCCCTAGCCATACTGATGGCTAGAACGTGGTATTTAGAAGTCTGCTTTTAGAAACTGGCTTGTAGGTAAAATTGATATTGCATCAGAACAATGGTCTAGGGAAATGGCAAGGGTTAATTGATTTCTAAAAGCCTGTTTGCCACAGCTTCACAGTCTTCAAGGCAGACAGGGTATCCGAGGCCAATGGACATGCACATTCTGGAAAATTAAAAACATCCAAACTTTATTTTCATAATAGAGATATGCCTGGCTCCAGGACTACAGTATCCACTTGCAAAAACCCTTGGGATTTCCGGTTTCAAATTAAATGACCAAATTAAGGTGTGTGCATGTGATAGTTTTATGAAGATAGAATTTTGGCTGACAAAACAGAATGTGGACAGCATGACAGCCCCAAGGAAACCAATCAGAGATACCTAGAAATGAAGAATTATCAGAGGAGAAAGAATACAAAAGAAGGAGTTTTCAAAACAGTAAGTTGGCATCAGCTCCCAACCTCCAAGACTGTGGACATGGGACATTAAATCAAAGAACCTCAAGGTGGCATACTGGCCAGATGCACTGCTTGCCTTGTGTATATTCTGGGCACTGAGGAATTTGGGTAATGTATATCGTAATCACCTTGCTTGCTTTTCCTGCATTGATCTTATTTCTTATCACTGTGTATCAATAAAATTTGCCTGTTATCGAAGAGGAGTTGTGGTCAGGCTGAAGATTGTGCTTGGCCGGATTAAGGTATTGGGGCTGTGTTATAAATCCAGTGCCAATAATACCATGATGTGCTGCAAGACACTCCACTGAGCAGCAGGTGTCCTCCACTAGATCATGCCACTGACCCTGTGTCCTGCACACTATACCGCACCATGTGCCCACCCCCAACCCCGCCATACTTCAGGTCCCCCTAAGCAAAAAGCTCTTTCAGCCCATCATCCCAGTCCACGGGTAGAGGCAGGTAGCAAAAGCTGGAAAGGGGAGGGAGTACCTGGAGACTCCAGAGGCAGATGCAGTGGTGAGGACTGGCACTCAAGATTGGGAGTCAACGATCCATGGGTTAACTCAGGGGTATCAGATACAACCTGCAGGCCACCAGTTGAACAGCCCCAACCTAACAACATTCAAGCCTTTTTTTTTTTTTTTTTTTTTTAACATAGTAGTGACTTGCAGTAGAAAATGGAAATATGGGTTAAGTTTTGAAAACTAAAATAAACAAATAATTTTTCATAGTAGTCTCTGGGATCTAGCAGTCAAAAAGTCTTTTTAAAGATTCCTGAAGACCTTTTGAGGTTTTGCTTTGTTTCTGTTAAGTGTTATTTAAACACTTGAGTAACTCTTAGAAAAAAGGTCTCTGTTAAAAGTAAAAAAACTCTGCTCCCTCAAACTTTGGAAACATAATATAAAACACAGAATCTCAGATTTAAGAAATATAAAATACAGAATATTACATGCTATAATTTCATATTAATCCAACAACTGAGAACATATCAGAAAGTCTTTTAATCTTATTTATACATTAAAGCAGAGGAAAAAAAGCATAATGAATTAAGTTATAAGCATACATAGACACATACACCCCCCGATGTATAGTAAGCAAAAAAGTAAAAATCCTGGGGAATCACCTTCAAAAGATTTGATATCAAACTATTCAGGAAAATAAAACCAGGCAGCCCCTCTCCTCCTCCTCCCATCCAATTTGATATTCGTTCTATATTAAAATGAACACTTGATTTTCCAAGTGCAGGCAAAATACAATATTCCAACATTTTCCTACTACAATATAAGAACTAAACTGATAAAGATTTCCTATCAAAGAAATCCATTTACACAGTATGTAACCTAACATTCAAAGCTCTTTTTGAAACATCTTAAAAGTTTCATGCACACCTACCAGATTAAATCTCAATCCAAATACCAAAATCAAGTATTTAAGTTAATATATTAACTCATTCTTATAGGTTATATTGAATCTTACTACCGTATTGAATATTTCTGTGTAGCTTATATTGAAAATTTGATTATCTGTTTTTATAAGCAATTCTAATAGCATCCTAGGTTACAAGAACAGAATCATAAGAAATACAAGGCTACAATGGGCCTCACGAGGTCATCTAGTCTAACCCCTCTATGCTGGGTAGGATCATTTGTCTTAACCCTTCCAGACTAATGTTTGTCTAATCTGCAAGTTTAAAACAAACAAACAAAACCCTTCTAATGATGGAAAGTCCACAAGCTCCTTAGGTAGCATATTCCAGTGCTTAAGCACCCTCATATTTGGAAAGTTTTTTCTAGTATTTCCATAGTGCAATTAAGTCCATTATTTCTTGATCTTTTTTTGTGGACATAGAACAATTGAAAGCCATCCTCTGTACAACATATGCTGTATGTTAAAACTGTTCTCAAATGCTCTCCTTAGTCTTCTCTTCTCTATACTACATATAACTACAATTCTTTCAATCTTCCCTCACATTCTATACCTGCTCTTTTCGGGATCTGTCCACATCCAACTGCAGCGCCACACAACTAGACACAGTACTGTAGGTGAGGCTCACTAGCTCTGTTCCAGTGCTTTTGTGAACAAGTTAGTCTCTTAAGGCTGCACCCAGATGCATCCTCAGGCTCCCAGATGCAGGAGCACAACAGCTGTAGCTTCCCAGGCCCCCAGGTATCCCACTCAGGGTAACTTACCATGTACCAAAGCGCACGTGGCACAGACATTCCCCAGAGACAAGTAGCAGTGACACAACGTGTGCTGCTGCTTCTTGTCCTTGGGGAAACAAATATCTGCTGTGATGTGGATGTGTCCCTGCCTTCTAACCGACTTCATAATAACACAGCTAACTACCTTTCTCTTTCCAGTGATTTGCACAGGACAGTCCTAGCAGCTGCTACTCTGTGACACAAGTGTGCCATCCTGGCCCCTGCTCAAGAGTCTCCAAAAGCTCCTCCTGTACTTCTTCTGGAATGGGCACAACCGACTCCACTGTCCTTTCTCTGCCCACCAATACAGAAGATTAGGGCCTGATCAACCTAGTGAGCAGGGTGGCTACCTTCTGCTTGCAAGCACCTGCTCCTTGATGTTGAACAGTGGCTAGCCTTTGTTTTCCTGCATTGGGTGGGAGACCTCAAACTCAATCAGAACTTCTCTTGGACCCTGACTGCCTTGGCTAGAACGCCCTTCCAGTCTTGCCTGGGCCTGGAGTTTCTTTCTGGGTAAGCAACTGTGGTTTTCAGAGCTGCTGTAGGAGCCACTGGTCCATAACCTGACCTTGCAACAGGGGGCAATAAGCCTTGCCTCCAGAAGCCTCATCATTTCTTGGCCTGTTCACAAACCATCAAGCTATTTCTCTGGCCGTGGACAGCAGTGAGAATGGCAGGCTTGGTACCCTGCTGTGCTGCCCTGCACCAAAGAAAACACTGGTGAGATGTTTTGAGATTTTGTCTGGGAAAAGGCACTGTACGCGTGGACAATCAAAATGCATAATATCCATGTCCTCACCACCCACCCTGGTGCTTTCTGGAGGTAGCGCCTCATGACAGCTCCACAGCCCACCTGACCTGTACAAGGTGTCCATCGCCACAAGAATCAGTGACTTCTAGTGGCAGCTGCTGCATGGGGTCCTGGCCACAGGGCACTTCTGTCCACTACTTAGACCTGGCGGTGTTGGATGTCTGAACTTTCTGGAGTAAGAGGTGGAAAAGATTTTTTCCGGGACTTCCTGGACTGCCCCTGCTGTGACCACTCTTTGTGGTCATACTGGATGTGAACTTCTCTGACGCTTTATATATTTTCTCTATCCCATACCAAGCAGCTGAAGGGAGCATGATCTCTGCCTGGCCAATTTCCTACTGGGCCAGGCCAAGACTATGATCCTGAAAGGCTGCAGAAACTGGCTTGCAGGGGCCATCTCTGACTACACCCTGAAAGTCATCTGCTTGACACACTTTGCATTTGAGTATGGACACTTTGCACCTTGTAACAAAATTTGGATCAGTTTGTATTACACTGAGCCATCGAGGGGGCCTCTGTCAGGTAGAAGATGAACAGCTAACCTTAACTGTGTAACCCCATGAAGGACTTTAGGGGAGTGGGGAACGGGGGTGCAGTTAGTCTCTAGTGATATGGGTGTTTTATTACTGATAAATGTTTAATGCCACATACTTTAACCTTTCTGTTTTTAATATTTTTCTAAAAAGAGTTTAACAAAAAAATCAAAAAAAGGAATACACAACACAAAAATCTTGCTGGGGACTTTAAACCCCACAACCAGCAGCTCTGGCAAGACTGCTGGGCATAGTGGATCTGGAGTTCCCAGAGAGGAAAGCCAAAAGGTTTCCCCCACCATGGACTTTAAATCTGCACGAAAATCATTGTGTAGGAACTATTGTAAAAATGTATTTATAGACTATGTTGCAAAGATGAAGTATTTCCTCCACTGCTATTACATTTACATAGTTTTGTCCCGCAGTGTTATTCTGGGAAACTGGTATTCTGGGAATGCTCTGACTGCCACATTTTTCTGGCTGCTTTTTTTACATTAAAAGTATACTGGATATTTTACTTCATTTCTGTCTCAAATTACTGCTCTTGGTAACACTAAATAATTCACACTGAGGTTTGTCCCACTGAGATTTGTTCAGTTTGCAATTAAAAGCATCTTTTCTGTCAGTCCGGTAAACATGTCTTGGAAAAACTGTCTCGCTCAAGTCTACTTGATTAATGAGTCATTGCCTATAATTAAGATCCACCAGGGTCACTCCTACCTCTTTCATACTTCTGCAACCCTACTGCTTTCAGTAGGCTGTGCAGATATAATTCAGAATCAAATCTGGCTTTGCAAATAAAAATACATATCAAGTGTTGAAAGTTCTCTTTAGCTTTGCATGGCTAGCCAGACATTAAAAAAATAAGTTTTTGAAGCTAGCAACTATGATTGAATTCACATTGAGAACAGATCAGTAAACTAAGATACTATTGCTATACAAGCATGTTCATAATAGAACCACATTTTAAAGATTAAAATATACTTATCCTGATATGAGTACCAACTTGCCTTTGAACAATTTTGATTCTTGTAAAGAATTTATATTCCTTAAAAGCAAAATGTTTGTCTTCTCATTGTAAGCTCTGTCAGATGAGAAGTACAACTTTCTTGCTTACGTTTACATAGTCTTTAAATTGGATTTATACCAACTTAAAATACAAAGGGGTTGTAACTTTCCACCCCCCTCCCTGTAAAGATCTACATTTGAGAAAAGGGTAACAACTCAAAGACAACAAAAATCAGTGATAAAAACATTAATAGGAATCCTCATTAACTTTAACTTAAGCAAGTACCTAAATTTCTGCAGGATTACAGGTACTCTGAGAAGGACTGAATTGAAGCTATAGTGTATTTTGATCCACTGGGAGAAGGAGGGATTAATGCAGGGAGTACGTAACTGAAGAGCAGGAATTTATTTTAATTCTAAAATGTAGTATAGACTGCAGTTTAATTCCCATTGAGAACCTAGAGTGATTGGAGAAAATCTTGCACTTAATTCATGTTATACAGATTACATTTCAATTGATTTATTAAAATCTACTCAGACCGTGGATAGATGTTGTCTTCGTAGCACTACAAAAGTCAAAAGGACAGACATGTATGCTCCTTATAGTACTACAGAAAGGACAGAAGCTACGCTTTCCGGTACCACAGTGCTCTGCACATGCCCCCCCTCACACTCTTCCAGAAGAGCAGCAGGATCAGTGGCAGGAGCCACTGGGCAAGCAGGCCAGACTACTGGCTCCTGGACAAACAGTGTACAGTGGCGGGAGTTGCCCCCCCCCAACACACCCCCTAGATGGGCTGTGGCTCTGTCCCATGCTTGCCCCGCCCTGGCTGGGCACCGATTGCCCCAGCTGATCCCAGTCCCACCCCGCTGTCCCGCACCCCTCCCCTTCCACCACACCAGACTTACCAGATGCACACAGCTCTCCAAGCTGCTGGGCTGGTATTGGAAATCAGATCAGTAACGACTGATATGCCTCCTTAAAAATCGGCTATCTGTATTGGCGCCAAAAATCTCTATTGGTGCACCCCTACTTCCTGAGGAGGCCAGGTGAGCTATCAAAGGACCCACTGCTGCCCCTGTTTCCAGGGAGAAGAAACTGCACTTTCCACCTTTCCAAGGTGACTCTGTAGCACTCCAGCCAACAGCACTGTACCTAGACTCCTGGAGGCCCCAGGCAAACTTTTAGTATTGGGCTCCACTTCACAAGATATAATAATAATAATGATGATGATGATGATGATGATGACGACGATGACGATGACCATTTTCAGGCCCCCTTTCTGTCTGGGCCCCGGGTAGCTGCCCAGTTCACCCATGTGTCTGGCCCTGCCAGCCAAGGGGCTCTGCATGAGACTGCATACCTATTCAACCTTTGTAGAACTACATTTTCGTAGGGCTTCGAAGTGCTGTGGCACTTCTATAGCCATCCAAAGGCACATCTATCCACAGCCTTAGATCCCTCAGAATATTCCATCAATTTCCTTCTTTTTATTTAACTTGCACATTTTACAAAGCACATATCTACAGGAAAGCAAGTTAAAGGAAAAAAAGAAGAAAACAAAACAAAACTTCATCTCCCTTCATAGTTGCACCATCTCAGTATAACTGTGTAGGCATACACTGTCTCAACGAAGACGCTTACTTAATCTTGCAAGCATTTACATACATTTATCCCACTGACTTCAACAGTACTTCCCATATTTGTATGTAGAAGTTTTCCTGAAGGATAAAGCTGCAGTATGTATTACTGGTTTCTTGTGAAATTTAAATTGCAATTTAATGAGATACAAAATGGTAACTGATTACAGTAAATTTTCAAGGACAACTTGATAGCTTATGGGTTTGATATTTCTAAATCTAAGATGGCTCAAGTTAGTTTAACACACTAGATATCTGCTTAAAATAAAAGTTTTTCCTTTTAGCCAGCTGGCGGCGTGCTCACTGGGGAATTTAACTTGGGTTTTATTACCACCGTACATTTTTTTCATTAATTTATTGAATATGAACTATGGTCTATGAGGGTCATGTACAGTTCTACATTAGGAATTCATTTATACAGCAAATATTACCTACAAATTCAATGTTACTGCATTTAGCTTACTAAAGCTTCAAGAAGTGGTGTCATTTAAAGCTATATGAAATGCCTTAGGGCGAAAAATCTTTCAGCTCTGCAAGGTTTTTTTTACTGATCTCTAAAATGATGCATATTAAAACGTGTATTGTTTTACAAGAAACTCTGGCAGCTACTAAGTGATAATAAGACAAACAGCTGATCTATCTCTGTCATCTTGGATTTAAAAATATGTTTCTACACAGACTGAAGAGAGGAGAATCAGCTATTGATTGTACTGTAAATAAAACATGAATCGTATGTGATAAAAAACAAAGAGGAACATAACATTGATTCTCAAACACTGAATAGCTGTACAATTCACAACTTAATTAATAGCCTGAGCTTTAGCAGACCAAAAGAAAGAAAAAAAACAGCAGACTACTTTGTAACACTAGGCTCCATCTGTTTATAGCTCAACAAACAAGAAAATAATGAAAGCAACTTCCACCCACACCGCAGCAGAACTCAGATGTGAAAAGATGTAGCCCATTCAATTAAAATGAATATTAACATGCCTGAACTAGACTATAAAATAGGTTAGATTAAATGGAGATTATCTTCTGGCTTCCAGATGTGCACTATCACAACACCACCACAAAAATGAGGATGAGTACATTGCACTGTTATAACTGACAATAGCTGAAAGCTATCTACTGAATTAAAATGCACTAGAACTAGGAGAAGTTTTTAAAAGAATATAGTAAAACAGTTAACTATTTTGCTGAAAGCAAGTAGTTGGTCAATTATGGTTTTATTGTGTCTCATGTTTTTCTCAACCAGATCCTGGTGTTAATGTTTTTACTTTAAAAAAGAAAGAGGTTTTTAGTTCCACCTTCTTCCCACAGTTGTGGAAACAAGCCTAAAAGCATAGGATCTAAAACCTTACAAGCAGGGGTGTACACCCCATGGAGTAGTATCACCTGGTTCATGGGGCTCCTAGGAGTGAGGGAGAAAGAAACTGGTAATTCAGAGGCAGAGTACATCACTGAACTGGCATATAGACCCCACTGAGGGCAAATGTCAGCAGTGGAGGGGCAAGCAAGGACTGCATTTAGACCCAACTCCAGCAGTGGGGGTGTGGTTAAACCAACTTGCGAGGAACCCCACAGTTCAGATCTGGCTTGGAAGATCAGGGAAGCTTGACAACCCTACCCAGAGGAAAAGAACCCAACTTCCTCCCCTCCCCCCCCCCAAGGACATCCATGAATTCTTGATGCTTCACTCATGAGTTTCATAATTTCATAGTTGTTAGGGGCTGGAAGGGACCTTGCAGATGACCAGGTCCAGCCCCTGCCCCCCTAGCAGTTCATTCTAAGACATCCTCTCCTGAGGATCCTTGGTGAATAGATGCTCCCCCAGGCCCTGATGTAAGCCCCTGCTATACTTATAGGTTGCCACCAAGTCCCCTCCGAGTCTTCTCTTCTCCCAGGCTGAACAGTCCCAAGTCTTTCAGTGAGAGCTGCACTGATAAATCAGTCTGATATTGGATTGGCACAGATATAAAAAAAATTGATTGTATCAGAAATCAGTTTGATTTGGCTGATAAACACCCGTGCATGCATGCAGCTGCGGCGCAGAATACAGGCAGTGAGGAGCATAGCCCAGCAACTTGGAGAGCTGCATGCAGCTGGTAAGTCTGGTGTGGTAGAAGGAAAGGGGGGGGAGAGAAGCGGAGGGAAGGGGTGTGGCAGTGCAGATCAAGGCCCCCACAGTAAGAGGAGTGGAGCTGGGGCAAGCACTACCCAGCCAGGGCGGGACGTGGGTGGGACAGAACTG
>NW_017728931.1:106012326-106023194 GCF_001723895.1 Crocodylus porosus
GGGCATGGGGGCGGGGGCAGGGGCAGGCGTGTGCCCTTGGAGCTGCATGGGGTGGGGGCAGGCCAGGAAGAACCCCACACAGTCCCAGCCCCATCCTAAGGACTACTGGGGGTACACATGGAGTGCAAGCAGTGGGGTGCCTGGGGTAGGCTGCCCATCTTCCAGCTACTCATTTTCCTGCTGCTGCTTCCCCTGTGGGGGGATGAAGGTAAAAAGACACTCCAATAACTAGATTTTAGACATGGAAAATGAAAACAGATTTGTAATTTTCCATGTCTAAAATCTTCTAATTATTGGGGAACCATCTTAAATATGGAGTGGTCTTGGATTCAGTTAATGGGGTAAACTGCTGAAAAAACCAGTTTTATATATAAAAATACCATACAAGACCTATGTTACATACACCAGAGTCTTTAATAATGTGATATGGATTGGCCAAGCAACTTTAACAACCAATTCACCCAAGCATCTACTAATAAAAAGATTAAATAGGAAAGCAGTTGGCTGTAAGTGAAAGCCTTATTAAAGTTGCAAATTAATCACTACTGTAAAGGAAGAGATAAATACTTTTAAATTACATTCTCAAAATGCATAGCTATCTCAGTTGTGGAGCTTTTAAGCATTTACACCATATTAGCTAGGCAACTTGTAAAACAAACTTACTTATCAATAACTTTCATGTTGCAGTAGTGTAAGAGTGATGTTGTAGGTGTCATGGTGTAGAAACTATACAAGGGGCAAGGTTTTGTCGGGTAAAAGATGTCGCCTAAGAAATCCTTATCGATAAGTGGAATTCTTTAAAACGCATTGTTCATACACACTTTCCTACTGTGCACACATTTTCCTGAAGCACTTGAGATCAGAGCTTTCTCCTTAGCAGTACTATACAGAACAAAGCCTGACCCTCCACATTCTGTGCACGAAACTATTCCTTCTCCTTCCAGCCTTCTCAACTACAGAATCTCAGCGAGCCAATGGATGAAGGGAGTAGAATGTACAGATGGACAACATATCTTGAAGAACTACGGTTTTTAGCAACTTTTTTCCCTTTCAAGTGCTTGCTCAGATGTACTTTCCACTGGAGTGCCTCAGACTTCAGGCCAGGGTTTGGAGTCCTATGTGATTAGCAACTAAGAAACTTGTATACCAAATACACTTCCTGTTCCAGAAGCTTCTGGGACAGCAAAATGCAATGTGAATGAGCACCCTGTATTGTAAGAGATGTGAAAGTGTCCCAATTCCAAAGTCAAGGCAGTCATAGTTTCATACTTTCATAGTTGGTAGGTTTGGAAGGGACCTAAGCAGATCAAGTCCAACCCCCTGCAATGGGCAGGAGAGGATTCTGGGGTCAAACGACCCCAGCTAGGTAGCTGTCTAGCCTCCTTTTGAAGACCCCCAGGGTAGGAGCAAGCACCACTTCCCTTGGAAGTTGGTTCCAGCTCCCAGCCACCCTGACTGTGAAGTCGTGCCTCCTGATGTCTAGCCTGAATCTATCCTCAGTCAACTTATGGTTGCTGTTTCTTGTTACTCCTGGTATTGCTTGTGGGAGGGACTTTCCCATTGCCTGCTGGTCCCCCTTGGCCAGTTTATAGGTGGCCACCAGATCTCCTCTCAGCCTTCTTTTGCGGAGGCTGAACAGGTTCAGGTCCTGTAGCCTCTCCTCATAGGGCCTGCCCTACTTCCCCAATCATGCAAGTGGCCCTCCTTTGGACCCTCTCGATGCTGCCTACATCCCTCCTGAAGTGCGGCGCCTAGAACTGGACGCAGTACTCCAACTGCAGCCTGACCAATGTCACATAGAGGGGGAGGATCATTGGACCTGCTCATGATGCACCTATGGATGCCATGACCTATGGTTAGCCTTCCTGACCGTGTCCCCACATTGGTGACCCGTGTTCATCTTGGAATCAACAGCAACTCCAAGATCCTTTTCTGCCTCTGTAATGACAAGAAGGGAGTTCCCCAGCCTGTAGGTATGCTGCTGGTTCTTCCTTCCAGGTGCAGTACCTTGCACTTGTCTGTATTGAAACCCATCCTATTCGCATCACCCACCTCTGTAACCTGCCCAGATCTAGTTGTAGCTTGTCCCTCTCTTCTAGCGTGCTCACTTCTCCCCACATCTTAGTGTTATCTGCGAACTCGAACAAAGTGCTTTTCTCCCCCTCGTCCAAGTCACCAATGAAGACATTGAACAGTGTGGGACCAAGGACAGTGGGGAACCCCACTGCCCATGTCCCTCCAGTCAGGCAAATAAATCTTGCCTTCTCGCAGTGCTTTACCAATTGCCTCTTTACAATAATCCCCCTTGCATATGCATCCTTATATTTCATATAATTGCCTTAAACATTTGAAAATGGTTAATAAAACTGTAGGATGCAATCTTCTGTTATGTTATCCTCTGTTATACAATTTGTTGGAGTGGTCCCACACCACAGCTGGCTCTCCCATGGAACAGACTGTGTTTGAAAGCTTGCTAAGAAGAATTTTTCCAACTATTTAAGTTGGTCTAATAAAAGATATCAGATTTATTCAAAGAACTTGTCTGCCTACGTCTTTAGACCAATATGGCTACAACCTACACCCCTGGAGCAATAGCCTATATGTTTTCACACACATGAGGTTGGGACGGGGAAGGGGAAGAAATCAGACACAGCCTACCTGCTCTTTTTTCAGCTGCAAGAGCTAAGATAAGAGAAATAGAATAATCTCTGGCTTTCAAGAAGTAAAAGGTAACTTTTATTGCATCTAAAGACAGGAAAATTACCTGCTTAATGCACACCACCCTGGGCAATAATCTGATGCACAACTGAAAAAAAAGTAATCTTTACGGTTCTCTGTATCTAGTTACGCTTTCCTATTAAAATTACAGGTTGAGAATGTTTCAATGAATCCAATTTTTCAAATCATTAAGACTTGCCACATATGAACAGGTCTAACATAAGTAAATAGCCATCAGAAAGCACCATTTATTTGCCCAAGAATTTGACAAGTCCACTTCAGTGACAGAAAGACCACGGCACACAGTTCATGAAAAAGAAAAGAACCAGGTCTTGTGAACCAATACTCAAATAACATATAATCTAGGGATGTAAATACTGATTAAATAAGTACCTTTTTAAACTCCTCAGAAGTTATTAGTTAAACGGCTTCTACCAGAAAACCATTATTGGGCTGGTTTCTACCAAAAACCCAGCCCACACCTGTATTCACTTGTTCTCCGGGCAGCAGCAGCAAGTTAGGAAAGTCCCTTGTGTGCTGTTGCCACCTGTGGCTTTACGGGGCTGTGGTGGCGCTTGCTGCCGCTGCCTGCAGCTGCCCCCCTTCTTCCCTTGGCAGCTGTGTACTGGCAGCAGCAGCAGGCTGGGAAAGCCCCTCACTCGCTGCTGCTGCCCGCACATGGCTACCTGGGTGCTGTCCATGGAGCCTCAGCCCAGCTCGTTGCCGGCAGTGGATGCACACATGCTTCAGGGCGAACGGTAGGGAAGGGGCTGGGGTTGCTCTGCCTCAAGGATTGGGTCCCTCACAACTCCCCATTGCATGAAGTACTAGTCTTCCCTCCCCCTCTCCTCCTTGTCCCTCTCTTCCTCTCTTTCTGGTCTCCCCGGTGCCTTCAGGGGCACCATGCCGCTTCCCTTCCCCCCAGAACTGCTCTCTGCCCTGCACTAAGTGATAACTGGCAAGGTATACTGGTAATCAATATATGAACATTTAAGAATTTAAATGTTTAACCATTCACATCCCTAATATAATCACCTTGCCTCTTGAGACAAATTCTGTTCTCTGCTCCATATGATCGACCTTCATTTCTAGCTTTGTATTCTCCCTTAAAAAATGAGGTCTTTTAGAGACTTCAGTGGCAGTACACAGAACAGGGGGCATTCTCCCATGGCTGGAACTGTCCTGGGCCTCTGGACCATTCTCCTGCAGAAGGAACCAGAGGCGCAGGAGGATCCCACCTGCTGCTGGAGATGGTCCCACTCCATGCACCTCTCTGGGTCACCCAGAAAGGATAAGAGTGTAAGAGAAAATGGCAATACAATCATAAAAAGCAGATAACCCTTGAAAAAGCAGATAATCTTTTTCTTCCCCCTAAAATTAAAAGATCGCCTCTTACTGACAGTAAGCAACGTGTACTTCTCGCTGACAGTAATGTGTAACCACGAAACCACTCTAAACCAGCCCAAGCTTGCTCTGTACCATGTTTTGTAATTTTGTAACAGCAAGGGAAAAAACCCAATGCGCGCGCAACAATGTAGCAATGCAATGCTTAATGTATAAATACCAAGCTGTAAACTCAGTTCGGGGGGAACTCTCTGTCTTTGTGACACTGGGTGGTGGCCCCCCTCTGCAGAGAAATAAATCATCTTGCCAACACTCCCTCATTCTCTGCCTATTGATTGTGGCTCGGAATGAGCCCAGCAAAAGGGACGAGATAAGTGCTCCTTGGTGTATGAGCACACCCTTCGGTGTATGGGTGCTACACAGTAGCTGATCAAATTTCCCCAACAAAGGGGCAGTAGGCAGAGGCAGTGCAGCTGGATCCATCCCACAGGGGGATGGGTTCCACTGTGTGTAGTGTCCATTGCCTGTGCAAAGACCAGTTCTACAGTCTGAGCAGGGACAGAAGGCAAACCCCCAGGGCTTGATTATTCCCTAGACTGTTCCAGCCTGGGGGATGCCTCCCTCCATCTTCCCTTATATAGATCTTGGTTTGGGATGTTTCCCACCATGGGAGAACACCCCCTCCCCACCTGTCTCACCAATCAGGTAACTGGCAGGACAGGCAAGGAGGCATTCTCCTGAGGCTGAAATCTTCCTGGGGCTCCAAGAGAGTTCCAGTCCCAGGCATGTCCGCCTCCTGGTCTGTGCCAGAGCCCAGATCAGTTCAGTGGCTGGGAGGGCATTGGGTCTCCAAAGGGCTCCCTGACAGCTCGCCTTCAGTGGACTATAAGGGATGCAGTGATCCCCATCCTCTTGCTCCATTGGAGGAAGGGTAAGAGAGCAAAGGACTGTGAGATACTGGGTGTCCTCAACACGAGAGAAGCATACAGCCATTCAAATTAGTGCAGGAGAGGACAGATCTTCCTGATCAGAAGCGAGAAAAAGCCAGTTCTCTTCCACAAGAAATCCCTTGAATGACTGTACACTCTGCTGGGAGAAAGGCTTTTCTCCTTTCATCTTTGACAAAAAGCCAGGAGCAGATAAATATTAATTTTCTGAATTTTTTAGGGGCCTCAAAGCGCCCCCCAACACAGCTAGTGCTTCCTGGTGCAGCCACCCAGAGGGCACTAAGGGGATGTTCTGCATCTCTGCCGTGTCACCACTGCCTCTGGGCTGCCCCGTGGAGCAGCGGTGGCAGTGGAAAGTAGGCATAGGCAGCCTTCTGGGCTGTAAGCGGCTGCATCAGGGAGCGCTGGACACAGGAGGTGGAGGGGCTCTATTGAGCTGGGCGAGTACCCCTCTCTCCCTGCTGGCGCAGCCCAGCCCAGCTCCATAGACCCTTACCAGCCCACGCCCTGGACTCCTGCTGCTCCACTCCGGGCCCCGCTGGCACTGGCCCTGGATTCTGGGATGGGCTCTGTGCTCCTGCATGCTGCTCACTTCCACTGTCCCCTGCCTCTGCTTTCCCCGCTTTCCTGCCTAATCGCTGGCTGCTCTGCACCATGTGGCTCCCATACCCACAATACCATACCCACACACACACACATTCCCACAAACCCCACACCCACCAACCTGTACCCCCCCTGTACACCCCACACAATATACAAGTAAGACTGCATTTTCAGCTATTATGCAATCACTTCTAGATATACAGCACAAACGCACACAAAAGAGGACAGAAATATATATTTTTAATTAAATTAAAATATATCATTATGGGCCTCTGGTTTTTAGTATATAATTTGGTTTTTCCCCCCTTAAGATGGCAAACCCTCTTTCCCAAAGGCAGGGCCATCCCTGGGGTGGGGGGTGAAGCAGGGCTTTGGGGAGCTCCATGGAGCTGGCGGTGGCAGCTTCTTTGGGTCTGGGATCAGAGCAGGGGCGGGGCCCCACATGGGCTGATTTGCCCCGAGCCCTGCACCCTGCTTGGGTTGCCTCTGCCAAAGGAGTACTTCCAGGGGCAATGGAATGGACTTTTGGTGGCAAAGGTCAGAGGTTAGGGGCAGGACTCCAGGCCCAAGATGGAGACCAAGAGACAGAGATATTCATGCGGCCCTCAACAGCTTGCCAAAACTCGGTTAGCAGCCCTCCACCTGAAATAATTGCCCATTTAATAAACCATTTAGTAACTGATCATCTTTCATTTTAAAATCAATTAGTTTGGTCTTCATTACGGAAACTCATTGCTTGTACTATAGTAGTTCTGAAACTCTGCAGAAACTATGGACACTCCTTGTCATACTTAAGGCACCCCTACATAACTTTTATGAATTGAGCAGCACCCCATTTAAGAAAGTATCTTAAGACAATATTTATCTCCTTGCAAAGGGGGCTGGTATTCTGTGCAGGTGAACAGCAGACAGGGAGAGCCTGAGCCTACCCTTGTCTGCTTATCTCCTCACACTTCACTTGTTTCCTTATACTTCCTGTGGCACCCTGGTCGAAAATCATCGCTCTAATGGTTGAAACCTTCTTCTGATTCCCATTCCAAATTTATCCATGTCATCTGGCTCCCATGACTCCCCATAGGTCTGGAAATTTGGTAGCAGGGGAGCAGTAGCACTGCTCTCCTCTTCCTGGACCCATCTCGGGACCCACGGGGAGACCCTGGCCTTATACCCTAGATCCAGCAGGCAGGGGCCGCACCAGGTCATAGGCCCAATCCTAGTGCAAGAGGCCAGGATGAGGCAGTACCAGGCCTCCAGGACCCAATCTCAGCATGCAGGAATTGAGAGGTGGTGCTTCTGGGCCCCAGGATCCAACTGTGGCACACAGAGGGCTGTACCAGGCTCCTGGTACCCAATCCTGGAGGAAGGGGACAGTGTCAGACCACTGGGACCAAATCCCAGAGCATAGGGAGAGGCTGGTACCGTGTCCCAAGGCCCAATCCAGCCCTATGCTACTAATATGGCCCACTAGGCCACTGCTATAACCCATCTTCATTCCATATTACTTTGCTCCAAGGACCCCGGTTTTCTGTTTGCCATGAAAAAATGTGGTAAAATGCAGAATTTCTCATTTGTGGAGAAAAATATGGGGAACAGTGGGTTTCCCCTTGTAGACCAGCAGATTTCCAGCTTGCAAGAGGTTGTGGGGGAGCAGGAAGAAGGCATCAGGCAGGGAGTGCCACATACATAGTAGTTCAAGTCTCCTAGGGGTAGCACCAAGCTTCCCCACCCCGCTCTGCCTTGTCATGCTGGGTCCGGCCCAACTGGGCCACGGAGGCTCCTGTGGGGAGAGCAGCAGGGCGGGAAGCCCTGAGCCCACAGTGGGCAGCCTATATCCACCCATCCCCAACGGGCTCCAGTCCAGCTGTGCTGCCCATGAGGGAAGGGGAGCTGGGCTCCATTCTTTACTGCAACTGCAGCAGCTGCCACCTCCCACAGGGGCTCGGGCATTACTGGAAGGGGGAGAGCTGCAGATCTGGGTCTCTGGCCCTGGTCACCCTGGCAGCTGGGAGCCCTCCCTGGCAGAGCTGGGTGGATGTGGAGGGGCTGTGGGTCAGGAGTGAGGGGCAGTGGCATGTACAGGGCACTGGCATACCAGGACTACTCAGTGCCACAAAGCAGTGGGGGGAACAGATGGAAGGAAACAAGCACAGCTAGACCAGCACCCTGGTGAGTCAAGTGGGCAGGTGGAGCTCTAAAAACACCCCAAATTAAACAACAAAATATACAGGTATTTAGAATTTGTTTTATTATAGTGATTGAGGCACTGGTAGTCTTCTAAACTGCTTTAAAGTTGTAAATATATCAATAAAACATTGTGTTCAACAGATACATACACACACACACACATATATATATATACACACACACACAGCAGTGCTTCATTTTAATCATGGAAAAATAAAGATTTGGGGGGTTTTGTGGGGGGTTTTTTAATCAGAGAATTTGCAATTTTTAAATAGAGAAAACCAAGATCCCTGCTGATCTCTATCCCTACATAAATCCAATCCTGAGAGGTTAGAGCAGACTCTCTGTATTATCTTGTCAGCTCTTCTAAAGTTTATCACATATTACCAAACCACCTTCATCATCCTTCTTTCCTTGTATTCTTTATAAGCTTCAAAATCTGTGTGGAATCATGATCGTTATTCCACTGCATTTGTGTTATTCTCATAACACCCGGTTTTATGTTCTGCACAAGTAGTTCAAGTTTCCTTGGACATGTCTATATACAAGAGTTGTATCACTTCAAATTTTACTGCTACAATAGAAGCATTCCCCCCTCCTCCCCCTCACCAATATCGTTATTCATTTATGAAAAGGAGAATATATTACATTGCTGCAAAAAAAGTTTCTACTGTAATAACTGCATTCATGCCAAGGTTGTTTTAGTATAACTTTAAGAAAAAACAAAACTCATATTCCAACTAATACAAACTCCTGTAGATGCGGTCTTAATTTAAAAGCCAATATAATAACCAATTTCCAAGACCACCCCCACAACTAACCTGATAATAAACACAGGATTTGTTTCATGCTAAAGACCTGATAAATTGTCCACCTGTGTATATACAGAGCACCTTCTAAAACATAGTATTCTAGCATAATGCCATAATCAACCAGCATCCTACCATGAATAATTTATGCTCTGAATAACAGATAAAATACCATTACATTTAGCCCATATCACAATTTCAATTACCATTAATATCTCACAAAACAATCATCACACAGTAGCAGAACAATCTATGCCCTAAAAAAACAGGTACAGCACTTTTATACTTCAAATCATTTCCCCTAGTTCGCATGGACTATTAACTTAAGATTACTTTTTTTTTTTTTTATGTTGTCTTCACCAATCTGTCTAAACTGAACTATATGTATTTTGTAATGGAGAAAGCTTTTAAAAAACCTATTTTCTAGGAATAAGAGTAACTTGTTATTTTGTTTTCTTAACTTTAACACTGCAGCTTTGTGGGCATGGAATTACCAGAAAGCTGGAAATATCTATTTAAAAAAAAATCCTTTTTGGATTGAGAATTTAAATGTTTAGTTTGATACAGTACATACCAGTTCCTTTGCTTATATATGGAGGCTTGAAGAATTTTACAACACCATACAAGTTGACTGTAGTACCTCCTGTAAGATGATTCAGAGGGGTATACGTGTATTTCAGAGCAACAGGCTGGGAAGATAAGATAACATCTGGGTATGATAATGTAATTCAAAAAAATATTATGCCAAAACTATTTCTTTATAAACATTTTTTCCTGTTTTTTTCTATTTATTTTTAAAGGCTATCTGGTCCAGTCCCCTTGGGTGGTAGAGCAGGATTCCATCTTCCTTATTTTAAAAGCTCAAGATAAATATATCCACTGTCCACAGGCAGTCAGCAAGCATGAAGAAATTTCATTTCCACTCTCCACTGCTTTTCATGATTGTTTCCCGTATTCTATACAACTGCATTCAATTGAATTTGAACGAGCCTCTTAGTGAATTAAAAAAAACCCAGATATGACAAAGCACATTAAAAATACTTTTTTGATTGCTTTGAACATGCTTCAGATCAGTGTAGCATCTGAAGACATTTATAGATGGATTAGTACAGGGATGGTCAACCTGCAGCACACAAAATACAAGTGGCATGGGCAGCCTGTGGTATGGGTATGGTACAGCAGATCAGGGAATGGATAAGCAGCATAGTGGTAGTTAGGGCAGGAAGCAGAAAGAAAAGCAGCAGATGGGAGAAGAAAACAGAGCAGAAAAAAGAAAGCACAGCAATGGATCAGACAAGGGAAGGACACTGGAGTGGCACTCAGGAAATTATGGGGCTAATTTGTGACCCACCTCCCAAAAAGGCTGACCCCCACTGCAGTAGTACATAGAGACAGGCATTTTTTCTTTTTACATTAGACATAATTCTGCTTTTGGATCTTAGATCTCCAAGTCATAAAGTAATAATATTTTACACTGTCACCTACAGAGGCAACTTGAGGTTGAACAATATGCCAGTTTCTTTCAAGAACAACAAAAAAAGTTCCACAAAACTAACAAAAATTTGTGGATATCAAAGCTATACCAAAAGAAAATCTCCACTAAAATACATGCAGGGCCCTGGCAGAAATTAATATTGCAATGGGATCTGAGAAATTCTATCACAGATCCCCAAAACCACAGATCCTGCTATGCCAGACGTGCATGACAGCACACGTGATTTTGGGGTTTGGGGATAAAATCTCTCAGGTCCTGTGCCATGTCAGGGGTTGGCCTTGATCAGAGACTCAGTCCTTGATCCAGAGATCCTCTCCTGCCTAGACCTGTAGGGCACGTCCAGACAAGCGCGCACATGCCTCTTGCCCCACCTCAAACCCCTCTGAGGCAGGGCAACGGGAATGTGTGGGAACGAAAAAATGCATACAAACTTGCAGCACGGGAATAAAATTAGACCCCTGGATATCCAGGGGTCTAAAAAAACAAAAACAAAAACCCACTCTGCAATAGAGGAGAGCAAGGCACAGTTCAAGACCATGCCCAGAGCCAGTCCTCCAAAAGAGATGCTCTGGTTTTGGCCAGAGTGTCTCTTTGGTGTTCCTGCTGCCCCTGGCACTGTCAGAGGCAAGTTGGTGGGGGAGGGGTTTCATGGGAGTGGGTGCGTGAGGGGTGGCAGGGGGATGTGGGGGGAGTTTGGAGAGTAGCACGGGGGGAGGATATCCCTGGGGCTGCGGGGGTGGTGAGGACCTGGCCCAGATCCCTGAGGCT
>NW_017728931.1:106023205-106026947 GCF_001723895.1 Crocodylus porosus
CTGAACCAGGTCCTCACCACCCCCTGCAGGCACAGGGGGCAGAGGCAGGAGCCAGTTCTAAGGCCCAGCCCATGCTGCCACCCAGCTGGGCCCTTCCTATAGTGGCAGGACTGCCTGGCAGCACGAGCAGCCTGGCAGGACCCGGCTCGGCTCTATGTGGTCCCTGCACGCTAGGCCAGGGAATGCAAGCTGCCAGGGGCCAGTAGGACATGGCATGGGCTGGGCTGGGCCGAGCACGAGCCGCCCAGAGACTGCACAGCTTATGCTGCCTGGCCTGGCCCAGCGTGTGGGGACCGTGGAGAGCCGAGCCAGGTCCTGCCAGTCTTGGAGCTGTTCATGGCACCATATGAGCAGCCCCAGGGCCGGCAGGACCCGGCTCGGCTTCATGCGGGCCCTGCAAGCCAGAATGGGTCCTGTTGCTATGGGAAGGCTTCGGCATGTGGGAACCGCATGCCACACCAGGTCCTGTCAGCATGGGCCGGGCCGGGCCGGGCCGGGCCCCAGGGCTGGCTCCCACTTCAGCCCCCCGTGCCTGCGGGGGGGGAGTGTTGTCACGCCCCATGTGGCTCACTAGTTCGGCTGTGCACCAGAGCGGGTCACAGGGCTCCTGTGTCCGCCTCCTGGACCTGTGCAACCTGCTCCAATGCAAAGCCGGACTAGCAAGCCTCAGGGATCTGGGCCCAGCCTGGCCAGGCCACAGAGGGGCCCTGGGACCTGGCACGCAGTCCCTGCATGCCACACCGAGTCCTGTCACCATGGGCCCAGCCCAACTGGGCTGCAGAGGGGGCCCAGGACCCAGCTGGGCCTGGCATGCGGTCCCCACATGCCGTGCTAGGTCCGGCTGCCACAAGACCAGCCCAGCTGGGTGGAGCTGGGACCCTGGGCTGGGGCCTTGTGGGGATAGGGGCTGTGGCCATCCAGGGTGGAGCTGGGACCCTAGATGGGGGGGTGGTATTCCATGTGCTGGCGTGGGGGGCGGTATTCCATGTGCTGGCGTGGGGGGCCTGCACCTTTGGGGGCCAGGGACCCACCCCTCTTGAGCAGCCCCCACACCCACAGTGCCCCCAGCAACTGCCCACTCCTACCCACAGACCAAACCACATCCCGCCACATACACCAACCCACCTTCCCCCACAACCCTTCTCACCCCCTTTCTACAAACACCACACAACCCCCATCACATACCCATCATGTATGAAGAAAACCAAAAGCACACATCAACACATATAAGTATTTAGAATTTATTTTTTCATGATAAAGACACTGGTAGGCTTCCAAATTGCTTTAACACTGTAAATATACCAATAAAGCATTACCCAACTTATCACTGTCTCTCTCTAGGGGTGTGCGTGTGTGCACGCGTGCATGCATGCAGTTTTTCGTTTTAAATGTGGAAGAACATGGATTTTAGGGTATTTTTAAAAATGGATTTGGGATGCTGCTGCAGCAGTCCAGCTGGTACAAGGGGTAGTGTCCCCAAGTATCAACTGGGTGGGCCCCAGAAGCTCCAGAGAGTGAGCAGCCCTGAGGCTCCTTGCCAGAGCAGCTTTTTGTATGGATGGGGCCAGGACAGGGCAGCTTTTTACACTGCTGGCAACAGCACAGGTGCTGGCCCCAGGATCCAGCTCCCCCTGGCTGCAGATCCGGGAGGAGCCAGGCAGGGTTATTCTGCCCCAAGTAGCACAATTTGCTCCACACCAAAGTGCATGTCTGAGAATGTGCACTGAGGCAAAAAGCCCCGGCTCAAATTTGCACTGCTTCTATTTGAGCTGCTGCAAGCGTACATGCTTACATGTGTGGATGTACCTGTAAAGACTTGCTAGGTAGCTCAGCATTGGTTCCGAATGCCAGGCTGCAGACAGCATCTTTCAATATGCTGGTGTGGGGAGGCTGGAGCTGCAATTCCAGGCATTGGTGCAGCCTGGCATCAAGGAGCCAGTTCCCCAATGGCAGGCTGAACAATGCATTTTTCAAAGTGCAGAGAGGGTGTGGCTGTCCCCCAAACCTGAAGGCTATCCTTCCTTAATCCTGCTAATCAGTGGGATTGGGTCAGGGGAAGGCCCAGGTTTGGGATACCACCACATACTGTCCCTTGAAAAAGTGCATAATGCAGCCTGCATGTTGAGACTTTTAAAGCCAAACAGTTTTTCATAGGTTCATAGATGTAAGATCGGAAGGGACCTTGTAGATCTTCTAATCCAACCCCCTGCCCTGGGCAGGAGAGAAAACTGGGCTCAAATGACCCCAGCTAGGTAAACATTAAGCCTCCTCTTAAAAACCCCCAAGTTAGAAGCCAGCACCTTTTCCCTTGGAAGTTGGTTCTAGATCCTAGCCGTCCTAACTGTGCCTTCTAAAGTCTAGTCTGAACCTACTCTCTAACAACTTATGGCCGTTATTCCTTGTTACTCCGGGAGGCACTCGGGGCAACAAGGTCTCTCCCAATCTCTGCTGGTCCCCCCTAGTAGGTTTATAGACAGCCACCAAGCCCCCCTCAACCTTCTCTTGCTGAACAGGTTAAGGTCCCGTAGCCTCTCCTCGTAGGGTCTGCCCTGCTGTCGCCGGATCATGCAAGTGGCCCTCCTTTAGACCCTCTAAATGCTGTCCACATCCCTCCTGAAGTACAGCACCCAGAACTGGACGCAGTACTCCAGCTGCGGCCTGACCAGTGTCACATAGAGGGGGAGGATCACCTCCTTGGCCCTGCTTGTAATGCATCTGTGGATGCACGACAAGGTACGGTTAGCCCTACTGAATGTGTCCTGGCATTGTCAGCCCATGTTCATCTTGGAGTCAATAATGACTCCAAGAACTCTTTCTGCCACCGTGTTTTCAAGAAGAGAGTTCCCCAGCCTATAGGTATGCTGCTGGTTCCTACTGCCTAAGCGCAGCACCCTGCACTTTTCAGTATTGAATCCCATCTTATTTTCATTTGCCTACTCCTGTAACCTGTCCAGGTCCTGCTGTAATCTGTCCTTCCCTTCTAGCGTGCCCACCTCAGCCTAAAATCTTAGTGTCATCTGTGAATTTAAACAGGGTGCTTTTCACCCAGTCGTCCAAGTCGCTAATAAAGAAATTGAACAGCGCAGGCCCAAAGACCAAGCCCTGGGGGACTCCACTGCCTGCTTCCCTCCAGGTCGAATATGACCTGTCCACCACCACTCTCTGAGTACGACCCCTCAGCCAATTTGCAATCCATCTGACTGTGTAGGAATCAATGCCACAGCCGCCTAGGTTTGAAGTACACTGTGTGGTTTTAAATGTCCCAGGGTGCAGCTCCCTAATCTTAGGCTTCCCACCTATTGGCATGTTGGCTCCTTTGGGATACATGTAGTCCAACTTCACGCATACCCTTTTAACATGTCGAATTTCAAACCCCACCCACCTTCCAACTGACATTTTTTAAGACATGCAGCTAATTGACAGAATGAGCTAATTGGTAGGAAATGAGTAGAGGAAACAGCTCCTCAGTCCAGGACACAAGTCCCCTTGTCTCTTGAAAATGCACAGTGTAGCCCACACACCTGGACATTTAAAGCCACACAACTTTAATGAGCTGCACAGCTTTATATGTCCTGGGGTGTAGAGTCTGAGGTCAGTGATGTGGCTCTCCACTTTCAGGCTCCCCCACATGCTGTCATGTTCAAAGGACACATAGTTTCATAGTAGCTAGAGTCGGAAGGGACCTAGGTAGATCATCTAGTCCGACCCCCTGCCTTGGCAGGAAAGAGCACCGGGGTCAGAT
>NW_017728931.1:106027194-106041680 GCF_001723895.1 Crocodylus porosus
CGGAAGGGACCTAGGTAGATCATCTAGTCCGACCCCCTGCCTTGGCAGGAAAGAGCACCGGGGTCAGATGACCCCAGCCCAGCTGGATGCATACCCTTTGAACATGCCTGACTGAAATTTTGAGATCTTGGCAGGAAATATATTACAAAGGTATACAATATTATTTGCAAATTGTTTAGTGCAGAGGTTCTCAAACTGTAGTCTGCAGACCACCACTGGTTCACGAGCTCCATTCAGGTGGTCTGCAGAAAAGTGACCTAAGGTAAAAGCTGATAAACATTACATGCAACTTCCCAGAACTTTGCTCAAAAAAAGAGGCACATCCGTTGCATTAGAGAGGTAAGACTACTGACAATAAAACAGGAGTTGTGTGCTTTGATCTGTAGAACAAAAACAAGTCTATTAAGTGGTCTGCCAAGACCCTCAGCAATTTTCAAGTGATCTATGAAAAAAAAAGTTTGAGAACCACTGGTTTAGTATATTTTCCATGCATTCGAAATGCACAACCAAAGAAATGGCTGTTGAAAAATTAGCTACCAGAAAAGGAGACAGAAGTTTTCCACACATTCATTTTAACTTAGAGTGAATCTTTTTAATGTTCTATTGAATGTTAAAATGACGAAAATGTAAACTTACCGTGGATGCAATTTCGGAAGCAGTGATTGGGCTTGACTTTGTATAAATCTGAGCAAAAGAAATGGTCAGCAGATTCACAGATTACAAATTTGAAAACACAATATAATACAATAGTCTAAGAAATAAAAATTGAAACTGCTTGACATTTAAAAAAAATCTTTATTCTCAAACAAAAGGACAAGTCCAACTTTAGGTTCTACAAAATAAGTCAACAAAATGTTTTTCCTCTTCCTTTGTGCATAATCTATGAAACCACCCAGAGTAAAACTAAGCTTTACAGAGAAATAGAAAGGTATATTTATTTCCAACTATACTGGAATATTATAAAAATAAACAACCTATAAAAAGATACATGAAATCTATTAAAAGATCAAAAAGATTTGGTGAGGTTTTATAAACATAGTACGTTTAGTTTGTGCGAGTTCTACAGCTTCTTCAAGGGATAAATTAACTTCCATTTTTAGTGATTCTTAAGATTTTTCTTTAAAAAATGCTCACAGTATACTAAACAGAGCTAAATATTCCTCTAAGCCATATTCTGAGTTTGCTAATGGCGCTAACAATACTCAAAGCAGAAGGCAGGACACTAAAAAAACACAAGGCATTAAAGGATCCTATGCTGGACTCTTCCTGTCAGCAGAGGATCACTATAGTGGAATACAGCTCTGAACCATACTCAGACAAATCCCCTAAATTGGGAAGCAGAAGCTAGAGGTCATGGCTGCCAGGCAAGTATGATAGTTTTCCCATGGCAAGTGAATCTTCCCTGAATATTTTTACCCATATTATAGCCACTTGATGCCTCAATGATGAAGATGTGCTTTGATCATCAACTACTTTGACTGCATAGAGTATTATTTTATTTTAAAATAATTACAGAAAGTTGTTTTAAAATTGGCTTGTGGTTTGTTGTGATCAAGAAACTAGTATAAAAGCGCAAGATTCACAAAGGAATTTGAGCATGTAAACCCCATACAAGTGCAGGACAACAATTCACAGAACCCAGGGCCTTCCCCTTTTCATGGATGCACCACCATCACTGTGCCACAAAGTCATGTTTCCACTTCTGAAGAAAAAAAAAATACAAACCAGACATCAGTACACAGAGTACCAAAGTCTAGGCAGGGAGTTTTAGGCTGTGAATCCTATGCACATGCTTAACTCAGGCTCCATGTAGATAGGGAAAACAGGATTTCTGACCCTTCTTTTCAGCATATCCTGTTGGATGACTTGCCTGTTCCCTTACCAGTGAATCTCCTTCATAGGCATTTTTCTTCTACCTCTACCCAGTTTAAAATATAGGGCTTAACTAGGGTTTGTGTCCTGTACTTGCAGAGCCAGGTGCCTGAAAGCAGTGTGGAAAAGCTCACATTGTCATGCCTGAGCCCCTTCGTGGCTCTTACCCAAAGTCACTAAGACTTTCCCCAGCTACTATTCATGTATGTTAATTTTTATAGTATTTATGCTTTCTATTTGCTGTGATTGTCATCAACTGTGAACAATAACAGGTTGCATTATAACACATTTGTAATTGTTCACAATTGTATTATGACTTTATACAATTTTCCACAGAGGTTCATTTGAGGAAATTTCATTCAACCATTTTGATTTTAAAAATTTTAAAAATTTCTTCTCATTAAAAACAAAACAAAACAAAACAAAAAATCAATTAGAAACTTTTATTCAGATAAGAGTTTGAAGTTTGACACTTAGCCCATAACTGCCCGTATATTAGGGTGTTTTACACGTAAGGGCAGACAAGGTTCTTTGTGTAAATCTGATATCTTTTATGTCCTTAGACCAGCACAGTTACAACTTATACCCCTAACTATAAGTAAGGGGAAAATTTAAAATGCAAGTTGTAGTGGTCAAAAAGTCAAAGTATGCTCAGAATAGTTATCAACACACCAAAAGGCAGTCTACCTTCTTTGATATTAAGTGGGTACTAGTAGGGGAAAAAAAATTGTAAGGCTCCCTGTTTAGTATGGCAATACCTGAAACTGCTGCTTGGATAATTTACATGAGTAATACTGGAAATATCTCGTTGAAATATACAGCAAAGATAATTAAAGATTGGCTTATGAAAAACAAGAGAAAGTTACAAGACTGAAATGGAAATAAAACCATACACACACAGTATTTGGGTCTCTTCATAATTTCACTGCTCTCTGTAGTACTCAGATTCTGAAGTTTAATTTAAGAAATATTTCTATCTTTTGTACTGTAGACAAAGAGATTCCTACGTAAGCAGATGTTCTGGTGACGTCTTATCCCAGCCAGAGGCAGAAGCAAAAGAAGGTAATCATTACTTCCACATCTCAAAAGCAAGCATCCAGTCAACAACATTTTTATATATGTTAATGATATTTAAACACATTTTTTCCAGAAAAATAAGATTTATAACACTAGATTAATATAACCTTTAGTGCTGCACAGATGAAAAGAAAGGGTTTGAAAATTATAGTTAAGGTTTAGTTTTATTGTGTGCCTCTAGGAAATGGCACAAAACTTGCAGCAGGAGGAGACAGGAGCTTATAGCAGTCTTTAGGCAACAAATAAAACTGGGGTGTGGGGGTGGAGATTTGCCATTTGGGTTCAGGACTCTAAAAGCCCTATCACTCTTGTTCCACTGATGGGAGAATCTCCCTGCTCCATATTACAAACAGCAGTAATAACCAAGGCCACTAAGCATATTGTAATTTACTCCATAAATTTTGCAACGTTACACCAGCTGGAAAAAATGGACTTAGAAAAAAATTGCAACTTGCCCGAGTGAACATTACTGTAAAGTCTTTAAGGATTAGATCTATTTTTTTAAATGTTGCCTACATAAATATACAGTAAGGAATGTTGATGTATTTACTTTTTAATGTACCATAAGATTTGTCTTGCATTTGAAAATGTTTTGCACTAAAATTGGCTATTTCTTGACAAGGAATCTGCGAAACCTATAGCGAATAACTTTTTCTCTTTCTCATTGTTTCACTTCAGATAAATAACAAATCAATGCCAATTTGGGTACTTAAAGTAGCAAACATACTTAGCCACATACATAAATGGTTGATCCAGCTTCTTCTGACACTTCCAAGTGACAGCAATGTCTGCCATCTTCACTTGCAGAAGGTGAGGTTGCCAAATTAAATCCAGCTATTAACAAGGTGTCCTATTAAAAAATATAAAATTAAACCAATAACTGACACTCTCTCTCAGAAATACTGTATACTCATACCAACTTCCTATGAATGTCAACAGCCCTGTAAAATATCAGCCCAATATTACATTGTGTTAAAGTGATCACCAAAACAAAAAACAAGATTTGTATCTGCTAGTAGCTCCAGTACATGTAAAATCAACATGCAATTTCTGCACTGGGAAATATATATTAAATTATTCTTTTGCTGAAAACTAGACTACAGCTTCAGCTAAGCCCTGGTTCCAAATATTTCCCAAATTCAAAACCCTGGCACATCTCATCACGGTCTAGACTAATGGAATTCTATGTCTGCACTACAATTCAGTCAAGCTGATCAGAATATTTCCTCTTCAGGCCTTAAATATCTACAAGGACACATGGAAAATACACCCTTTCTTTATTTCATACATTATTTGTAATCCCAAATCTGATCACTTTTAGAGGAGTTTTTTTTGTTTTTTTTAAGTAAGTGCATTCATAACAGAACATAGTGCTGTTATTGGGGGAAGATGGGTACCTCTTCAACCAGAAGGAAAGTCAGAAATGCCACAGGGAGCACCGTGCATGTATGTATGCATGCACTTCAACAAAGAGGATGCAAGAAGTACTTATTTCCAAAGAAATTTCTAACTAATGGAGTGAGCAAAATGAGTTCTAAAGCATTCTAAAGATTAAGCAGAAGAGTAGCACTAAAAAGGCACAAAAATTTTGTCCTTGAAACATATAATTCACATTGTTATAAGTGTCCTTTAGCAACATAAGCAACTTACTATTAGTATATTTTATAAATAAAATCTTACATGTATGTATGAATATTTTTAAAAGCCATTCTTTCAACGTAAGTTTTTAATACGGAAAAATATGCTTCAGTCTCTTTCTATTCCTTCTTAAAAAGGCTGCTAGCACAGCAGCTCATCTGGCATAGAGCCCAAAGAAAGTTATTTTATGAAGTTACCTTTCACAAAGGTACTCCCTATGTTATAGGTTTGAGGGGGTTTTGTTTTATTTTTAATAGTTTTTAAATGTCAGTGATTTAAAAGATATATTAAAAGTCACAATGGAACACACTGACATGAAAAGGTTCTACTTGAGGGAGAATGCTATACCACTGGTTTGTCAGAAACAGAGCATATGTCACAAGGAGAAAGAAAAGATTAGTACCTTTCCTTTTTTAGATAAGGAAAATGGTGAAAACTAAGGAACTTCCTTCATCTGCATGCTTTAGCCATTTTGTACCTCTACAGTACATTTACCGACATAAATTTAAGGGATACCCAACAATGACCTTAATAGAAGTGGCAAGTCAAAATGTACGTTACAATACATTTTGTACGCATACAAATTTCAGGCAAGCCTCAGAGGTTAGGACATTCAAGTACAAACAACAGACAGCAGAATCAATGGTTTTACTTGGTTTATACTTTCAGTAATAGCAGAATATTAGGAGTGTGAGAAGTGGGCCCTATTCAATTAGGTTTCAGCCCAATCAGGGACAGTGATTCGATTCAATGATCAAATCACTGATTCGGACATAGACACAACTTTACGAGTTTTTTCTACATACCTTGAGGTACCAGACGCGGCTCATGATCTTTGCCATGCTGGGGCGCATGGAGCGTCCCACAGGAATGCAGGGGGCGGGGGCTCTCCTTGTGCTTGGCAATGAACCCAGAAGTAGACTGGAAGTACTTCCAGTCCACTTCCAGGTCTGCCAGCGATAGCACTGCCCCCCCACCACGCATCCCCAGCTTGGCTATCGGCTACAGGAGGACCCCGGGTGCCTCCCCCCCAACCCAGGAGGCACCAGTCACCAAGCCAGGAGGGCACAGGGCAGGGCTCAACGCACTCCCCAGCAGACCCTTGAAGTGGGCTGTAAGTGCTTCTGGTCCACTTCTGGGTCTGCTGTCGAGTGCGCTGGGGAGCCCCCCATGCTCCCGTGGGACACTCCATGCACCCCAGCATCACAACACTCACAAACCCCTGCTACCTAGAGGTATGTAGAAAAAACATTTAAAGCTGTGTCTACATCTGAATCTCCAAATCTT
The DNA here is from genome assembly GCF_001723895.1 of Crocodylus porosus. Taxonomy (NCBI): domain Eukaryota; kingdom Metazoa; phylum Chordata; order Crocodylia; family Crocodylidae; genus Crocodylus; species Crocodylus porosus. The sequence continues at coordinate 106,033,069 of NW_017728931.1, forward strand.
TCTGTATCAATTTGGAAAGTTCTGATTTGATTCAGAGAGATTCAAGGTTCTCCGATTCAATTCGGATTTGGACATTCAACCACTAAATTGGACTGAATCTCTGCCAAATAGAATCAGGGACCGAAGCTTCACACAGCCCTACAGAATATACAATGATGAGATTTAAACAAATTTGAGGTCACAAAGTTAACTATAGCAGCTGAAGACACAAAGGAAAAGCTGTCATAAAGATTCACTACATCATGATAATGCTTCAATACACTCCTCGCTGTGATTTATAATTTGTGTTGCAGTGGTATCTAATAACTACAATAAAAAACGAAAGCACTTCACTATGCTAAGTACGGTTTGTACATACTAAAGTCATAGCAGCGACCACAATGCAATCCAGACTAATAGCCAAGGCTAATAGCCAAGTCTAAAACACTTCAAAAGGAAGTTGTACAAATAGGGTATCTAAAGCAAAGAGAAATGAAGACTTTGCTCTTGGGCACAGCAAATCAGAGGCAGTCACATAGATTTCCAGTCTCTCTCTCTAACCAGTAAGGTTTTATATTTTTTGCATTGAATGAAAAGTAAGGTCCCTTATATTTAGCTGCTCCAAATCCTAAAATGAGAATAAATAATACCAGAACTTTTCAATTTTAATGTATGATCATGGATCTGTGAAGTAAGGATAACCCAACTGATATCTCACCACCCTTTTGAGATGCAGCTCAGATTTTAAGAAACTGACAGATACCTTGAAGAAAAGATAATGTTTTATATGAACCACCAATAGTTCATATAAAATGAGATAAACTCTAGGCACCATCAGAAGTTGAAGTTAGACTTAAAGCAAACACAGTAGAATCCACAGTCTTTAAATATTCATTATGCCTCGTGCAGAAGAATTTCCGTGCAGACTTTATTCAAAAAGAAAAAAATACACGGTGTATAACTGATAGTAGCAACTATCAGTTTGTTGTATCCATACTGATATTAACATTGAGCGAAACTATAAAAGAAACCATCAGTCAACCAACCGTGCATAAAGAGGTCATAGCTGAATTACCTTTACAGTATGTGAAATGAATGACATTAAAGTTGTAATATCTAAAGATTTTCTTTGTAAGCAGAATGCTTCAGACAATGCTTAATTGGTCTAAAAATAATTTCATATGCATTTAAATATCAATGATCTTTGGTGAAGAATTAAAATTTTGAAAACATTTAGGAAAAATAGATGCAAAACAGTCTGGTAAATTAAGATCAAAGTCCACTACAATGGATAATCAACTATATAAAAGTTGAAACTATATAGTTCTAGAAACTATGAAACTATATAAAATATAGATTAATTAAACAGACAGAGGATAAATGTGTCTCTTGTACCTTCCCATATCTTCTGCATGTATTTATTTTTCCTACTGTATTGAAAAACTTTGATCTTGGTTAATGAATAGTGGGATAAGTAATGATCTCAGACATACACTTAAATATATCGCTGACTCGACTTCAGGTTCCTCAGACTCATAGAATGAAAAGCCTTTTTCTGAACTGAAAATGTTAAGTGGTCTGCAATTCTTTTGAGAGACTCACAAGGTCATTCAACTAAAACTAATTTTCCTATTAGGCATTCCAAAAACTTACAGTTTACTTAAGGTTACCAAGTATGTGCTTCCTTCAAACACTACTGACCTAAGCATCTATCCTTATAGGAAGGATAGTGGATGGACAGTTCATACGACTCTATGCATTTCACATGAATACATCTGGTCCATCTCACACCACCCAGTAAAGCTTTGCCTTGCTCCCTGCTTGCTCACTCCCAATACAGACTTAGGAATCCTAATACAGGAAGGCCTAGAATAGGTGCAAGAAGAGCCAAGATTGACAGCTCAATTAAACCTGTGATGAATTAGGGATTTCCAAAATCAAACTAAGGCAGGGGCTCCCTATTTTTCTGAGCTGCTGAAGCCACCCGTGGCACAAGCCCAACTTTTACAACTGGATTTCCACAGGAGCTTGTGACCAGAAATCAGGATCATAACCATTTAGTTTGGAAAGAGCTGAACCAAGCTCTTGATCCAGCAAGACATTGAGCACTTTGGCCCTGATCCAGCAAAATATAAGAGCTACATCAGGCAGGTGAGTAGTACCCTTGAATGAAATTAGACTGCTCAGAGAAGTGAAGTCAAATGTGCTTAAGTACTCTGCTGGATCAAGTGTGTAATGTAAGACCTGTCCTTCTTGGTGGCCATTAAACATGCAGCTCCAAAACAAAAACCAAAATGACTTGTTTTTCTTTACAAACCATACTTTTGTAAGCTTCCAGAACCCATTTAATGTTTGTAAAACAAAAGATTTGGGAAAAAGACAAAATTCAGCAACAAGCAGAATTTAACAATTATAGCTTATACTAGCAAATTGCCCATCATGAATCGCCAGGGTGGGGGGAGAAGAGGGGACGGAGATAGAGCACCACCACCCAGCACCGTCACTCCGCCTCTGGCCCTGTGCATCCCTCCACGTTTTGTTCCCTCACCCCCTGCTGCTCTACTCCGCACCACCACGTGCTCCCAGGAACCAGGGAAGGGGGGCAGGAGGGAGAGAAGCTTGCTTGCAGTGGTGGCTGCTGACACCCAGCAGCATGAAACATGCTCTCCCTCCCTCCCCCTCTCCGCCGGCTCATCAGGGTCAGGCAGCAGCAGAACAGTGGGTGCATTGCCACTGGAAACCCCCGCTTCTCGCTCCCCTCCCTCCCTCTCTCCCCCTTCCTCACCGCCTCGCCTTCCGTACCAGCTGCTGTTGGGCGGAAGGGAGGGGGCAAGCAGCAGCTCCCTTATCCCTTCTGTCCATAATGCTTCAGGCCCTCACAGCCAATTGGCACGTGCACTTCTCAGCAGAGCATGCGCAGTTGGCCCTGAGAATTATGGACAGACAGACTAAGGCTTTTATTATATTAGAATGCACATCTAGCTCCTCACCATTTATCAAATGTCTGGCAGTTTTAATAAAAATAAATCTATCAGAATATTAGCTGCTAGAATTTCCAGAAACAGAAGCTGTTAAGGTAAACAGCTACTACTGAATATTTAGAGTTAATAAAATTGCTTAAAAACCACTGAAAACAAAATCATTTGCTGAAAAAAAAAAAAACCCCACCTGCAATCTCCCATAAGGGTAATAAATGTTTACCTGTATCTTTCCCTGAGATATTTCTCATTTTAGTAGAATAAGGAACCTGGTAGGCAGCCTGTTACACTTATGCAAAACATACTGTTGTGTTGTTCTAAGACACTCAACAAGGGTATAATTTATTCACTCTCATGGGGTATATTTTTCTTCAGTTTTAGCATAAATAAATCAAGGATTACATTCTTCTGCTCTGCTGTGAAATCAATGCAATGTATATGAAAGTATATATAAAATTCAAGAATTAACAAAGCACTACCCAACTAGTGGTCTGCAAACTGCATGCAGCCCAAGGGCTCCCACCTGGCTGCCATGCTTTCCTTTCCCCCTCCCCAGTTGCTCCTGGCCCAGTACCTGAGCTATGGATGTGACAGATAAACAAGCTGGGATACCAGCACAGCAGGTGGGTCGTGCCTGTGGCTGGGACAGGGAGACAGGTACTGTACACAGGGTGGAATGAGGGAGGAGGAAGGAGGGGGAGTAGACAAGCTACTTTTGCTGCTGACCTGTCAGAGTGCCTGGGAGAGAGGGAAAGCTGGGCTACTCGTGATAGCAACATGGTGCAAGGGCATTGCTGGACAGCCCATAGAGCTGGGAGAAGGGGAGAGCCGAATTGCCCATGCTATGCAAGCAGCTCAGGGGGAAAAACAGGGTGTGTGTGCAGCCAATGCAGCTTGCAGCCCCTGGTTGTGTGGTAACCAGAGCACGTGGTCCCAGATGCTCAGAAGCTGAGTGGCCCCGATTTAATACATACAAAAGAAGGCTTTCCTATAGCAACATTTATGAAAGGCATAACCTGGAAAGGTTCAGTTCACCCAATGCTGTGGTAATCTGTTTTCATAGGGCAACTAATTCTGATGCATATTTTGATGTATTACTAGAGGTGAGAAAACACATAGGCTCAGCTGCCTGCACTATAACAAGGTATACTACCATCTGAACTACAAAGTTAGAGCAACCCTGACATTTGCATTTTATCTCAAATTACCAAATTCTTCATTTTTGTTAACACAAGATGCTGAATCTGAGGCTTTATGAAAATTCTCCTAAGTAACTGAAGAGAAATGGAGAGAGGATATTTTCAGATCCCTCTTCTCCAAAACCTCAGGCTACAATGTTCTCTAATCCAAGATGTGGCATATTCTCCTTCTAAGACTGTCACGTAATCCAAATTTATTTTCTTCTACAGAAACACAACCAAGACCCTCTCCTTCACCTCCCCTTATTATACATGGGGTCTAATATATAAGAAAGCAGTAATAAATCCCATCCCTTCCCTACAAGCTGTATACCTGTCCTTTCGGCTATCAGATTCTTTCAAAATCCCAACCTACTTCTCTCCAACACCTTCTTCCAGAGACGTAAGTGAAGACCACTTATAATCAAATTGCAGCTCTTAGAGTATTTCACTTATGCAGCTCCTTCAATAAAAGAAGTTGAGATAAGACCGAAGCAACAGAAAAAACGGGATTTATAGACATGAGAAGTGGCAAGCTATAAGGCTCTTGCTAACAGGTTTCTCACTTGGACAGTAAATCTCACTTTACTTGGTTGTGAGTATTTGCTTGCCTCATCTTTACTCCAGTGATCAAGAATTATTCTGGGAATGGCTACATGAATCCTCATTCTCTCATGGGCTCTGTGGCAGAAGGCCACCTCTGTTTCTCCCCAAAAACTCTGCTCTGTGACAGTTTGGTTAGGATGGGCCCTGCAGAGGGTATACACCTTACTCCATCTCTTTAGGTAACCCGAGCTGGATACATTCCTGAAGGAGAAGGGAAATCTGCTCCCTCTGCCTATGTGACTGGCATCACATATCTAGGTGAGGGGCTTGGGCTCCCTGGTGGGCTAGAGATTGCCTCTCTGCCCAGCAACCAGTGATGCATTTCAAATTGGCTGGCTGACAGCCAACAGGTGCTGGCCTCCATTGGGCCAGGTAAATGAGGTCATAAGGGTTAAGTTAAGGACTGCCCAGGAGAAAGGGGCAGCAACCATGAGGAGGACTTAGAGAGAGAGAAGAGCTGGAACATCTGAAACTTAGTCTCTCTCTCAAAACTCATGATCAAAGAACTGCCTGCCTCCGGAAGGAATCTCCACCTGCCTCTGGATGATGCTTGTGATTAAGCTACCTGAGATCTAACTAGATATATAGCTTGCAGTAACTCAGATGTGGGATCAAAGGCTACTCTAGCCACCCTGTTTGCTCTATGGGATTTCTCTGATACTACTCAATTCTGTACCCTATTCCAACCCTACTCCTTGTAACCAATAAAGTCCTCTTTTGTACCTAGCGTGGGAGACTTACTGGAAGTGGGTCTGGATTATGCCTTGGGGTCCCCTTGGTTTGGCTGACTACAGGAGACCACTACTTGTGCTTCCAACTGAGGGAAGCACCCCAAGTTCTTGAAGCCAGTGAAGTACCCTTGAGGGTTACTAAGGCCTGTGTTTCCCAGGGGGCACAGTGCCAGAATCAAGTCCGTCCCTGGGTGGTGGCAACTCTATTAAATAAAATGTTGATGTTTTGAATAAAGAAACTTAAAAAAAAATATGGTGCACATTTAGAACTAACTGCTTTATTAAATACTAGCAGTAAACCTGTTATAGTATTAGAAATATGAACTGTGGTTAGTGAATTAACCCACTTATGCCAGGTTGCCCTGAGGAAATTTTTTCTAAAATGCCTAAATGAAAGTCATTTGAGCTTAAGTTCCTACTTGCATATTTCTTTTTAAACAAGACAACCATTTTTTACCTAGGCTGTTTTGAAAAATTTCATCCGCTTTCTTTCAACTCATAAAAATCTCATCCTGCCCCTTTTTATTCATAGGCTGGTCAAGAAAAGCAAGCTTTCCTCCTTTTTTTGACTCCCAGTCAATTTTTCAGCTTAGAATATTTTCTTTATTTAGACTGGTCCATTCATGCGGCACCTGCAGAAACAGCTACAGCTGGTAAAAGCTGATTTAGCTCTTCAACAAACCTGGGTTCCTGGTGCTAGCAACCTCTTTGAGTTCAACAGTGTGACTTTCTGTAAAACATACTTGGTAAACATATACTCCTTAAATAGTTCACTGCTAGCTGAAATTTATTATGGTTGGCATGAATGATTAGCAGATGCCCATGTCATAGCAGCATTTTCCTTTTTGGCAGTTAGGTATCTACCCTGGTATTTTGTGTTAAGAACACTGGCAAGAAATCCATCTACTTCTTTACTGCCTGCAATTTAACTTTGCTGTTGGATTTTTCTTGCTTTGTTTGTTGAAGCTCTTTCCAAATGCAACCGCATCTGCAAACTTTCTGTAATTTCTCCAACGCTACGGAAATAAGTTTTAATATATGCAACATATCTTTAACATTTCTCTTGAGTTCAATGTTGACTACTATAACTTTGACACTTTAATCAATATTGTCACAATTTTCTTCACAGTGGTCACAAGAGGCCAGTTAGTTCTTAATAAACAGCTCAAAGCAGTCAACCACTCAATTCCATCATACATCTTGGGGAAGAATTAGCTTGGTTCCTCCATCTTTCTTCAGTGAAGCTGAAGCAAACTGGTTGGTATGGAAGTATTTTGCAATTTCAACATTTTTCTTTATTCCTGGAATACTTAAATCTTTGGCTAAAAGATTTGGATAAAAGCTTCAGGTATGCTTCATTATCTTCCTCCAAGTTTCCATTTGAAGCATAAGGTTCCAATACCTGCGAACACTTTGCTGATTGTTTGCACCCAGTAGCATAGACCCTGAATCCCTCGCAGGGTTAAGCCTCTAATACATGGAATCTTGTAATGACCCTTCTAGCTTCAGACTAGGGGAAACACCATGTATCTGGGTCCATGAAGGCAGTTTTCCTTAAGCATTCCCAGGGATAACTGTTCTTCTGGTGTGGTTTAGTACCTGCCAAGGTGTTGGGGCTTAAAGCCTACTTTATGGAAATGGGAGGCTCCTCCCTAGCTCGTTCCTGTGGCCATATGGCTGAAGGCAGGCAAAAATTGGGGACATATGAATCCCAAGCCTCCAGGCTTAGGCCTGCACATAGGATGCCCGCCGAAAGACTTTGGAAATATCTGATACACCTTGGGGGGGATGGAGGATGTTTGCCGATTGTAGGGCCACTTATGGTTCTGGACTGACTCATGAATTTGGACTTGATTTGGCTTGTTTGGCTTGGAACATGAAACATTTCTTAAAAAGAAAAAAAAAAGCTATGTCTTTTAAAGACAGACCACAAAAGTTAGACATTTTCTCCCTCGTTCTTATACAGATGAAAATCAGCCTTTAACTACAGAATTTTTCGTAGAGGCTCATGAACTCAAACATTTTATTTAAATTATTTTAATAGATTACACTAAAATTTATACCTTATCCTATACTGTATTAAACTGAAATTTCATTTTAAGCTGGTTTATTTTTAAAAAAGAAAGTTTAATTATAATTTAAATAAAAAAATTAAAAATTCAATTTAATTAAAAAAAATCAGGGTTTTTTATTTTTTTAAAAAAATCATAGCTTCTTCCCTCCCTGGTCTGTATTTCCCCAGATGTTCCTTTGTCTCCATCTTAAAGATGGTCACTGCATTTGTTCTTTTCCAGTCATTTAGGACTTTACCCAACCCTCCAAGTTTTCTCAAAAAGGACAGCCGGTGACTCCAGGGACGTATGGAATCACTGCTCTTACTTTTCATATATCTACAGAATTCCTTTTTATTGCAGGAAACCATAGGCCAGTTAGTCTTACCTTGGTCCTAGGTAAGCTGTTTGAGAGAATTATCCTGGTGCATGTCAACAAGGGACCAGCAGGGGAGATTATGTTTAGAGGCAACCAACATGGGTTCATTAGAGGCAGGTCCTGTCAGACCAACCTGGTGGCCTTCTGACCAGGTCACAAAATCCTTAGACGCAGATGTCGTGGTGGACAGTCTTTCTGGACTTTAGGAAGGCCTTCAACACTGTCTCTCGCCCTGTTCTCATTAAAAAAAAAACTAGAAGACTGTGGCATCGATACCTACACAGTCAGATGGGTCACTAATTGGCTGGAGGCCCGCACTCAGAGTGGTGGTAGACGAGTCTTACTCTACTTGGAGGGATGTGGGCAGTGGGGTTCTGCAGGGCTTGGTCCTCGGGCCCGCACTGTTCAACGTCTTCATTAGTGACTTGGACAAGGGGGTAAAAGCACCATGTTAAAGCACCCTGTTCAAATACACAGATGACACTAAAGATGTAGGGAGAAGTGAGCATGCTAGAAGGGAGGAATAGGCTGCAATTGCACCTGGACAGGTTACAGGGGTGGGCGGATGAGAACAGGATGGGTTTCAACACTGACAAGTGCAGGGTACTGCACCTGGGGAGGAAGAACCAGAAGCAGACTTACTCGCTGGGGAACTCCTTTCTCGTCCGTACAGAGGAAGAAAAGGATATTGGAGTCACTACTGATGCCAA
>NW_017728931.1:106041791-106051891 GCF_001723895.1 Crocodylus porosus
GGGCACCACACTTCAGGAGGGATGCGGACAACATGAAGAGGGTCCAGAGGAGGGCCACTCGCATGATCCAGGGGCAGCAGGGCAGGCCCTACGAGAAGAGGCTAAGGGACCTGAACCTGTTCAGCCTCCACAAGAGAAGGCTGAGGGGGGATCTAGTGGCCTGCTACAAACTAGTCAGGGGGCACCAGCACGCATTGGGGGAATCCCTGTTCCCCTGAGCACTGCCAGGAGTGAATAGAAATAATGGTCACAAGCTGGCAGAGGGTAGATTTAGGCTAGATATCAGGAGGCACTACTTCACTGTCAGGGCGGCTAGGATCTGGAACCAACTTCCAAGAGCAGTGGTGCTGGTTCCTACCCTGGGGGTCTTTAAGAGGGCGCTAGATGAACACTTTGCCGGGGTCATTTGACCCCAGTACTCTTTCCTGCCATGGCAGGGGCTCAAACTTGATGATCTGCTCAGGTCCTTTCCGACCCCACCAACTATGAAACTGTGACTCTATGCCTTTTATGTCCCTTGCCAACTGTATCTCAAATTATGCCTTCTCCCTGCCTGCCTGTGTATTTTTGTACTCTTCCCTAAAACTATGACCAAATTTCCACTTTTTACAAGATTCCTTTCTGAGTTTCAACTCCTTTGAAGAGATCACTGTCTAGCCAGGATGGTCTCCTGTTGCAGTTCTCATTCTTCCTTCTCATTGGGACAGCTTGCTCCTGTGCCCTAAAAGATCCTCCTTAAAGCACAGCCAGCATTCCCGGATGCCTTCTCCCTCAGACTTGCCTCCCAAGGGCTCCTGAGCTAGTCCGAGTCTGCTTTTCTGTAATCCAGTGTCCTTATTCTGCAGCTCTCTTTCCTTCCTCCCCTCAGGATCTTGAACTCTGTCATTCTGTGATCACTGTCATCCAAATTACCTTCCACCTTCACATTCTCAACCAATTTCTCTGTGTTGGTGAGCAGTAAATTGAGAAGATGTTGCTCTTCATGGGCCTGTCTACCATCTGAATCATGTAAATAAACAACCTTTTATAAAATAGCAGTAATACAGTTTCCTGCTCTGTATTTTTATTAGTGCCTTCACAATTTCAAAGACATTTTAAAAACTAATCCATTTATTTCTTCACCACTTATTTTTGACACATCTTATAGAAGCTTCTCTCTGTTGGAGAGTCTCTTAAACTCTCACCAATTAGCCACCTTTTCTTTTAAAAATCAACTTATTACAAAATCTTAAAAAATTCAAAAGACTTATAGTAGCATAACTCACTTCTCTGAAGCTAACCCCTTTTTAATATGCTTTTAGAGGGATTCAGAAGTGTCTAGCTATGTACTATGCACTTTATGGATTGTTGTTTTTGCTGAAATAACTTTAATGACCCCCAATATAAAAATGAGAGGTTATTCTCCTTTAAGCTGCTTTTCAGAGAAGACATGGACAAACTCCAACACAACAGCAAGTATCAAGGAATATTCATTTTCTTCAGCAACATTTAAACTGACGTTTCTCTTACAGCCAGTGAATTTACCAACTTTATCTATTCTTTTTCTCTACATCTGTTGTTGAATAGTTGATGGTGCATGGTTTCTAAAGCGATCCCAGAAGGCAACACATTACTATTTCACTAACGCCTTGGGTATCAGAGTTACAGTTCTGTTTACCCTTCGGAAAAGCTTTATTTCTAAAGCTGTGTTATGGGGAGGTTTGAAAATATTTCAGCAAAATTAAAAGAACTAGGCAGCATTTTGACAAACAAGATTTCAATATTGTGCCAAACTCAGTCTTAACTAACACTGCTTTTTTTTTTTTTTGCATGCAACAGACCCAAATAAAACATGCAACTTGTTTTTGAAAGGTAGAATGGAGGAAAAAAAGATTTTTCTAAAGCCATGACTGACTTTGTGACAGAGAAAGTCCTCCTGGAAACTTGCATTTACCAACAGGAAATACGGCATCCTAGAAGAGAGCGCAGGTAAGGCAGCAGGCACAAGGAACTCTGCGGTGTGGCCTCACCCACACCATCTTCTGGGACACCACACTTCCTGGACGTTCTGGGCGTGTCCCAACAAGCATGGACGTTTGGTTCTCCAGGGACAAACAGCAGCGGCGCATCTTGTGCTGATGCTACTTGTCCGCAGGAAATGCCTATGGCAAGCATGCTTTGGCATGTGGCAAGTTAACCTGGGTTGGGTAGGAGAGGCTGGGGCCAGCACTGGGCTGGCCCCAGCAACCTTACCTGGGACCTTCTGGGGACCTCCTGCAGGAGCAGCAGCAATTCTGTTGTGCAGTCTGGCCAGCACCCACAGTGCAGCTCTGGGTAGCCTGGCTCAGTTTTTGAGTGGCACGCCCTGTCTGTGCATGCACTGTTCTGCTTTCTTTTTTCATGTGTTTTTTTGACCCCTGGATGTTCAAGGGACAAAAAAACCCATGGAAAAGAAAAAGCGGAGCAGCACATGCACAGGCAGGGCTGTCTTGCAGCACAGAGAACATCTAGATGTGCGGTATAAGGTGCCACAGACATGTTTGCAGCACCACATACTACATGTCTGTGCTCATCTGGACACGGCCTCTATGTTTCCAGGAGGAAACATCCTATGTCACACAAGGTTAGACCCCAGAGCCTCGCAATAGCAGTAAACAAGACTGTTAGGACAATCGGAGGCAGCAGGGAGCATAGATGTACCTGCCTGCAGCTGCGGAGGCACGCACAGACCCATGTGGTGCCTTCGACCACCCTCCCCCTGCTCCCAGCAGCAGAGAAAAGCAAAATCCCGAACATTTGGTCAGGGCAGGGACTAGGGCTGTGGAGAAATTGCTTTTTCCTCCAGGAGGGGAAAGGGGTGGGGAACCTTTGAAAGCAGCGGGAAACTTGGTGGCCGGCTGGTAGAACAGGGGCCAGTACCTACACTCGCAGGGGCGGAGTGGGCAGGAAACGCTGCCTGGGGGGAGAGGGCTGTGGCCGGGCTGCCTGGCATGGCATGGGCGGGGGGTGCCACAAGCCTCCCCTCCTCTTCCTTCCAGCCCACAATGGGGCCAGACGCACTTTACCACTGCCTGAGTGAATCAAAGCCACTGCGCTCCTGTCAGGATGGTGACAGCAGATCAGGAGTGAAGGTCAGGGGGTAGGGGGGTGGCAGGGGAGGGGTCTGTGGGTTGGGAGTGTGGGGCACGGGCAGCTCCAGGAGGCTGTTGGTCAGGAGTAAGAGGCACCAGCGGCTGGGGGGAGGCGGGGAATGGGCTGCAGGTCAAGAGTGAAGAGCATCATCATGGCCCGGGGGGGGGCAGGCTACTGCATTTTGGGAGTGGGGAGCACGGGCAGGGCTGGGGGTGTGGACGGTTGTGGCTTGGCAGTGAGGGACAACAACAGGGCCAAGGCACTGGCATGTCACTGCCCACCCACTGTCAACCCCCCCCCCCAAAATACACACGACAGATGTCTTCTTTTTTGGACCTGGAAATATGGTAACCCTACTTAAAGGTATTTCTAAAGCATAGTGCATGACCACATACCAAGCTCTGCTAAAAAAAAAAATACTTCCAAAGCTACCTGTGCAACAAGTCTAAATAAATTCCAGAACAAGAATAACAAAGAAATTTGGTAACATGAATGTTAACATTTCTCCAAAGAGAAAAATCCCAATAATTACAATCAAAAGCCTAAGGCATTCTACACTGATTGAATCATTTATCAAAAGACACTGAAGGATTAAAATTGACCCATCCTGCTCTACACACAAGATTCTGTCTATCTGGAGGTACTATTTAGGATTAGTGAGCAGCAATTACAATGAGAGAGACACTAAGAGGGTTGGATTTTCTAGTCCATCCTGAAACCCTGATAAATAAAAGCCACATCGGTGAGAGCTTGGAAACCTACCATTAGAGTAACTTAAATTACTTAAAAGCCACTCTGTGAATGTCCTTGTTAGGTTTAGGTTTTTTTTTTTTTTTTTAAATCTCCCAGGACACATGCGCACACACTTCAGGGGACTTATCTTTCCAGTCTCCTGCTGCAAGTATGACTTGAAAAAAATATTTAGTAGGATTTATTGGTCATCTCTGACCAGTAAACATTTTTAGGAAGTCTGAAGTAGTGTCACACGAAAGCTAAGAACAGAGCTGGCATTTGAGGCCATTTTGATTGACCAGAGTCAAAACCTAGGGCAAAAAAATAAAATAAGAATAAAGCAGTACAGTAGGGGTGTGCGAAGCTTCAGTTGCCGATTCAATTTGGAGAACATTTTGCTCAATTCAGAGGCCGAATCACTGAATCCGAACTGAATCAGGACAGAAGAAAACCAAAACCTCTGAATCAATGCATAAAAGATTCAGAAGGCAGTCTTTCAAGGGAACAAACACTGAGAAGAGGGAGGAGGAGCAGGGGGGAAAGACTGACATCTGTAGCTGGCCAGTGACTGTGATATTTCCCTAAGTCCCGTTGCAGTCAGTGCTCTAGGGGAGAGACGCAGAAACAAAATATACACCTCTGGCTGCAGCCTTTTTGTGCCTTTTGTTAGCTGTTTCTGCCTGAGCAACAGCATCTGAAAAGTACTGGACTGGTTTGCCTTCCTACCTAGTCATTCTCCTGCTAGTTTCTGTTCTTAGAAAGGATTAGATACAGCTTACTAACTAGAATCCCTCTACTTACCCCTAGCCAATCCATTTCTTTCAACTTAATTCTTTCCCCCAAAACCTCTTATTTGTTCTTATTCCCCCTTGCCACCCACACTTTCTTTTTAAAAAGCTGCATTTTCCCTGGCAGTGTGATCCATAACTGTGCAGGAAAGCACATACATTACACACACATATACAGAAGAAGAGAAGAAGAGATATTATTTTAGTTACACACACACAACAGTAAACACAACACAGAAGAGATATTACAGCTGCACACACAGAGACACATTTTCCAGCACAGGAAAGATTAATGTGAAGCGTGCTGGAAAGGCAGGTGACAGGTCTTCTATCAGGGGAGGGAGAGGGGCTAGAGGGGGTAGGGGGAGAGCTAGAGCTGCAAGTTCCACCTCCCTTCCCCTCAAACAGAGGCATCCTCTTTCCTGGCAGCCATTAGTCTTCTGCTGCAAGTGGGAGCAAGGAGGTGGGAGCAGTATCTGTCCCTGCACCTATACCACCTCCCCTAACACCAGAAATAGCCACCAACAGCAGAATGACAGTCTCCTCCACCCCAATTTCATCTCCCAGCATGAGCCTCATACTGCCAGAGGAGGAACTGGATCTGGAATCAGGGGACCTGAGCACTCTAGCAAAAGACATTCTGGAGACTGAGAGGGAATCTGAGTTCATGCTCCACACCCCTCAAAGTTCCCCTAGGGCCAGGTCTCCTTCTCCACAAGGCACCTCAGAGGCGGCTATGGAGACTGGTGGCTCTGCTTCCCCTGTTGTTATGCCTCTGCCTGCTGAGAAGGGGGATAAGGCAGGATTCCTACCCTTAACCCAGAGCCAAGGGAATAGTGTAAGGTGGGATCATTTTGAGGTGGCAGATGATCCCAAGTATGCTAAGTGTTCCTGCAAGCTGATGTTGGTGACCAGGGTGGACAACTGGCGATATTCCGAGTCAAAATCCATAGGGAACATGGCACAGGAGACACAACAGTGGGAGTTTACTACACACCTCCCACCCAAAGTCAAGAGCTTGACCAGGAGTTCGCCCAGGAACTGGATGAGGCCGCATTCTCCAGGACCATGGTTGTCATGGGTGACTTCAATTATCCAGACATCTTGTGGGAGAAATTGCTCAGCAACATCTGAGCAGTCACAAAGCTTCCTCTCATGCGTGGATGACCTCTACCTGACTCAAGAAGTCTACACGCCAACAAGAGGTGAAGTGCTGCTCGACCTGGTACTGGCTACTGGAGACGATTTAATCGGCGACCTAGTGATTGATGGGAAGCTGGGTGACAGCGACCAAGAGCTGATACCTTCACCATCTGCCGTAAAGCTGGCAAGTCAGTCAGCAACACGGAAGTCCTTGACTTCAGGAAAGCTGACTGTAACAAGCTCAGGAGGCTTGTCAGTGAGGCCCCTAAGGGACTACGACTGCAGGGGGAGGGGAGTTCAGGATGAGTGGTTGCTCAAGGTAGCAATCCTCAATACACAAGCTAACTCTATTCCATCTCGGAGGAAAGGCAGCAATAGGGCACAGCAGCACCCCTGCCTCTCCAGGGATCTAGCAGACTTCCTGAGGCTAAAAAGAAAGGACTACAAAGGTTGGAATTCACCTCCAAGGAGGAATATTCTGCACTGGTCCAGTCCTCCAGAGAGCAGACCAAGAAAGCCAAGGCTGCAGCTGAACTCCAACTAGCTTCAAGCATCAAGGACAATAATAATGATCTTTTTCAGAAATGTGGGGAGCCAGAGGAAAAGCAAGAGCAACATTCAACCCCTGCTAAACCAGATGGGACAACTGACGCCCAGGAGAAAGCCAACCTATTAAATGGGTACTTTGCATCAGTCTTTCAAAGTCCCATGGGACGCCCATGCCCACTATGGGACAGGGAGGTCCTGCCCGCTAAGAGACAGGGAGGTCTGGGTGAGGGTGATTCCCTGCCCTCCATAAATGCCGACCTGGAGAAGGAACATCTTGAGAGGCTGGATACCTTCAAGTCAGCCGGCCCTGACAATCTACACCCCAGGGTACTCAAGGAGTTGGCTAGCATTATAGTCCAGGCCATGGCATGGATCTTTGAGAACTCCTGGCGCTCTGGTATACTGCCTGAAGACCGGAAGAATGCCAGTGCGGTGCCCATCTTCAAGAAAGGGAGGAAAGTGGATCCGGCTAACTATAGGCCTATCAGCCTGACCTCTACCTCGGGGAAGATCTTAGAAAAGTTTATTAAAGAGGCCATCCTTAACCAACTGGCCGGCGCCAACATCCTGAGGGATAGCCAACACAGGTGTCTTGCGGGTAGGTCTTACTTTACCAATCTCATTTCCTTTTACAACCAGGTGACCTATCACCTGGACAAGGGAGAAGAGATTTATGTCATATATCTTGACTTCAAAAAAGCCTTCAATCTGGTATCCCATGATCATCTCTTGGCAAAACTGGCCAATTGTGGCCTTGGGTCCACCAGGATCCGCTGGCTGGGAAATTGGCTCCGTGGTCAGACCCTGAGGGTAGTAATTGATGGAAGTCAATCATGATGGTGCCCCGTGACCAGTGGGGTCCCCCAAGGCTCTGTCCTTGGACCCATATTGTTCAACATCTTAATTAATTATGTGGACACTGGAGTTGGAAGTGGTCCGGCCAAGTTCGACGATGACACCAAAGTTTGGGGCAAAGCATTCAAGCAGGTGGGTGATCCAGGCTGACCTGGACAGGTTCAGCAAATGGGCGGACGAGAACCTGATGGTGTTTCACACCAAAAAAGGCAAGGTTCTCCACCTTGGGTGGAAAAACCTGCAACATCCTTATAGGCTCGGCAGTGCTACGCTGGCTAGCACTATGGAAGAAAGAGACTTGGGGGTCATCATTGAGCGCAAGATGAACATGAACCTGCAATGCCATCCTGTGGCTAGTACAGGACCCAAAACGCTGGCTTGCATCCATAGATGTTTCTCAAGCAAATCCTGGGATCATGCCTACCACCACCTCATAGGGCACTGGTGCAATCAGTCAGGCCACTGGTGGGCTCTCTTTCAAGCCAAGGTGATGGATGAGTCTCACACAGCAACAGAGATCATGGGGGCCATGAACTGCATGGTGCATGGGTGGCTCTTTGGGCAGACCGAGCTCACCCATGGGTTCATGGTCACTGACAATGGGGCCAATATGGTCAAGGCAGTGTGAGATGCCAACTTTGTTGCCATCTACTGTGTGGCACACAAGTTCCACCTCAGTCAGGGATGCCTTGGAGGGCGACAGGGCTGCCAGTAATGGTGCCATCACTACCACCCTGATTTCAAAATGCAGGAAGGTGGAGAACTACTTCCGCCGCAGCATCAAGTGGAGCAAGATGCTGTGGGAGTACAGGCAGAGCTGAGTATCCCACAGCACAAAATCATGCCGGATGTGGGCACACAGTAGAACTCCATATACCTGATGCTGGAAAGGCTGGTGGAACAAGCCTTTCCATGAGATGGCCCTACTCGGGGATATTGCTTTGTTAAGGGGGCCACTGATCCCAAAGTGGGATAACATCTCCCAGATCTTCGTGGTCCACAAGCCATTCATCAAAGCCACCGAGACCCTCAGTGCTGGTGAAGCCCTCCTTAGCCAGGTGATCCCAATAATGAGGGAACTTGAGAACCAAATGGAGAAGTTCCAGGGATCAATGTTCCTGGCTGGAGCAAGCCGCTGTCACCAGACGTGCAGGCACTGGTGAAGGGAAGCATGTCTACTGGCAGCACCAAAACCCTCAATCACTGGATGGAGGTGCTGGTGAACAGAGTCAGGGAGGTAGAAGGGCAGAGGTGAGGGGACATGGAAGACAGGGATCCACTTTCCCATGCCGGCACTCCCATCACCAGCCAGCCTCCTCATTGCCAGCCACTTGCAACGTGGACCAAGGGCATGATTTCAACTTTGGGGTCCAGGCACACCAGACCTCAGCCTCGGGCAGACAGCACTGAGGCTTCAGTGATTACCTAGCTTGCCAAGGACAGGGAGCCGCTGAACTGTGACCCCTTGCCCTATTGAGCAACCTGTAGGATCTGCAGGATGTGGCAGGATCTGGCCATGGTTGCTCAGGAACACCTGCCCTGTCCACCGACCAGTGTTTCAAGTGAAAGGTTGCTCAGCGTTGCTGGGCATCTTGTGACACCCCAATGCACCTCCTTGGATCCTGGTTTGGTAGAGCAGCTGCTGTTCCTCAAGGTGAACCTCCCACTGCTGGGGTTTCCCAAGCTCTACCTGCAGACAAGGGAGTGTAACCCTCCCCACTCCTCCACACCTCTTTCTTTTTTTTTAAACCATTTAATGCCCCATTCTCAGACCTGGAGGCAGCACTCACTGCATCACCAGTCAACAGGGGAAGAACATGTCCCTGCTGAGCTCCCATGCCATGACACACTTGGAGGTATGGGCTGGGGCTCTGGGGAAGGAGGAGACCCCAGGTCTTGGGCATAACGATTAAAACTGCACCCTGCCAGGGTCAGGAGGCCTGATGGGACTGCCAGGACCAAGGATCTCCCTGGTGAAAGACAAGTAGGAGGTGCCATAACCTCCAGCCACCACACGCATGTACAGCCTTGGCTGCGGAAAGCCCAGACCCATCACATCTTTGACAGGCCTGAGGCTTGCTGGTTGCAGTGGAGTTGTGAAGCTTCAGGTAAGCTCAGCTTAGCTGCCTGGGATGCCATCTGCAAGGCATGGGCTTTTGGGTTTAAAACCTTCATCAGGCTGAGGAAGCATCTAATCGATATATGTGTGGTCTTCCTGGATGGAAGGAATAGTAAAAAAGCCAGAGACTGGCATGAAATGCAAGCAAGAAAGCCAGTCAGTAAAAATGGAAATGGAAGCATCAGAGGGTGAGAGAGAGAGGCTGGGACAGAAGGGGAAGGGAGATGTAGCAGGTAAAAGTAGAGAAGTACCTGGGCAGTTAGATGTCTGGCAAGTTGTAGTGTGTCATAAATCTAATGTCTATATTGAGTCACCTATATTACCTAGGTGAGTTTCTGTACCTAGGAGGTTGATGAAGTGAAGTTCATAGGCCCAGCTATGAAAAAAGTGGTTTGTAAATACCCTTTGAGGATCAGGTCTGAGAGACTGGAGACACAGTGGGGCGGTTTTGTGAGAAATGTGTCCCCACAGGTAGTTGGATATTCTTGTCTTTTATAGATTCGGGTGCACAGTTTGTGGAGGTACTGGAGATACGTTGGCAGGTTTTGCATGTCTTGTCATGGCATGGTCTGGATCCATTTGGTGTGTTTTGAGCTGTAGGAAGTTGGCTTCTGTTGACGAGGTTTCATAGTTTCTAGGGTTGAAAGGGACCTGAGTAGATCATCTAGTCTGACCCCCTGCCATGGCAGGAAAAAAAAAAAAAAGAGTACTGGGCCAGCAAGGTCCCCATCAAGCCTCCCCTTAAAGACCTCTTAGGGTAGGAGCCAGCACCACTTCTCTTGGAAGTTGGTTCCAGATCCTAG
>NW_017728931.1:106052507-106062210 GCF_001723895.1 Crocodylus porosus
AGGTCGAAAATGACCCATCCACCACCACTCTCTGGGTGTGGCTCTCCAGCCAGTTGGAGACCCAATTGACTGTGTGGGTGTCAACACCACAGTCCCGTTTCTTAATGAGAACAGGGTGAGAGACAGTGTTGAAGGCCTTCCGAAAGTCCAGGAAGACTATGTCCATTGCTACCTAAGCATGACCTCCCCTGCTGGCCCCTCATGGATATATGCCAGAATAATTTTCTCAAAAAGCTTGTCCAGGATTGAGGTAAGACTAACTGGCCTATTGTTTCCCAGGTCCTCCTTCTTCCCCTTTTTGAAGATGGGAACCACGTTGGCCCTCTTCCAGTCCTCTGGTTAGCAAGGTTTGGTGCTTATTTGAGTTTACTTACCATTTTTGTACAAGAGTAGTAGCCTCTCCAGCCCAAGGATGGATTAGCATTTACTTTCTCCTTCATTCTGCTTAATGGGTAAACATTTAGCATTTAAGTGTCAAGACACCGTACTTTCAACCATCAGACTGGAAGAAGTTCTGGCTGACAGAAAGCTGCATGTACCTCTGTACTTGAGAGGTATCTGTGGCTCTTCAGCCACGATTAAATAAAAAGAAAACTGACTACTTTTCATTCATTAGCTTAGAGGTGTCCAAATTGCAACACATGCCAGTCTCATGGACAGCCTCCATGTGGCATGCAAGGGGTAGGGAGCAGAAAGCAAAGCAGAGCTTGGGTAGGGGATCAGAGTGGCAGTCATGGATGGCATGGGGCTTAATTTGTAGCATGCCTAACAAAAAGGTTGGCTCCCACTGCATCAACTTATCACATTAAAATATATGGGGGAGAGACATGACATAGGTTCAAAGAAAAAAAGATGGTAAAATGTAAAAGGTAGAAACCCAAAGCAAGAAACCTCACAGAACAGCAATACAATAGTCCTGGGAACTCCAATAAAATCTTAAGCTCCTTTACAACAAGGCACAAGAGCTGTTCAGTAAAGCTTCCTCTAGAGTGGTCTATATTCCACAGATACATTCAGTGTGATGGAGAACTCTGAGCATGTGAGTATTGCAGACACTCAGCCTTATACGAAAAGCACTTAATAAGCCAACCTTTTTTACAACAATTGGGCAATTAAAGTCATTATTATATATAAAACTGGAATTTTCAGATCATAGAATAATATAGCAATGTGTGTTCTCAAACTTCATGCCTTTGTTTACACATTTGAGTACAAGAAATAAAAGAGCTTTCTAAATAAAACTGACAGGTTTTTAGCCAGATATTATACCATGATTATATTCTTGTTTGCTAATGTCAGCAATCTCTGACACTGCTAGTCTTAATGATTAAACATCCCAAACATCTTTAGACAGAAGATGTTATCCACACAAGGATATGGGATACCCTGAGATTCTAGAAGTTTGGTAGACATTAAGCAAGCAGAGAATTAGAAACAAAAAGACCGTAAAAAAGATGACTGCTAGCTTAAATTATGGGAATGCATTTGGTTACTAAAGGATTTGCTAAATATCTCCCTAACACAAATACATAAGTGAAAATAAACAACTTAATATACAACGAAACTACCAAGATATAGTGTCTATCATGTAGAGTCATAAACAGAAATAAAATGTGTATTTAAGCTGCCTAAATATATGCTTTAAAGTCGCAAAAAATTAAGATCTACTCAAAGCTAAATACGTAAGTAAAATAGGAAACAGATTGGACAATATAACATTGCTTACACCTGAAACTCTATGTTGCTAAAACAGATCAACCTTGTTGCATGCTGTTTCAGTAAACACTAAAAACAAAGCAACATACAGAAGTCTCACTGAACTTAACTGCTTTTCAGACATGTCCTGTGTCTTGTGTACCTTTACTCTTACTGCTGTTGTTACTGTCCGTGTTTCTCCAAAAGCAAAATCAACGTTAAACCAAAAGCTATGACCCTGTTATATTACTCCTGTTTCAGCATTTTATTAGATTACTGGCTACACAAGTGATTCTGAAACTCAGCTGCTGACTCAGTATTAGAGTTCTGTATAGCTGACTGGACTTGTCTTGTTCTTCAAGGCTACAAATAAACTTTAGCACACTGTAGTTGATAAATAATGTAAATATTTGTCACACTTAACATTAGATAAATGTCTAACATAGAAATATGACATACACAACATGCCATCAGAATACAGCTATAATATCCTTACTGGAAGAGCGTATTATTGGTAAATAAAAGCAAATCATTCAGCACTGTATTATAAAAATGATCAGATATAGTGGTCAGAAATCACAATTCTCTCTCTCAGATTTGGCATGAATTCATTTTCAGGTGCTTGACAAATCCTGACCTCTGTCAGCTTCTGTATTTGAAAAACAGGATTAATATTTACCCAGCTTATGGAGGTGATACAAAGATTAAGTCACATTTGCTTGGTATTTTGAAGGTGTAGCACAGTACCCATTTATTAGTTTGAAAATACGGTCTTCTCTCTCCATTTAAAGTTGCTTGTGTCTGATGCCCTGTAGATATGAGATCTTAAATAGCTTTTTCTTACAACTGAGCAATTTAATTATTTTACTTAAAATAGTGGTTTTCAGATCATAGAATAATGCTACACAGTGCATGTTTTCAAAGTACCAGATTCAGTCATTTACTTAAAGACCATAGATCCCTTGTCATATCTATGAGGGCACAGAAAGGAGAGAAGGAGTAAGGAGAGAAATACTTCACCCTTTCTGGAAGGTTAAACAGTTGTTCAAAGAATACACGCAGTCCAGACAGAGACCACTGTCATTGAGAGTCAATGAAAGGGGAGCAATGTCACTGCCATGTCTTTCCTTAGGCTAGCTATTTAAACACTGCTAGAAGGCAGGCATGTTTGGGAATCCATACAACTCTGGTCTCTGAAATTGTGAGTAATAAAGCAAACAACCTTGCTGATCTAAGACTATCTGCTTCTCTAGTGGCCAACCACAACTAGCTACATCTATGAATAGAATTCTTGCTTTTTTATTAAACCCTGCCGAGTCACAATTCTGTTCCTTATAGATCTCAGATTTACTCCTCAGATTAATAATGTACAATTTTTAAAAACCCGTTTTAGAAGTGCTACTAGTATAATGAAAGCTCAGGTCACAGGGGAGGTTTGAACACTGATGCTAGTTCATGCCTACCATTTGAAGTTTGCTGCTTGAGGCTGTGGTTTCCTGCTCAGCTCTCTGAAACTGATCTCTCTGATCTTCTAATTGCTGCTTAGGGCCTTGTTATGCTACTTGTACTTTTATCAGGAAGGGCATAAGTTATTTAATTTTCAGAAGACTCAGCAGCCAGTGTGACAGGGAATAGACTCTGGAGCAAAACCACCTGGATCTCGATACCTCCCCCCTAATGCTGCACAATGTCGGCAAACTATGCAGACTGCCGTGCAACTGTTCTGCAAATCACCTGCTGTATAGAGAACTGAGGGCTGTCAAAAAATGCTATTCTTCCCCAAATGGAATACAAATTGACATGGGTCTTGAGCTTCAGGGCATGCCAGGCTAAAGTAGTGAGATATTCAATCTGACAAATGTTTAGACAAGGCTATCCAAGTTGCATCAAAACCCAATAAAGCACATCAAATGAAACAAAGTGTACTTTCTGACTAGTAGTCATTACTACCATGGTTCAAAAGATCTTCTATATTGGTTTGCAGGAGTGAACAAGGACCAAACTGCTGAAGAAGGACCCATCATCAATTTCAAAGCCAAATTCATATCACCAAAATGTACTGAGCTTTCAAATACATTTCAAACCCAACTGATAAGGATCCACGGTGGAAAGCATGCTACAGTGAAAGACTATAACACCTCCATCTGTATGTTATCTAGGGCAAGGTTACAAGGCTAAGGCTGCGTACAGACATACATTTCTACTGGAAAACATTTTTCTGGTAGAAAATAGCATAGGAGCTGAACTATAGAAATGTTCCTTCATCCAGGGGACACTAGACAGATGCTCCCTGGCCTGCCTGCACCCTCAGAGGAACCCGTCAAGTAGAAGCTGCTGAAAAGAAACAGCTGCCATAGAAAGCCCCAGAAGTCCCTCGTCCCCGCCACAACTCCACCCTGTCAATCTCCTAATTTGCAAGATGGGGGGAATCCACCCCTGGTGGAAACTGTCCTGGTTCTCCCTCCACAGGAAGACAGTCCCACTCCTTGCACTACTCCAGCTGACCTGGGGTGCAGGGAGAAAGGAAGTACACCACTGCTGAGGAAGGGCTCTGGAAGCCTTGCCACAGGGGCACAAGAGTCTGCCTTGCACCATACTGGCTCTGGGCTGATCCAGACCAGCACCGGGGTGAGACGGGGACATTTTGCTATAGTGGTAAGGCTCCTGAGTCTTGCTGTTTCAGCATAGAAGTCTGCCTCATCTTGCGCTGTTCTGGGTCAGCTGGGTGACAACATGAAGCTGGAGAGGCCAGAAGACAGACTTGGGGAAAGCCTCTGCACAACAGGTTCCCAGACCCTCTGGATGTTAAATCACTACCCCCCACTGCTCAGCAAAAGCAGATAGGAGGGGAAGCAGATAGGAGCTTCACAGAGAAAGAACAGAGAAAGCTGCATTGGCAAAGTCCTTGTCTGCTTCTTATATGGGGAACTCTAAAGGAGGGAAGGAAGCAGCTGCTTTCCATGCCTTCTCCAGTCTAGAGTGAACCCAATCACAGGAAGACATGGGACTCTTCCTCTGGTGTTACTACTTCTGGTCCCCAGGAGGAGCTAAGCTGGGAAAGAAGTAGTACAGACATTCAGTTTCTCCTCAAAAAAGTTGATGCTTTCCCACAAAAAAGTTACAAGCATACAGATGTTCATGATTTTTCTTCCAGAGCAAAAATGGTTGCTCCAGGAGAAAAATAACCTGGGAAGAACCAGAGTTAAATCACTCTGTGAAGAGAGATGCCACAGCCCAGCCCCCAGCATCCTAGGGTGCTTTGCTCTTTGCCCCCCCAGGGAGACAGTGTCATTCACTGGATTCTCCTGATCCAGAGAAGAACACTCCCTTCCCCCCACCCCCCGTCACAATCTCATATTGTACTGCTGGGAGACACAGGCTGACCGATCAGTCTGGGTTAGCTGATCAGGGATGCCCTGTGCCCTGCTGCTATCCATTGCCAAACAGACTTCGGAGCCTGCAGAGATGTGCAAGGCTCCTCCTGGCCACACAGCATCAGCTCTGCAAGTTCACTGCTCTTCAACAACTCAGCATTACAATGTCTGTTCAGACATCTCCAGGTATGTTTTTCTACTGGAAGAACACACCTGGGAGAATAATCCTAAATTATTTTAATGTGTTTACACAGGTCTCAGTCTCCCAGGAGAATCTTTATCAGCAGTTTAACCCTGGCTGTTCCCATGTTATTTTTCTCCCAAAGCAGCCAGATTTGCTCCAGGAGAAAAAGCCTGAAGCACATATTCGTTTTCCAATGGGTAGCCGTGATTCTCCTGGTAGAAACTGAACATCTGTATGTGGCTTAAAACATCTCAATCTTTTTTTACCCAAAACCAGGTCAAGGAACAAATTGACCAGAGTCTAGAAATACTATTTGTGACATATGGCTCCTGTATCTATTGGCAAAAGCATAACGAGATCTAAACTTTCGAAGTTGAAACTAGACAAATTTAGACTACAAATAAAATATTTTTTCCACGTAGTAAGGGATTGCCAATAGAATAATATAAGGATGTGGCAGATATTCTGTCTCTAGAGGTCTTCAAATTAAGACTGGATTTCTTCCTAAAATATGCTTTATAGCTGCACTGAAGTTATAGGCTCGACCAGCTCTTTGGCCTGTGTTGTGAATGATAAACACTCACAATAGTTCCTCTTAGACTTAACCAACAGCTCCACCTGTGATAGAGGTTGTTCTAGATCAGTATTTCTGTCAGACATGGGAGTTTCTTCATTTTGATAAATCTGACATAAAAGTAGTCAAGTAATTTTTAGTTGGTCAATGAAAAAAGGTCCAAGGTAGATTTTTTCAAGCTTCAATCGTCCTTTTGGAAAACTCCATCCAAGAAATGATCTACTATGAAATACCAAATTCAAGTGAGACGAAATCCTGGTTTGAGTGGTTCAAGATGCCCTGATTTTTTTCAATTGCCACTATAGCCATGACTGTTCAGGGAATGCAAGAGAAACAAAATGTGTTTGAGAATATCTTTAATTGGACCATCTATATAGTTGGGAGAGATATTAAACAATTTTAGGGCACAAAAAACTTCCTTCCTCAAGTTTGGGCAAGAAGCAGATACAGCCTATGCTAAATGTAACCATCAAAACAATTGATCTTTTGTCTAACTCCATTATGTACATAAACAGTCATTTGAAAACAGATACTTAAAAGGGGAAGGAGGGAGGAGACATAAAATATATGGACCAGAACAGAGTGGTCTTGGAATTTTCTTCAGTCTCTGCCCTCAATGTTTTCACTGGTGAATAAACCATTTTTATAGATTGACACATTATTTACATCAGAGACTAATTTGTTAACATAAGACTATGCATTCTAATGTCGAAATTTTTCTTTTTAAAAAGTAATCTGAAAATCACTTTACAGCAAAATTAATAAGAGATATTCAGCTCTTTAATGATTTAAATTTATTTTTCCTTCTTTAAGCCCATAAACATTCAGACTTACCAAGACAGTCAACTTTTACATGGATTTGATTTGACAACATGAATCATACTGATAAATCAAACTAACCTAGTAACTCCGCTGAAGCATGAAGCCAGACTGCCAACAAAGGAACTGTTAAATGTGGTTTTATTTTACTGTGCCATATGTTTATTCTATGGTTAGATTTGTTGCCCATGCTAAGTAAATTTACTAATCTACTATTTCTGCAATATGAAGCCATGTGGCATTTTCAAAATACTTAGTGTCTTTTAAATCAAGTCAATTTTGAATCTATTCTCCATATCAAAATGCAACAGAAATATTACTCGAGTCATTCTTGGGCAGCCTCTCACTCATTCCCATTTGTTTGCTACATAAACAAGACAACATTATGACTATATAGATTTACTATATTATTGTAATTTTTTGTTTAATAAAAACTTAACATAACTAATTAATATTTCTGGCATTTGATTGATATCTCTCTTGAAATCTAATTTAACTCACAGATGCACAAAAAGAGGACAGTAAATTCTAAGATATTAAGGAAAACCTCTCAAAATAAAGGGAGAAAAAAGGATTTACCCCTTGATGGACAACTTTTGCACAGTCCTTTGCCATTTTTCCGAGTAATAAAATATTGATGCTGCTGGTTCTTGAACATGAATTCTCCATATCTATAAAGAAAAGTAGAAAGCATCCATATTACTATACTATAACTAAATGGTCATTAAAAAGGATCTACACATTTTTCTACAGAATCCAATATACTTTCTTTGGAATAAAGGCATATAAAACATACAAACACATTTAAAAAAGATATGCACTGCTAGCTGGCAGGGTCTGGACAACTTGTTGTACTAGGTCGCCAGCACCTAGGTTGGGAAGGGGCCAACCAGAAATCAGGAGGATTGTGCAGAATTCAAGTGTCAGGAAACCGGAAGGCAGGAGGTCAGTGTGAGAAGCCAAGTCAGAAAGCTGAAAGGTTGAGCAAAACACAGTCAGAGGGCTAGGCTGGGTCGGGTAGCAAGGAGATCAAGCCGGGAATTGAGTTTAGAAGCTGAAGAAAAGTCAGGTAGAGAGGGGAGTCTGAGGGCGAGCTGGGTTAGGTAGTTGAGAGATCAGGCAGAAAGCTGGTAGAGACATGAACTGTGAGAAACAGTAAGGCAGTGTGGGTAAGAAGTCAGCCTCTCCCTCAATCCAATGCCCAGCCTGATCCCATGCCTATTCAACCCGACTTGCCCCCTGACTGCACTCTGCCCAACCCTTCAGTTTTCTGACTCAGCTACTCGGACTGATCTCCTGGCTTCATGGCACTTGGATTCTGCATATTCCTCTCAACCTGGTAAGCCTCCTCAGATGCCAAGCAACTTCTGGATCCGGCTTTCCATGACCCAGTACAATAACCACAACCAGTTACTAACTAATACTGACTTTACCAAACTGAAATCTTTACATCTGAGTACCATTTAAAACATGCTTCTGCACAGCATCAACATAATATTAAACAGAAGGCATTTTTACACGTTTTGGGATGTGGCACCGGGCGTTTTAATTAGTGAGCCACGTTAATTAAAAGCACCCATCTGTCACATATCAGTGTTCCCACTCGGAAAAATGATGGCGGAGCACTTTGAACTAAAGTTCATGGAACATGTTTCAGTTCAAAGTGCCCTACTGCCATTTTTTCAGCATGAAGACACATGATGTGGAAGGCTGCCAAAACACAATTTCCATGCTCCAACAGACTCAATTAATCAAGTCTGCCAGCATGTCGGAACAGGCTTCCCACAAACCTGTAGATGCCCAGAAATGGCAAATATTCTGCTTGAAAAATTAATTATACAGTATTAGGAAGAAGATGGTATCAAATCTTATTTGATTTTATCAGTGTAGAATATGTTATAATACTATTTAATATGGAGATAATCAAGGATTTGAAAAAAAATCTACTCACTCATCTCAGGTAAAAAGTCTTCCCTGGTAAGTAAGGAAAGTTATGCATGCTTAACTGCAGAAATTAAGCATTCATTTTAAAAACAGATTTCTAGCTGCAACTGTTTAAAAAATAACCTCCCATATGTGAATCAATACACTGTCAACTTCTTCAGGCAGTGAAAGGACTGGTACCTCTGCAGAGCCTTGTAGCTTTCTTGAGCAAGAGAATGAAGTTAACCAGACCCTGGGGAAGCTTGCTTCTAGTCTTCAGACTGCTGTGGTTAGCAGTGAAACTGATAAGAATCACATCCATTTCACCCTACTGCTGCTATAAGCAACAGCAACAGTAGGCACCATTACTACATATAGAGGAATACCTACACACAAAAACAGCACTTGAGGCTGCTGGATAAGTACAGTAATGAAGAAGCCACAGCGAAGACAGCTGACAGGCATCAAGCTGTGGAGATCCTCTAAAAGGAGAGCTATAGGGTAGACATCTAAAGCGGGGTAGGGAGAGAAAGAAAAAAGGAAATAAATACTCCTTATCCCAAACCAAGGGAGGGGCTTCAAATTTGAAAACTTAATAGCCAAAGTCTTAATTCCAGAATAAGAGCTCTTGAGCAACATCTAGGTAAAAGATCTTCCCAGGAAGCAGGAAAACCGGCTTCTCTACATCATGTTCCTTTTAATCTTATTTCCTTCTCTAATCTTTTCTTTCTGCTTCTAAACAGACAATTGAGTCCTACGAGTAGTTGATGCATAAATTGTTTAAACCTCTAAAGAATCACCTCAACTGTTGTTTTAATACACTTAGCCTGGAACAGAATAAAGTAAGTGTACACAGATGTATTTGGGGCCGATACTGATAGCCAATATTTAAGGAGGCATATTGGCCAATACCGATCTAAGTCCCGATGCACCTGCCTCCAGCTGTTAAGTCTGCTGGGGTGGAAGTGGAGAGGGGCAGATCAGTGCCCCCTGCAGTAAAGGAACGGGCAGGGGCAGGCATTGCTGAGGTGGGACAGGAGGAGAGTCCAGAGCTACAGCTCACGGGGGGGCGGGGGGAAAATGGCTCCTGCTGCTTGCACCCTGGAAGAGCATGGGTGGGGTGGGGGGGGAAGA
>NW_017728931.1:106062464-106090153 GCF_001723895.1 Crocodylus porosus
TCCAGGGGCAAGCAGCAGTGGCAGCCACCTAGGCCCTCCCTACAAGCCACCACTCTGCCCCCCACCCAGGTAGTGTCTGCCCTTGCCCACTCCCTCACCATGGGGGATGTTGATCTGCTCCCCCCACACACCTTCCCTGCTCCCTCCCCTTTCACCACACCAGACTTACTACCTAGAGGCAGCTCTCCACACTGCCGGCTGTGCTCCTTGCTGCCTGAGTGTTGTGCTGCAGCTGTGCCAATTTATTGGCCAAATTATCAGCCAATTAACAGATTTAGCATAGCCTTCATCCATCAGTGTAATGGTTACAATGAAACTTCTGTTCCAAGTAACAGCCACAGTGCATGCAAAAATACCATATCTACTCATATTGGAGACAAGGTTCCCCCCCCCGCCATGAGAAAAAAGCTCTTCATCTTATTTGCTTACCAGGAAACCTCATTAAATACTGTCTATATTAAACTGCTGCCAAAAGCAGCATGTTCTCAGTAATGGAAATGAACTATGAAGTTGATTAAATGAGGCCAACATTGAACATGGACCATAAAACACATGGCCCATATTTGGCCAATAGAGATGGGAAATGTTTTGGGTTTTTTTGGAAAAAATGTTTCTGACTCTCTCTCTGTGGTTATATATAGCTACACTCCGAGTATCACTCCACAAAGAAAACCTTAACCCGTTACAAAAACCGCAGCCCGTGCACATGTACAAAGACCCACTGACCACCCAGACCCATTATAATAACCGCACCATGTGCTACACACTCAAACTCTGGTCTCTCAGATCAGGCAACCCCTTCCAGGAAACCCTTTCCTTTCATCCCAACCCTGCTTGTGAGGTCACATACTCAGTTCACCTGTCGTCCACGTCAGCGTCACTCCAGCTCCCCTGGAATGACCTGCTGCTGCTGTCACTGTCTTCCGTTCCATTTGTTTCTTCCTCTTCCTCACTGTCACTGCCCCCTTCACTGCTAAGGGGAAGTTGGAAGATCCTGTGCCACATGTCTTTGGGTCAGGTGGCTTTGGCCACATCTTCTCCATCCTCCACTACTGATTTCTGGTAGTAGGTCTAGAGTTTGCTTAGCGCCATATTCACACAGCCTACTACCTCTACATAGTACAGAAGGTTCCTGGCTTTCCACGGGGCACACCTGACACAGGATGCAAATGGGTTGAAACAAGCTAACAGCTTCCCCTGATGTTTGGCAAGGTGTATGGCAAGGTGTTCATACAGCGCCACTTCTCTGGTTAGCTGGGTGACGCCAGTCACCGCTTCATCTTTTTTCATGCCTCCTTGACGCAGGTGCAAACCCCAAGGATGTGGTTGATCGTCTTGGTGGCTCTGTGGCAGTTTGGCCACAGGCAGCTGGGTCTCCCCAGCTGACCCTCTCTATGCCTCTGGGTCCTCACTGGCAGGGCTTGGTGGGCTATGAGCCAGTTCAAATCCTTGTGATCTCTATGCAGATCCTTGTGATATTGATGTAGATCCTTGTGGTTGATGCACTCCCACACGGCCTGGCACGCATCACCCAGGAGTAGTTTCACAAGTAACATGATGTCCCTCAGCCTCACCATCTCCTGGATCTTCTTGTGGATGCTCATGGTCGCGGGGCCTGTGCTCTGCAGGCCGTACAAGCTGCAGCACCGGCTTAGGATCTTGCAGAACCACGGTGCATCTATGATCCACAGCCTGAAGCTGGTCAGGGTTTACACTCCCCAGTGTCTCAAGATATGCCCTGCAAAATATCACCCCCCAAGCAAGCTGTTCTGCATTGCATGCCCATCTCCAGCTCACAGATCTGACTCATATACTTGGCCCACAGGAACAGGAGGATGTCTGGCATGCCCCTGTTCCTGGCCCTCTGGTCATTGTACAAGGTCTTCCTGGTGACCTTTTCCCATCAGGAGCCCCAGAAGAAAATGCACACGGCCCTCTGGGCAACAGACTCGGAAGGGAGGAGGAGAAGGGGAGACCAGTGTGGTGTACAGAAGTACCGGTAACAACACGGCCTTCACTAGCATGACATGCTCCCCTCCTGCCCCCCATGGAGAGGGAGATGGGAACTTATCAGAAGAATAGGCTAGTGCAGCCCACCTAAATAAGATATATGGCAGTACCCATTGAGTGCAGTTACCCTCAGTGCCAACTTTTTCAAATCATACCGAGCCACAACACTGAACACACTTCAACTTCCGCTTCACTCCCACAGCTGAGCTCTGCCTTTCTTTCTCATTTCCAATGAGTCCTGTTTATTCACCAGCTTTAAATATCTGGCAGTCATCACCAAATAGCTCCACACAGTTTACCCAGAATCCCTCTGCTGCCTCCTCTCAGCCTGTCTCGTATGATTAGTATAGCCCTGCTCTCTGAGATGGGGTCGGGCCAGGTTGCCCCACATATAAATTCTGTGACGATCCCACAACTCATGACAAAAAAGGACACCCAGTTACAGTCATGAGTAGGGGGCGCTAATTAGCATGGCTCCTTGAGTGTGGCGGGTCAGGGGGAGGGTCTCTGAAGTACAAACATACACTGAGCAATACTAAGCTATGGGGTCACCATGGCTTGAAAAACACTGTTAACTGCTGGGGCCCAGCCTATGAATTATATGGTAAAATCTGAGCCTTATAGCTTTGGACTAATATCATGCACAGTGCATACTACATATAAGTAGGTACAAAAAGTGACACTTAGAAATGTGTTTATGGAGCACCTGTACCAAAACTTGTAGCAGTTTCAAAAAAGATAAGATGCATCAATTCTGGATGAACCAAGACTATGGGTACCAGCAGTAATTTGTCTATATGCAAACTACTATAGGCATGTTTATTTCAAAGTCAGTGTTTTCAAATTTATCCTCAGATTTATGTGCTCAGAGACACCAGGTTCTGGCAGTAAGGTGAGTGGGAAAGGGGCTGCAGAGGAAAAAAACGGGGGGGGGGGGGACGACAAGAGAGCCACCATCCTTCCCTTCCCAGGTACTATTTTGCCTGCTGTAGCAGTAGAAAGGGGACAAATTCAAGACAGACCTCCAAGAATTATATTCAATACCTGGGAAAGTATTTTAAAACATTTTCCATATATAGAATCTAATAAAACTGGGGAGGGGCTGTCTTATATTCAAGTAAATACAGTAACTTCCATTAACTTTTCTGTGCAGTTTTCCTCATGGTTACGAACTGAAGAAAAAAACTCTTAAGGCAGTTCAGGCAAGTAACATATTGATGGAACAATATATAATTACATACTACAAGTCTCTATGGTAGGAAACCTACTGAATCACTAAGGTAAGGCCCTTTCCAATGATTCTGTGATATAACCTTAAAATACTACTTGTTTGAGGAGAAAGAGACAGTTTTTATTGCGCTAAACATGTTAAAGTAGCTCTTTAATCACTGTTTATTATTATTACTGGCATAGCAAAACCTTAAAGATATCCTAGTAATTTCAGGAAAAATAAAGAATGCTATGTTTAAACAGAATACCTTGTAGTGTAATCTTGAAAGAATCTGTTCCATTTCCAAGTTTAATTAAAGGATAGGAGAGAGTAACAGTTCCCTAAAAGGGAGAGAAGAGAAAAAAATAATTTACAAAAATAAAAACTCTAAAATGAACCTCTAGGCAACTGTAGGTCACCACAGCAGCACTAAACTATAGATGTATCAAACCATAAATCCAACATTTTTTTTTTGAGCATTAGGCATGACTTAATATCATGCCCTGACAAAACTCTTCATTAGGAAAGGTTTGGAGCAATTTGTTTGGTGTAGGTAGAGAAATTAGCTCTGCAAGGAATGCTGCCAGAAATTATCATGCTAATGTCAACGATTACCTCTGAAACATAGGTCATGTAGTTAAATTAATAATTACAAAGGTAAATTCTGTTAGTTAATCTCATTCACAGAGGAAAAAGGTGGTTTAAAGCAGGACAATTAAACTCTCAGAAGTGATGACAGATTACAAATATTTTGGAGGAAAGTAATAAAAACTTGTACATGAAATCAGAGTCCAGAAACATAAGAAATAAAAGAATCTCACATAAGTAAATAATCCTTTGAATAAACATTTAAATCCTTGGGGGAACAGACTAGAATAGCAGTATTACATAAATCTGGGGATTGTCGGATCATCTATTGAATCAGTCAATGTGAAAGCAGCAAAGGCAGCAAATGCTTTAGTGGCTATAGGGAAAAAACACAAAAAACCCCCCCCACTTCTTATAATGAAACTACATTTGTAGTAAAGTCAGATGAAAGCCTGGAATTACAACAATGAGCTATGATGCCATTCACAATACAAATATACATTAATGCACTTGTTAAAAGAATGTCACCCCAAAATATTCTACTATTTAAAAAAAAAGGAAAGTATGCTATTCATTCATGCTGTGCAGGCTGAATACAGAGATCTTTTAAAAAAAATAAAAAATTGGAGAGAAATTTAGAGGACGAAACAAAAAAGTTTGAAAGTTAAGTCTGTGGTTTATTCAAGAGAATTAGCTCTGCTCAGTGTATAGAAAAACTACCTTGGACAGA
Organism: Crocodylus porosus; assembly: GCF_001723895.1. Classification (NCBI taxonomy): domain Eukaryota; kingdom Metazoa; phylum Chordata; order Crocodylia; family Crocodylidae; genus Crocodylus; species Crocodylus porosus. Next base: position 106,067,003 of record NW_017728931.1, read on the forward strand.
GGAGGAAAGATGCACAGTCTTGCTACAGGGCAGGCCAGTTATTCCCACTAGCTAACCAGAATGAAAGAAGTCATAGTGGTTTTTTAGTGCATCAGGGAAAACATAGTACTGTTTTCCAGCATTTAACCCAAGTGGAAAAAGCTGTCAAAAGAGCTTGTGGAACCACTGACACTTAAGTTGAATAAGGTTAGTTAGTTACTTAATATGGAGATTTTTAGGAGTATAATCAGTCCCATCACAACAAAGGGTAACTAACCAGAACACAAACCCAGAATTATTTATTTCCTCTTATTCACTATTATTCACTAATTAAAGAGTGGATTCACTCTTATTCACTAATTATTCTTATTCACTAAGAAAGGGGTCAATCCATATCCAGAGCTCACTCTCAAGCCCAGAGTTCATTCTTATCCACACCTCACAGTGACTGGTCCACCTCCACTTGTCAGGCCCTTCTTTGCAGATGCACAAGAAGTAAAACACTGACTGAAAGTCTGAACTGTATGAATACAGCTGCAGGAAATCTAGCAATCCTTTCTCAAAAGTGGACACAATGGAAGTCTGGGGTTTTGATTCTGATCCTCCAAGTATTGGAAGTAATAAAAAAAAGATTTAAAATTACATGTACAGACATGTGATTGGAAGATATATTTTAAAAAGAAATGATAAGCATAGTTACAGGCCTTATACATAAACTTCAGATGAACTCCTCAGTGTAAGGTCTGAAACACTAGTTCCCTCTTTCACTTAAACTCTGTGCCTAAAGCTGAGAACACATGCCTAAATGTGAACTTCTCAACTCTTCTAAAACAGTCCCAGTTTAAAATAACTACCAGGCAACTGAATGTCATTATTATAAAATGTGGTATGCTTTATAGTGAGGGACTAAAGAGAAAAAACAATCATATTTTGATGTGGTAGCTGCTATTAGAATTGTCTGTTCATAAAACTGGGAGATTGTATTTCTTCATACAAGAAATGTGAAATACCTTTAAAAGTCACCAGACCAGAAAACTGATTATTATCCAGAGTACTGTTATTTAGGGTTTGTGGGAGCTTTTTGTTTGTTTTTTTAAAATCAAACTCTGAAATCCCTCATATGCTGCAGTTTTCTGTACGAATTAGAAGTTGTATATACATTTGCAGTGTCTAAAATTGAAATCTTTAGACTTAAATCTACATAGATAATGAATACAAGAGGTGGAAAAAAAAAAAAAAAATCAGTGGCAAAATTCTCACATGCTTTAGTGTTGCCATGTTTTTAGCCAAGGTGTGTGAACTCTACATAGCCATTTATACTAATTTATTCCTTAGTCCAGGGAAGAAATAAAAGCAGAGGAACTATTCAGTGAGAACCTACACATTCTTGGTACATTTACCAGAAAGTATGGAAGATACTAAATAGTTACCTTAAAGTATTTGTTGGCGTGATCACAACCCAGTTGCAGATATTTTGAATCCACTCTTTGCAGGTGGCTCGGTAGTGCCGTTTCAGGTGCTCCACTGATGATTTTTAGCATGTGAATAGGCATAGCTGCTTTATCTAGATTATAGTAAAGACAAAAGACATCAATTAATAATATGGCACTAGCTTGTTCATTTAGGAACTATAAGAACTTGCCGCAAATGCTCGGAGGGCAAGCCTGTTCCATTAAAACCTTTCAAAGGGATTGGCCTCAAATGCCTTAGTGCTATTAGCAGGATGAGAAGTATATCAGGTCTGCACTTGCCTAAAGCTAAGATCTCAAGTCAAACCAATCTACTTCCCAAGCATGTCATCATATTTTTCAAATTCATATTAAACTTCTTTAACAAAATCCTGCTCTGCTCATACATAATACTTAAAAGCATATAATTAAAGAAGTGATCATTGTGAATGTCCCTGTCTATAAAATGCATTTTAAATATGAATAATAGACTCTGAAAGACAAAGCCAAAGAAGAAACAACCAACAATCCTGAAAGCCAAAGAAGATGTTTCTGCGTCCTTCTAAACAGTTCATTACCATTCAAAATCTACAAGTTTCTATACAAATAAAGACATGCAATTTGAAAAAAGAGCACAATATACAAACCTCATATGCCTATGTCTAAGTAGATACATTAATGCTGAATATCATATGATAAAAAGTAAGTTTTAGTTAATATTACTTTATTTCCTCATTACTTGGTCCTTTTGGTCTTCGTTTTAAGCTGTCCACTTAATGAAAAGTTACCTGTCTATGGGCACGTCTACATTAGATGCTTCGAGCACAGTACACTAATTCTACTGTGTATAGTGCAGTGGGCAAAACCCATGCTAATGCACAGGAGATGTAATCAACTGCAAATTAGTAGTAGATTTAATTTACTGTGCATTAACATCACAAAAACACTGTTTGTTTGCACTAATGCGCAGTAGCACCAATTATGGTGCATTGTTAGTACCTGTCATTACAGGTACTAAACTTAATACACCATAATTACAGCAAATGAATGTGCAGACACACTCTAAATCTTATCCTTTCACCGGTTTCAGGCAAACTAAGCAAATGATTTATATATTCCGATTGGGGGGGAAAAAAAAAATCACAACACCCCCTTTGTTTGAATGTTCATACTCAATGTCCTACCTTACAATACAGAGTGCTTCCTCCAATTATATTATACACACACACACGTGTACACAGAAAGTTTTAAGAATAAAAAAAAAAATTAAACACCTGATTTTCTGTACTTTAGAAAAGAATTACACTTACTCAATAGGTAACAAACTACATTTTGATTTCACTTTAGAAGAATGATCAGATTTTATTATTTCAGCCCATCCACATTATGTTTCCTACTACTACTTTGAATTCTAGGCATACTGAGCCATTATACAGCATTTATTATTCAATTGCAGAATTGATCAAAAGCTTTCATACTTACTAAGGTAAAAAATGTACATGAAATAGAAAGATGCAGCACACAATAGAGGCAACAAAATAGGAAGAGAAAAACACTTGCACCAAAGTGGAGGCACAGCTTCAAATTTATAATAAGTTAATTTCATGCTAAAAGATATAAACTGGTAGAGCAGGTCCAGATGAGCACGGATATGTGGTATGCAGCACCACAGACCCATCTTCAGCACCACACACTCCACACATGCTGGTGTTCCCTAAGCTGCAAATTTGCCACTGGCAAAAGTCCCCTGCATTTCTGTTATACCATGGGCTTCTTAATCTCAGGCATTATATATGTTAGGCAGCTCTGTCCCATGCTCATGCAGCTGAGCTGTAGAAAGGCATGAGGTCTGCAGTTTGCCTTCGGAAAATATTCTACATAACTGGAGACTGAATCCAGCATGAGGACTCTTTTACACAACAAATATCTCTGTTACCAACTAGCAAGGAGTGCTTCCCCATCAGCTCTGATGGGAAATCCAGAGAGGAAGACAGGCTACTAGTGCTACCAGTATTCCATTAACTCAAATAGTAGAGGTGTATACTTTGGATCTAAGAGATCCAAATCATGCTCAATGAGCCATGTGAAATTCAATAAGATTCTACAGAATAAAAAGCGAATACAGAAATTTTATTTTTAAATGTATACAGGCAATTACATTAAAACAGGCACACTAGTGGTACCTGTACACATACCAGATGTCTGCTCTGACACATGCTAATTAGAGTAATCACAGTTAACGAATCGCAGCTGATTAACATGCTCCAGCACCCTCCGTGTCATATGTATGCAGAGTCCCTGTCCTTCAAAATGGTGGCAAGGGTGCTTTAAGTGAAGTTCATTGAACAAGCTTTAGTTAAAGTGCCCCCCGCTGCCATTTTGAAGCATGGGATGCTGAATACAGATAATGCTGCAGGTACTTTACTTATAGCAGCTCTTTGAGCTACCCTATGACAACACTTTTCATCACATGATCATTTCTGAGATGCCTATATCCTGATTTTTTCACTGCACTTGGTATTTTTTTTTTTATAGCGCCTCATTTAGTATACAGATCTCTCTGACGTAAGCTGCACTTGTGAATGCCGAGTGGTTCTGCACAATTCAGACTGAGTGCCAGAAAGTCAAGGGCAACACAATTATTTGCAATCCGTTTAAGTTCCAGTAAAGTGATGTGCTCAGCAGCATGCACAAACTCGATAAACACAGGAGTAGAATCCAGTTGTCCATGGCAGTACTCAAACTGGCAACACATAACAGCCCTGTCTTCTTCCAGAAGTGTCCATTTCATTCCCCACACTAGATCTGTTCAACTTTAGAGTAGCTGGAGGCATCACACCACACCAGTGGGCTATATGCTATAAGGGCTTCCTGGGACCTGTATCTCATGGGCAGCACAAGCCCTCAACCTACCACTACATCAGCAACAAGTGCTTCTGCTCCTCCCCATCACTGCTACCAAGAAAGCAATCTCACTGTGCTCCTTCCTACAGCGCTACAATGCCCCAGAGACCCCAGACTCCACAGCTACAGGAGCAAAGGGGGGGGGGGGGGCACGAGGAGGTACTGGCAGCCAGACAGGAACCCACAGGCCACATGTTAATCTCTCATGAGCTGCCAGTTGGACAGCCCTGTCCTATAGGAAATTCTCAACTTACCAACAAATAAAACAGATATCTGTTGATAATCAGACCAAAATGATCTATTTACTATGAAATTCAAAACACATTAAAAAAAGTCAGGACACAGGCATCTAAAATTGGGCATCCAAAGTTATTGCACACTTATTACGTTCACATCTTACTGTTTCAGTTCCCAATCTGTACAACAGGGATAATACCATCCCTTCATCTTACGGGGCTGTCATGAAAATAAACGCATTAGTTGTGAAGCCCTTGGATACCACAGTGCTGCCACCACAGAAAAGCCCATGAGGAGATTAATAGTTCTATATCCAATTAAAGGTTGTGCAGCAAAAGGTCTGGGCCTGAAAACTAAGATAGAACATGCTGGCACTGTGCAACATACATTTACACTGGTGTAGACCAGCAGACTACTGCATAAATCTGGCATAGACAGATGTACTGCATAACTCTTACTAGAATCCATGAAATATCAAATGTAAAACTACACCAGTGTAGCTATTGTCTATTCCTTTCCATTCTAGGGTAACCATTTGCTCAATATAAATAAACAATTACCAATTCCTTTACCACCTAGTAGTGAGAGCTGTAATCAATGGGATGGCATCACCCTGGAGGCCCATTTCCAGTGGTGTCCCCCAGGTACCAGTGCTTGGACACGGGGGGGTAGAAAGCTCAATGGTTACATTCACGGACAATACCAAGCTATGGGGAAACGTGGGCATACCAGAGGATGGGGAAAAGATTCAGGATGACCTTGACAGACTGGATTCATGGGCAGAATAAAATCAGATGAGGTTTAACAATGAGAAGTGCAAAGTCCTTCAGCTGGCTAGGAAGAACCCTCAACATAACTACACAATGGGTGATGGTCCATTGGCTAGAACACCATTTGAACGAGAACCAGAGGGTCATGATCGACCGAAAGATTAATGAGCCAAAGGCGTGATGAGGTTTCCAGAAGGGCAAATAGAACTGTGGCATGCATCAGCCAACGTGTGGCCAATAGATCCAGGGAGGAGTTCCTTCCTCTCTATTCGGTGTTGGTGAGGCCTCAGCTGGAGTACTCTGGGCACTTCACTTCAAAAAGGATGTGGATAAGCTTGAGAGGGTACAAAGAATGGTCAAAGGCATAGAAGATAGGCCCTATGACAACATGTTCTGGGAACTGGGCCTATTCAGTTTGAGTAAGAGACGACTGAGAGGCAACTTAATAGTTACCTACAAGTACGTCAGGGTAAGCACCAAGAACTAGGGGAGCAACTCTTCAGGAAGGCACCTCAAGGGAGGATGAAGACCAATGGGCATAAACTAACAGAGGGTAAATTCAGGCTGGACATAAGAAATAACTTTTTCTCTATATGGGTCACCAGAATCTGGAACACACTTCCAGCAGAGGTGGTGCAGTCACTCTCTTGGAGGTGTTCAAGATGATGCTGGATAGGCACCTTGTTGAGCTTGTCTGAGCCCAACAATTTCCTGCCCACAGCAGGGGACCAGACTTGATGATCTTACAGGTCCCTCCAAGTCCTATGATTCTATGAAACCCTGTGATAGCACATACCAAGGCAGCTACACAACAATTTCTAGCTATGTGTGCTCCAAATATCAATGTACTCTAAATCCGAGTGCTAAACCAGTGCAAGGTTAACACCAGGACTACATGTAGTCAGTCCATAAAATGTAGGGAATAACTATACATTCAGACTGGGCAAGGTAAATTCTGTGCGGTGACAGAACCAGGGATCCTCAGGTGGGAGAGGGGGGATAGGGAGCAAAAAATAAAACACAATATAATTAAAGAATGTACTGTAATGCATATGTACAGTACAACAGATGAATACTGCATATTTTGGCATATTCTAAGTTTGCCTGGTATTCATAGTTATAGTTGGTAGGGTCGGAAGGGACCTGAGCAGGTCATCAAGTCCAAACCCCCTGCCACAGCAGGAAAAAGCATTGGGGTCAAAAGACCCCAGCAAGGTGTTCGTCTATTGAAATGTTATTTTTTAAATATTTTTAATAAAATGTTTAGGAACGTAGGCAGTAGTCTGCAATGATAAGGGACATCATACCACAGAAAATAAAAATATACCATGAGTTCTGTAGGCATAAATACTTCTTCCCCATTCTATTATTCCTTCATGAGCCACTATGGGAATTTATACATATGCTCCAGGAGGTGGATAGGTGCTTTAATTAGAGAGGCACTCTAATTAAAGCACCTAGAACATCATGTGCATCAGCATTCCCATGCTGAAAGATGGCAGTAGGGGTGCTTTAACTAAAGCTTGTTCAACAAGCTTTAAAGTGCCCCTGCTGCCATTTTTCAGTGTGGGGACACTGATGCGCGTGACACTGAAGTCCGCTGGAATGTGGTAATTACTACACTCCAGCAGACTCAGTTAATCAAGTCTGCTCTGATGCGTTGTAATTACAATGTGTCAGAGCAGCCTCGCTGACGTGTATAGGTGCCCTATGTGCTTGTGGTAGCTAGGAGGAGATCCTTATAAGAAAGAAAAAAAAATTACAAGGTAGTAATACACCATTATTATTAAGCTGAATAACGCTGCGTCCAAGTGAACAAATAATTGCTGCAACATTATGGCTTCTTATAGCGTAAAAATGTTTCTTTTTGAAACAACTGAATTATGAAAAACTGCAGAGGTCATACATATATAAACCTCCATTTAAAAGGATCAAAAGGAATTTTTGTTTTAACCATTCTAAAAGAGGTTCCTTATTACTGGTGAGACACCTTCAGATATCTGATAAACTTGTAGTTGACTTGTCCTGACCTAAGAAAGAAGTGCCAGTGGGTATTTAGCAAGATGTGATGCCTACAACAAATGCAGATTTTTAATCTTACTTTAATTTATCAAAAAACTTAGTTTGCACTTCACTGATGTGCCACTACGCAATAAACAATGACAACTGATAAAGGAGGTTTTTCTGCAAATATGACCTGTTCACCAAAGAAACAGAGACTATGCCTATATGCCCTGTTATAATGTCAAGATCCTGCATATGACCATTTATTCGCCATAAGAAATTCTTAACTTTCTTTACAGCTGTGTTGTGTCTTCTAGCCACAGCTTTTTGGAGAACTGCCATGTTAAGTAGGGCTGGGTGAAAAATAGTTCTCACAAATAAAATTGAGACATCTTGAAATTTTCACACAGGTGCAGGAAAGAGGGACAAAGACCCTATAATAATCCCTAGTATGATGGCTAGAGCAATTTTCTGAGGTATGGAAAGCCAGGTTCAGGACCGTCTGATTTGGACAGGTGATTTTGACTTAAATCAGTTAAATACTCAGTAAGTGCCCTAACCACTGGATTAACTATTCAGAAAGTCAACCACAGAAAACATAACAGAATAGGTAGAACAGGTAACTAGTAAGCAGGGATCCTGGTTTTCCCCAATAAAAAAACTGCAAATTCTCTGATAAAAACCCCAAAATCTGTGATTAAAATTAAAGGCCCCCCCAGCCCTCATGGTGCCCCTTTCCCCCCCCGCCACTATATCCCCCAACAACCCTGATGGTGTCCCTCTTTCCCTCCACTACAGCCCCACAGCTCTGCTCATGTGTCCCTTGCCCCCCACCCACAGGCCTTGGCCCCCCCAGTCCTGCCAGAGGGAGCCCCCACCTACCAGGGCTATGAGGCCAAGGACCCAGGTCTCCACCCTAAACTATCACCAAATTTTAAGACCTGTGGGGAGCATTTTTCCATACATATAATGTGCACCCCAATTTTCTTCAGCTGGTCTACAGGGCTCAGGTTATATGCATGAAAATACAGTATACGCATTGATCTCCCTTAGAACTCCACACTCAAACCCTCCCAGCATTCTGCTATGGAGAGTTTCATACAAAGATTTTTTTTTAAAAAAGTTTCTTGGAAAAAGAAAAATTATGCAGTAGAAAAAGAATTTACTTCAAATATAATTCTACCAGTAATTTATACAGTAAAAATGAAAAGATAACATTTCAGAACAACATCTGTTAATGACACAATGAAATGAAATCTCCTTAGAAGTTTGACCTTTGCAGTCAAATCCTTGAAATGCTTAGCTCTGCACGCTTTTATTAAATGTAATATTTAGCCAATAAAAGGATGCTTTTTCATGTACACTGGGACATGATGGCATTCTTTTTTTAATTTCAATAAAAGCTATGTCAAGGAAGGAAAAAAGTCCAAAAGATACTTTAAAATATAGTCCATTTGAAATTTAAAAAGCAATAACTAAATCCATGACTAGTAATGTAATTGTTGGCATATCAGACGTGTAATACCTGTGCAATTGTTGGCAGATGGGATGCAGCCGTAGACTAACCCTGTGTACCAGACCCAGCTGCAGAGCAACTGCACATGCTGGCTCAGCCCTATGCATCAAAGGAGTTGAGCTTGCAAGAAGCTGAGCTTGCATGTGGGGTCAAGCTGCAGCCAGATCTGGCAGATGGGCTCAGGTTGGCAGGTGAAGTTGAACTGTGGCTAGATCCAGCACGTAGGGCAGACTAGCATGTGTAACTGGTACACAGGGTTGCTCTGCAGCCATATCTGTTGCATTGACTCCATGCTGGAGCAGGCCTGAAGAAGGACCCCATCCATGAGATCTGGTCTGTAGACTGGCCCCACGCCACTCCAGTGGAGCTTGTCTAAAACAAATCTAAAAACAAAAAGATCACTGAAGTGATACACAACCATGAGTGCTAGGAATTGAAGAGGCAACCAGGACTTGTTGGTCTAATAAAAGATATCATCTCTACTACAAGATGGATTTTGAAAGGGAGAGGGAGATGCTCTCTTAAACAAGTCTACTCATATCAACTCTAAAGAAAGCAGAGGTACTGACTTGACTTTTTCACTGGAAAAAAAAACCCCCTGAAAATTGTTCCCCAGATTATTGTGTGTTGGCAGTTATCTGCTGGTGATCAAGGGCACAAGCAAAAGAAAGCTTGCAAAAGAAAGAAACCCTGATGCCTTGCATAAAGGTCTAATCGACTGTGAAAGCAATTAAACTAATGGCATTCTAAAGAAATTCCGAATTATAAGCAGGGACCTGCTAAATTCAGGGCAGCTGCCTCTCAGTTTTGCAGTTCAGCAGTGTTGGTCACCATTTTTGCGGCAGATCATGGTGCCTCCCCCCTCCCCACCCCTGGCAGAGGGTCTTAGAAGTCCTGCCCTTCCCAGAGATTGATGGATTGCCATCTGAACCCCTCAGCCAGGAGGCAGTGAGGGAGGGGGCGCAATGCTCCATTGAAAAAAAAATCTTCCCAGCCCCTCCCCACCTCCCATGCTTCAGGATGCCAGGGCTTCCTGCCATTTTCTGTCTGCAGCTCCTTTCTCCCTACTTCCCCTCCCCACAGAACAGTATAAGATACTATTAGAATACAACAGAATCTTTCTATAAGCCTCTAGAATTCTAAGACTGCCAGAGGACACATTACCATTTCCTAGAAGAGTTTTCCATAACAGGAAGCAAAACCAGGCCATAAGTATTTTTCATCCTCCTTGTTACAGCTTGTTTATAATAATAAATTAAAGCTATACCAAATAACTATTAGGCCTCATTACTTTGGCTTTTCACTAGCATTTGTATAGGTAAAAATATAAAACAGCATTTTGACAAGAACAGAAACTATCCACTTAGCTTACAGTAAAGATACAACCCATTTAAAACCACTTATTTTCCTGAAACAGATGGAAAGCATACATTCAGGTTTGATACTTTAATGTGATGAAATAGGACACTATGAGAATAAGTTTGAATTATGTAAGATGATGTAAACTTCTAGCAAAGAATACAAGTCACTAGTCAAAGAAATGGTCTTCCTCATTATTCTTCTTTTTCATGTTTATCCTAAACTGTGAACGTAATCCTGAAGAGGCCAAAAGTAATACATTTTAAACTGATTTTTGTTGTTTCAGGATGAGATTTTTTTTTAAAGTCCTTAGTGTTTGTTGATGTAACTACTTGATGCCTCTATAAGATTTCCCACTAAATTTCAATGGGGGCAGAGTTAAGTCAACACAGAGAGCATTTGAAAAATCAAAACAAGCAACAGTCAAAAAAAATACAGTAGCAATTTTAAACACAGTACTACAGCTCTTGGCAGGAATGGGAAAATGGAATAGTTTAAAACAAGGTATTTTGATATGAAAAATCTGCTAATGTACCCACATTTGAAGGTCTTGACTGCCTCAACTAAACTGAAAGCATTGTTTAAAACAAGTTTGGATCTAAAAGGATTTACTACTTTTCAAAAGATTTTGTTACCTACAAAAATATGGCACTGCTGGGGGCACAGATGAACAAATTCATGATGAAATGATAAACTTAGTACTTTGCCTACAGAATCAAGTATTGAAAGCTAAGCTAGAGTGCACATTCAAAGTGCAATAATGATCCTCCACTAACTCGCGACATAGATATTTGTATTCTTCACTAATGGTGTCTTTTGCAGTCTAACTCATTCTACTTCAGGAAGGATCTAATGTGAAATAGCTATAGTGCAATAGCTATTCCAGGTTATTTCCCCATACAGACAAGGAGACTTGCTAAGTAAATCACTGCTATTATACACTTACCTGGTAATGCCTGTTTGATGCAATAAATGAAATATTTACCAGTCCTTGTATATATCAATACTTTATATTATACAATACTATTTACCACTAAGACAAAATCAAAACTAAACCTTACAATGAACTCCAAAAGGACATTTGTGTCTGAATAATTTTACCTAGATGTGCCAAGAAACTGGTATTAGTAGCCTGCTTATCATGATTTCATCCATCAGGAATTAAAACAGCTACTAGAAGAGAATTTAAGGACCAAAATAAGTTTTATTTGAAAATACCTGCTTTTCATTAGATCACCTTCACAACTGAGCTTGTATGCATTTTACCCAGAAACAGCCAAGTAAAACATGTCAAACTTAAATCAGCTAAATTGATCCAACAACTAGTCAAATGGGGGGGGGGGGGAATCTGCACACTTACAAGAGGAAGAAGTTAATTTACCTACAGGATATATGGACAGTAACGTTTTGTTCTGGATATCAACCCAAGCTCTAAATTTGGCATACGGCCTTGATACTGAATTGCTTATAAATTGTTATATTCCTGCAATATCTGATAAACAAATTGAATTTTATTAGTAGATGTTAAGAGTTATGAATCCAGCAAGATGACAAAGCCAGTACAGAAATACAAATCACCCGAGCAAGGGACTCACATAAGAGGGATGGGGATGAGGAGGGGAATGCAACTAGGTTACAGAAAATACAATGTTAGCCAACTAAGCCCGGGTAATACACACCACTAGAGCACGGGAGCTTAGACCACCGATTCACAAAAAACTGAAACTTCCAAACATAAAAACACACACAGCCTGATTTTCATAGCTACCAAGCAACCAAAGCTCCCAGAAGCTTCTTGGATAGGAAGTCAGGATGCAATACCTAGCCCTCCCATCTACAATAACCTTCTGAGTGTGATCTGACACAGTGCTGGGTTCCCAAATCTAGAGTGACTGGTTGCAGCAAGTCTGGTATTCATACTTCTCTACAGAAACTAGCACAATGGAACCGAAATGCCAAATATCTCTATGGCAGTTCAGAGACTGCAGCTCACAGGCTGTCCCCTTCTTCATATCCAAAAATAAGGGCAAGAAACTCCTTGTGCAATGTGTCCAGAGGAGAAAGCAGCTCCTAGCCCACAGACTCTTCACCAGGACCTAAAGACTTAGTAAATCCTAGAGTTTAGCCACATCTTTAAAACTGTTAAATTTCATCAAAACACAGCTATGGAGGTGGACTTTTACCACTGAGTTCAGTCATAGGGGAAGTGCCAGATTTTTGATAGTTCTGAATTTTTGGTATCCAGATTTATGAGGTTATACTGTAGTGGTGTTTCATTTTAATCATGGAAAAACACAGATTTGGGGATTTTTAATCAAAGAACTTGATATTTTTAAACCAAGATAACCAGGATCCTCGAATAATCTACCTTAACGTGGCTAATCTGTCTTCACTTCACATGCGTTAATGACCCTGTGTGCATTTAGATGGTCTTGAAATTAAACTATTCCAACATTCCACTATTCAACCAGTCCTTTTTTCTGCAGTTGTGTTGTCTGTTAGACATTCCTAACAATATCTCTTTTCTACTTCACAGCCCTGCAAACTACTTTTAGCTGTAGCTAAAAACCTTAACTCAGGTGTGGCAATATTAACTCTGGTGTAGAAATGGCTGAGCGCAAAATACTGGAGGCACTGTCAACATGCTCAGGAAAGCTAGATTTTGTTCTACAAATCTGAATAAGAGACATACATTTAACTATGACTAGAGCACTAGTTTAACATTAGGCAAGAAGTCAAAAAATAGTTTGTTGTGTTTTTTAAACTTATTATCTAACAAATTAGTGCACATTCCAATAAATGTATATTGTTTTGATCTTTAACAGGGTAATATAGCATATTAGTAAAACTAGTTTCTTTTTCAACTTGTGAAAAGTGTGCATTAGATACACACACACACTTTGGTTAGTCCATAAGTTGCAAATCTCCCCTGCCTGTTTTATGTGAAGATGTGCCATACCATCTCCATTTTTTCAAAATCCTGGACCAGCCCATGATTAGGACCATACCGGACATGTGCACATGACTCACTAGCTAATTCTAATACTTATAAGCAAAGGAAAAGGCAAAGCAAGTAGAATGGTCATGTACTGCATGCAGACAACAATTTGTGGCAAAGGAGGAGGATTAAGTACAGAGTAAAATCCGGTCTAGTAAGTTTGCCTCTGGAGTATTTTTTCATTTTGTTTTGTAATGGAAGCATAAAATCAAGTGTTATTAATTATTAAGATTTTAGAATTTTTTTATTATTTCTTTTTACTATTCCACAGATAATTGGAATAGTTGAAATTTGTTTTTAAAAGGCATATAACTTTGATACAAATAACACTTCTAGCTTTTCATTTTTATTTGCAATTTGTCACATCCTGTTTACTCTCTTTTCTTGAAAAAGCTAATGGTCATAATTACTTAAAAAGTTACTTATGCCAAGAAATGACAGAATACATATTGAAAATTACACGGTTGATGGGTAAAATGTTTTTTTCAATTAATTTTGTCCTAAGTAACTGTACACCTGTTATAATTTAGTTATTCTTCAACACACTACACCACATTTTGAACTGTGGGAATACAAAGTATGGTATTTTCCTTAAAAAGTAAGGAATAAAAAAAATACTCTAAAAATTTTCTATACCAAGCCTCTGGGTAATTCACAAAAGGACTTGAGTCTCACAAGGAATCTACACCAGATCAGGAAGTTGATCAGAGTTGCCTCAGCTGCCCAACAGGAAACGCCTAGGAAAGGAGTGATAAGAGACCTCGCCCCTGATTTAAGACCTGGGCCCCATTTCTTTCTATGTATAAGGCTATTAAAAAAAATGATAATCACATATAAAGGGCCTTAAACACGAAGCCACTCACAAGCTTATGCAAGGGGGGCATGGGGAAAGGGACTTGATAGTGGGTGTCTACTACAGACCGCCTCACCAGTGGGACGAGCTGGTCAGCTCACGGAGGCAGTAAAGTCAATGGATATGGTTGTCATGGGTGACCTAAACTACCCAAACATCTGCTGGGAGGAGCAGTCAGCCAGGCCCAACCACTCACATAGGTTCCTAGCCAGGATACAGGACCTCCACCTAACCCAAGAGGTGCATAGTCCCACCAGAAGAAATGCTTTGCTGGACTTCGTCCTTGCCACGGACGACAACCTGGTGGGTCATCTGTGGGTACTCGACCACCTGGGCGACAGTGATCATCACCTGCTGGAATTTACTATCCAGCACAGGGTGGTGAAAGCAAGCAGCAAGGCAGAGGTCCTCGACTTCAGGAGGGCTGAATTCTGTAAGCTAAGAAGATTAGTAGGAGAGGAACTGGGGTCTCAGAGCTTCAATGAGATCGGAGTCCAAGACGGGTGGTTGTTCCTCAAGGAGACGATCCTCCGAGCTAAAAGGGAGTCAGTCCCAATGCACACCAAGGGGGGCAGAAGTGCTAAGAAGCCCCCATGACTCGCCAAAGGCATCCAGAGATGCCCGAGGGCAAAAAAGGAGGTGTACAAACAGTGGAAGCAAGGGGCTATCACACCTCCATTGCTCAGGACTGCAGGGAGGCTGTTAGGAAGGCTAAGGCAGAGATGGAGCAGCTAGGGCTAGCAACCAGAATTAAGGATAATAAAAAGTCCTTTTTCAAATACATAGGAAGTAAGAAGAGGGTAACATGGGGCCCTTACAGGATAGGCTTGGCAATCTGGTGATTGTAGCAAACAAAAAAGCTGACCTCTTTAACAAATTCTTTGCCTCCATATTCCTGAACAAGAATCAGGACATCTCTCCCACTAGAACTGAGGACAGACCAAGGAGAGAGAGGCACTACCATGCCTAGGGTCAGGGACGACCCAGTTAGGGAACTTTTGGAGGGGCTGGACATGTTTAAATCAGTAGGTCCAGATGCTCTTCACCTGAGGGTGCTGAGGGAATTGACAGGGGTCATACCAGGCCCCCTGGAACAGCTCTATGAGTGCTCATGGGGCACTGGCCAGGTACCAGAGGATTGGAGAAGGGCCAACATGGTCCCCATTTACAAGAAGGGGAGAAAAGAGGACCTCAGCAATTACAGGCCAGTCAGTCTTACCTCAGGTCCTTGGGAAGACCTTTGAGAAAATTATCAAGGAGCACATCTCCAAGGGCCCAGCAGGGGAGATAATACTCAGGGGCAACCAACATGGGTTCACTGAAGGCAGGTCCTGCCTGATTAACCTGGTTTCTTTTTATGATCAGATCATAAAGACCCTGGATGAGGGTGTTGGGGTAGATGTCATCTTCCTGGACTTTAAGAAGGCCTTTGACATGGTTTCCCACCACACGCTTTTAAAAAAACTTGACTGTAACTGTGGCACTGATGCCTACACAGTCAGATGGGTGACAAACTGGCAGACGGTCGCACCCAGAGAGTGGTGGTGGACGGGTTGTTTTTGACCTGGAGGGCTGTAGACAGTGGAGTCCCCCAGGGCTCAGTCCTGGGGCCTGTACTGTTCAACATCTTTATCAGCAATCTGGATGTGGGTATGGAATGCACACTGTCCAAATTCGCTGATGACACCAAGTTGTGGGGCGAGGTAGGGACACTAGAGGGGAGGCACAGAATCCAGCTAGATCTAGACAGGTTACAGAGGTGGGTGGATGAGAATAAGCTGGAATTTAACACAAACAAGTGCAAGGTACTGCGCATCTAGGGAGAAGGATCCAGCAACACACCTATAGGCTGGGGAACACCCTTCTTGTCAAAATGGTGGCAGAAAGAGATCTTGGAATCATTGTTTGACTCCAGGATAAGCATGAGCTACCAATGCGAAGCAGCAGCCAGTAAGGCTAACCGCACCTTGTCATGCATCTACAGATGCATCACAAGCAGGTCCAGGGAAGTGATCCTTCCCCTCTGTGTGGCATTGGTCAGGCCGCAGTTGGAATACTGCATCCAGTTCTGGGCACCGCACTTCAAGAGGGATGGGGCTAACATTCAGAGGGACCAGAGGAAGGCCACTCACATGGTCAAGAAACAGCAGGGTAGGCCCTACAAAGAGAGGCTAAAAGGCTTAAACTTATTCAGCCTCCACAAGAGAAGGGGATCTGGTGGCTATTTACAAACTCATCAGGGAAGACAAGCGGGAATTGGTGAAAGCTCTGTTTCCCCCGGGCACCACCCAGGGGAACTAGGAATATGGCCACAAATTGTTAGAGAGAAGGTTCAGGCTGGACATCAGGAAACATTACTTTACGGTTAGGGCTGCCAGGCTCTGGAATGTGCTCCCAAGTGAGGTGGTGCTCTCTCCTACCTTGGGGGTCTTCAAGAGGAGGCTGGACAGATATTTGGCTGGGGTTCCTGCCTGGGGCAAGGGTTCGGACCTGATGATGTGTTTAGGTCCCTTCCAGCCCTAAGTGCTATGATACTAAGCTTTTAAAATTAAAGCCACTGGATAAAATACTTTTATTCCTTGAAGCAGGATTCTAAACCAGGTTTCTGTTCTCACCATGTAACCACTAGGGAGACTGTGAGCATGACTGCCTTTCTGACCTATTGAAATGCCATTTCTTCTTAAGGAACCTGAAACAGCTCCCACAGTAAGAGTACCCTCAACACAGAATAGCCTCCAGCGTGGTTGCCAAGTCATCCTCTCAACAGGCAAGAGATGTAGGCTTGAGACAGCAGGAAACTACACTCAGGTCTTTCACATTCTGAATGACTGTTTTAATCACTATGGGATATTTAAAAAAAAAAAAAAAAAAGAGAGACACTTCTTCCCCTCTCTGTTCTTTAGACAGAGCCCAGTCATAAGGCCTCCCCTTACCTACCTTTTGTGTTCAAATCACTCCTTTCTATTTGGAAGCTCTACTCCCTGCAGTCCCTCCATAGCATGTGATGAAGTAAGCTGTTGCTGATGAAACTGTATGCATGTCTGATTTAGTCTAATAGCGCAACTTTGCCTTCTGCCTACCTTGCCTTCTGCTTGGAGCATGCCTCATGGATCAGGCTTCCCCTGACAAGATAGGGGAAGGACCAAAGGACCACACAATTGATGGATATCAATATGGGTTAGGAATACATTAGAAGCTCAGCATCATCAGGACAGAGAGTGCAGGAACACCCAGATGTAGACCTTTAAACACAAAGGGAACGTTGATGCCTCTTGGGTTAGGCAGTGGCTCAGTGGGAGTTCTCAGGATAACTATTTTGGATGCTGGCACCCAAGTACTAGAAGTTCGACAGTATTTCAGCAATAAAACATTTTTTGTGGCACTACCCTTTTGAACTTTATTTGCTACACTTCTGAAATGCTTTTACAATAAAATTGATTACATCTATTTTACACCTATTAAAACTACATCTTAGCATTTGGGGAAAGATATACTAGAAATAAACTCTCATATTATTTGTTATTATTCTCCAGTTCATATTTACTCAACTTCATTAGCAGGCTGCAGCTTACTACTTCATGGACACAATCAATATTGCTGTATACCAGAAAGCAGGCATAGTACAAGTACGACAAATGGGAAAAAAGAAAAATCAGTTAAGTAAGAAAAATAACTATATTACGTTTATCAAGACAATTCATTACTGCTTGTCCATGCTTTTTCAAAAGCATAAAAAGCTAAATCTTGCACAATTAGTGTAGTATAAGGATATATATACAAATATACACACGCACACATATATATACACACACACATACATTTAAAGGTTTCAGTGCAAGACTATTAGGTAGCAAAAGCTCAGTATAAGAAAGTATTCTCACATAGGAACAAGTTTTTATCAGATATCAACATGTGCCCTATATGTGTACTATAACAATTGCACATTAGGACATATGTTGTTGGCTGCAGGGCCTACAGGTTCAGGATTATTATTTTGCAGACTCCCCCTGCACTGGCAGCAAGGCACAATTTTAGCCTCTCCCCACCCCTTCCCAGCCCCCCCCACCCCCTGCCATTAGCTGTGCTCATAAGATATATCTTAAAAGAAAATATAAAAATGTGCCACAGATATTTTGCTTTAGTGTCTGCTATGTATACTCCTCCATTCTCAGTCTCTGTCAGAATCCCTTAATAGCTCCACATCAGTCAGATAAAACAGAAGAGTAGAGAGTACAATGACTGATTCAAGGACAAAGTACCTTAGTCCCTTAATGACTACAAAAACTTAGTATGCTTCCCCCACAGAGCTGCAAGCTCACATCTTCTAACCACAGACCGTAGGACTTTCTTATTCAGAAAAAGTAAGTCCTCTGGGACCCTAACACATCTCCTATATTCTTCATAAAATATGTGAGAAACAGTGCCTTGCACCAACTGCTTGTTAACCATCAACTGCACTGCCGGAAAGGAACACAGGAGTGGCTATATTATATGTTCACATTAACTGATGTGAAGTTTCTCATTCATTCAAAAGCATTTCCACGTTTTCTGTCCAAATAGCTCCTACAAAATACAGCTAGCCTGAACAGAAGGGCACTGATCCAACGGCAAAGGGAACATCAGCAAGTACACCTGGGCAGGACGCTAGGGCAGACTCCTGCTCATACACAAAGTACCACGGACCATTTAGTGTCCAACACCAGTAATTGTGTCATGGGGGGGCACACAATGCTAACACTAGATACAGAGCATAAGAGAAGAGAAACTTGCTCACAGCAGTTGGGAGGAGAGTAGGATGGATGACTTTACCCTGCTGATGAGAATAGGAAAAAACAGGAGGAAGTACAAATCACATTGACATCTAGTATTTTCATCCAGAAAATGCATCATTAAGACAAAGACGGATGTGCTAAGTCAGTGGTTCTCAACTTTTTTCACCAGCAGGCTGCATGGGCAGTGACTGGTCCATCCAGGGGCAGATGGATGGTGGTTCCCATCTAGCCACTCAGGGGAGAGCAGGGGGCACGCTGCCCCGAGCAGGAGGGAGTGGGAAGAGATGGGGGGAGGGAGAGAAGGAGGCATAACTGGCCCTGCAGGCCCCGTGGGAGAGGGTAGAAGGGCATGACTCACCACCCCCCGCCCCCAGGAGGAAGAGGGGCAAGGCCTAGTCTCAAAAGAGAAATAGGGGCATGGCCCGGCCGCACAGCGCTTGAGGTCTGGGAATCTGGCAGGGGGTGGGGGGCTGTATGAATGGCCACCGCTTCCCCACTACCCACGGGCCAAACGCGTGCCTCCGTGGCCACCGAGGTAGCGTCACATCACACACGCGGCGGGCGGTGGTGCTGGAGGCGCGGCCCTGCGACCCCTCCCGGCTCAGCCCGCCCGCGCAGCACCCGCAGGGGAGGGCGCAGGGGTACCTGCCGCGGCTCCAACCCGCAGCGCGCGCGCTCCGCCGGCCTCACTGCGCAGGCCCCGCCATGCCCCGAGCATGCGCCGTGGCCACGCTACCCACCGAGCATGCGCCGTAGTCACAGCTGAAGCCACAAGCCGAACCCTTTCCTCGCCTGTGGCCGGAGGGGGCGGGGCGTGCTGACACGTGCTGGGGGCGGGCCCGTGTCTGCTGGAAGGAGGGAGGGGAGGGGATGGGGGCTTAGGGTCTGACTGGCGCGCGGTTGCCTGCGCCTTCAATACTGGGGGTGCCAGGAAGAGGGCCATACCCAGCCCCTTCTGCTCTGAGGGGTTTGGTCCAAGAGGCCACGCTGCCACGTCAGGGGGTAGCCCACGTCCACGGTGGCGATGGTCTGGCACCTGGTCTGCACGCTCGTGGGTCACGCTCCCCAGGAAGACCTTCAACACCTTCGGGTCTCCTGGCAGAGCAGGATGGAGGCACTTCATGCCACCATGCATGGCGAGCCAGGGGGCAGCCAGCCAACTTGGTGATGCTCACGATGGTGTCACATAGAATTTTGGGGTAACGCTCGCTGCCCCCTTTCCCCAGCCCTGCCCTCTTCGCTGCTGCCGGACAGGGCTCAGCATGCGCAGGCTGCAGTGTCATATCCTGGGGAGCCTGGACGTACGGTCTGTCCCTGTGGAGGCATTGTTTCAACTCCGTGGTTAGTCCACTGCGTTGTACTACAGTCAGGAGGCACGGTAGAGCTAGACTAACTGAATCAGACTCCACCTTGTCTTCTGCCAGACTTGAGACTAAGCCGGCTCACTACCTCCCCATATAGCTGTCCAATTTTATAGCAGTTATACCCTGCTTAACCACATTAGAAAGCGGAAGGGGAAGCAGCTGCCAAAGATCTACTTTTTCAAGCTGGGGAACTGGCGCAAAACATGGCATGTCTATACGTTCATTAACAACTTGGATGAGGGGATAGAAAGCTCAGTGATTAAGTTCCCAGGCGATACTAAGCTGTGGGGAAATGCGGGCACACCAGAGGAAAGGGCAAAGATCCAGGATGACCTTAACAGACTGGATCTATGGGCAGAACAAAATCAGATGAAGTTTAACAGGGAGAAGTGCAAGGTCCTTCACCTGGGTAGGAAGACCCCTCACCACAACTATATGATGGGTGGTGGTCCACTGGCTGGCACAGCATCTGAACAAGACCTGAGGGTCACAATCGACTGGAAGATGGATATGAGCCAACAGTGCGACGAGGCTGCCAGAAGGGCAAATAAAGTTCTGGTGTGCATCAGCTGATGTGTGGCCAATAGATCCAGGGAGGTGCTCCTCTCTCTCTATTCAGTGTCGGTGAGGTCTCAGCTAGAGTACTGTGCCCAGTTCTGGGCACCACACTTAAAGAAGGATGTGGATAAGCTAAAGAGGTTACAAACAAGGGCCACCTGTATGGTTAAGGGCATGGAGGGTAGGCCCTATGAGGAGAGACTCCAGGAACTGGGCCTGTTCAGTGTAAGAAAAGGCTGAGAGGTGACTTGATAGCCGTCTACAAGTACGTTGAGGGGAGCAACAAGAACTAGAAGAGCAACTCATCAGGAGGGCACCTCAAGCAAAGACAAGGAGCAATGGGCATAAACTAATAGAGAGTAAATTCAGGCTGGACATAAGTAAAAACTTCTTCTCTGTAAGGGTCAGCAGAATATGGAACACACTCCCAGCAGAGGTGATGCAGTCACCCTCCTTGGAGGTGCTCAAGACGAGGCTGGACAGGCACCCTGTTCAGCTCATCTGAGCCCAGCAACTTCCTGCTCACTGCAGGGGACCGGACTTGATGATCTTATGGGTCTCTTCCACTTCTATGTTTCTCTGATTATCTATGATGCTAATGCACTTTTGCTAATGTGCATTAAATTGAGCACCTCCACTGTGAGGTACTAGAAAAACGGTGCAGCAGCCTATTTTAATGCATTAGCAAAAGTGCACATTTCTTGGGATGCTTTAATGTGCATTAAAAGAGGCTAGTGCACATTAAAGCACATGTGTAGATGCACCCACAATTTCAGTTACTGTCTCCCTACATTCTCCAGGAGCGCTCCCCCACCCCCCGCTTCATTGTTATGAGACCCTCTAAAAGTAGCTATTGGAAGGTTTGAAAATGTGGGGAGCTCAGTTTCAGTTCAGAGCTGGCAGTAAACAATGCTGTTTAAGCACATAACATTTCCACTGCTGAGCTATTAGGAGCCCTGAAGCTCCCCTCAGTTGCAAAGCTTCTAATAGTTTGTAATGAGTGTTGTTATGACTAGTTTAGATAAATACATGCTTTGCATAAGCACATAGCCTCTAGACTGAAGACACACTACGTGATTACCATTTTCACTCCATTAAAAGATTAGGCTTCCCCCACATTTAAACATAGGAGGAGAAAGTCCCTCACCTTAGGATCAAGTACAAGGCAATGCAGTGCAGTGCAGGGCAGGCAACTACTTGCTGCAGCTTCAGCTCCAGCTCCAGCCCCAGCCCCAGCCCCAGTCCCGGTTGGGGGCAACTGCTGCCTACCCTCCCCTGCTGCTTCCCCACCCCACCCCCGCTCCTCCCTCAGGCTCCTCTCCTTACCTCCACCCCACTCCTCCCTCAGTCTCCCCACCACACCCCCTCTTCCTCACTCCCCTCCTTACCTTTCCTCCTGTACCAGCAGACTGCATCCTCACTGCAGCCAAGTATTGAGCACAGTCCCAGCTCTGCCATGGAGCAGTGGCACCAGCTCTGTACCACTGCTACAGGGCTGGGCTGGAGTCCTGTGCCCCAGGCTGCAGCAGGGGTGGAGCCTGCCAATGCCAGAGTAAAGGTAATTGGGAGGTGGAGGGGCAGAGACGTCGGGGCAGGGGGAAATGGGGGGAAGAGGGGAGCAGGGAGCCAAGGCTGGGGGGGGAGCAGAAGCAGTGAAGAGGGGAGAAGAAGTGGGGCAGGGGCCTAAGGCTACAAGGTGGTAGGCACAAAGGAGGGCTAAGAATGGGGCCAGGGGCAAGCTGCCTGCCTGCACCACCAGCTTCACACTGCCTGCCCCCAGCACATGCCCCACTATTGCCTGTCCCCCACTGCTCCCAACACTGCCTGTCCCCTCACTGCCTTCCCTATTACTCCCTCCAATAATCATGTATAAATTTTCCATGTATACAATCTAATTATTGTGGGCTGTCTTAAATTCAGGGTCATTTTATATTCATGTTAATATGCTAAATGAAGTACATTGTACTGCCACCCACAAAAGTTCAGAAGTCTTGAGGCTGGGCCAAAAGTGTATGTGGTGATTTTGATTTCTCTGTTGATTTTTGAGTCCCCATAGCCCCTTTCCCCACTAAATGTGGGTGTGTGCATGTACACATGTCTGCATGTGTTCACAACTCTCTCACGAGTAAGGCGGCCTGACCGGTTATAGGATAAACAAGTACATACCAGCACAATGGGCCTCTTTACCAAGCTTGGCCAACCCTACAGTTTTCACACAGGAGCTCCCACTGCAGGAAGCACGTGAGCAACTTTTGAGTCCAGGCAAACAACATGTTGGGAGCAGGAAGAGGGGTTGCTGGGTCTCTACCCCAATCCCCCATTATTCCACGTTGCTGGTATACCTATTTGAGATTGGACAGTGGAGAGCACACTCAGCTACTTTGGCTTG
>NW_017728931.1:106090216-106119389 GCF_001723895.1 Crocodylus porosus
GAAAAAAAAAAAGAGAAGCTCCCATAAGTCAAGCACTGCAGAAAATGCAGAAATTAATTCCGAATTCATTTTTGTCTTCATCCCTTAGCTCCAACTCTAGAAGATTCAACTTTTCACAGAGAAAAGCTATCGAGCAGAAGGCATCGGGCCAAGTGGTAATGTGGACAGGCCTAGTGATGTCTAGTGTCAGCTTGTCTGCTGTCCAGTTCACGGACCTTTAGAATCTATAGTTTGCAACGGATTACAAAGAGCAAAGCCAATGCACTGCATTATAGTATTTATCATATGTATACATATCAAAATATGTATTTATCATATACATCTTAAAAATATATAAACTATGTGTCTAGTTAAATATAGCTATATTAAAATGGCAGGAGGCACCAAAACAGGCTGTGAAAACAGAGGTGTTCCTCTTTTTAAGGGAGGACACATGGTCCCCTAGGCAGGATGATGTTTGGAGGAAACATTGACACATGCCAAAAATCCATTTACATTGTGTGCCAATGCAATATTATAACATACATGCACAATATCATGACAGGCAAGCTTTTCCCATCAGACAGATTCAGCCTTTTCACTCTAGGGCCTCTGGTATTTGTCTAGTGCCAGCCTGCTCTCTCTCTCCACAATCCTTTCTACAGTTCCTGCTGACTGAGACAGCTTTCCTTTCTTGCTTCTCATCACTTAACTATTTTAAACAAGTCCCACTGGAAGTCACATCCCTTCTTCTGAATTTCTTTCTCCCTGATCTACCATTTCATTTACACTATATTTAGCTCTCTAAATCATTTAATTTTTACTTTGTAAGAAAGACATTAAAAAGAAAAGTTGCATTTTAAGTATATGTTAAGTAAAGATATCCTCGTGGGATATTCTATGGAATTTCTCTCTCTTTGATTTTCATTACTGACAAGTTACTCGGAAAATGGATTTCTTGTTCTGAATCACTGGCGTTCCCATCTTCCAAGCGTTAATCTCATACCTTCCCTGCAGAACTCAAGGGCTTGATTACAGGAAAACACAATAATAGGCAAGTGTTAGAAAGACAAAAAATAGTCCACTGTCCCATTTTGCATTTATACTATTTTATCCACTCTGAGGGTGGGCAGCAGGGCAGGGAGCCCCAAGCCTGAAGCACTCACCCCACAACCACCCCCTGCCCCGCACACAAATCTGGGGGGCATGTGCCTCCTCAGGCCTCCCTCCGCAGGAGTGCGCAACCCCATTTTTATCATTGCAACCCCAAATGAGGTCGCAACCCCAAGATTGGGAACCACTGCCCTAGTGGCCACTGCACTCGGCTCTCCAGGTTACATTTAACCAAAAGGAGAGCTAACTTCCTTCTTCCCTTGTGATTTTCTAACTGGAAGTGACTGGGAAGCAGATTTTCTACCTGTTCCGTAAAAATCAAATTCTCTTTTTTTTTTATCCCAAATTGGGAACAAAAACCAAATATCAACATTTTTCAAGAGCAGTTAGCTGTTTCCAAAATACACTGTGGTCCCCAGAATCTCCAGCCCTCTACCTGGTAAGCTGAAATCAGCTCCTTGACATCTTGTTCTGAAGGACAAGGGGAATCAGGAGTTGTATGCTACTTAAGTGATGCAGCCAGGCCCAGCAGAGGCTCCCATTATGTCTTGTAGCTCAGAGCAGTGCAGGGTAGCCACCTGAGCAGACTGACCTGGGCCACACTGGTTTCTATCAAACAATATTAAACTAAACCAGGGAGCAAATACAAAATCCCAAAGAAAATCTTAACTACTTAACATTAAACTGAAACCCCAAATAATTAGCAGTTCTTTCAGTCACTGGCAAACTAATCAAGGGGAACTACCATGGAGCCTGATCTGTCTGGAGACTCAGCCAGAGCTGCTGTCCAGGGAGTTTACCACATGCCAGCCAAAAGTAGCAAGTCCTGGGTAGCAAGGCCCACCCTGAATGACCCTGCTGCTCCTTGCCATGAGGGGTTACTGTTTTGCTCCAGGGGCTGTACCATCTACACCTGCCAAAGTAGTAAGTGCTGGGTAGGAAAGCCCACACTGGAGTTTGCTGCCACTCTACAGCTGGGGATCACTGCTCCTTCATCTCCTCCACTAGGACTGAGGGTCTGCCACTCCTCACTGTCACCAGGGGTCAGCACCTGCACCGCAGCTGGGGTCCACTGCTTCACTACTGCCAGGTGTCACCATTGCTGGGGTACTACCACTTTTTTACTACCAAGGGGCTGCTGCTCCCCTTTAGGTTTCCTGTGAAACCACAGCTTTTTTAGGTCCTGATCTACTACAACAGCGGACTCAGAAATTTTATCTCTTTTTTTAATGGCTAACAAGTGTGTACCTGAGAACCCACTACAGAGACTCGTGCTGACAAATATTTTTCCTTTGCGAATCTCATGGCCTTCACACACACTGTCTGTGATGGAACTGAGGGCCACCCCACTACAGACTTCTGCACTAATCACAGAGTGCTGACCGCGCTGTAGCCTTTATGTAATTTCCTCTTTGCAATAATTGTGAGCCTATACACTTTACACTTTTGGAACGGAGGTCCTGTGGACACAAAGATCTGATCCACCTGGCCCTTCACATTTGCACACCTTAAACACAAACAGTAAAAACAGGCACAAGTAGCCCACAAAACCTCCAAACATGTATATTAATAAGGGTATGTAGAAAAAGACTATGCAAAATTACCGTAACAGAACATAACCATAACAATACCTACATAACATCATCAGGGTTATACAGAAACAACCATATAGAGGCAAGAGTGATTCTTAGAAGGATTTATCTATTTAGGGAGTAAAAAAAAAAAATCTCTGGAAACTGAAATAGAGTCTGGAACTGGGAAAATCCCCATGGATGTCCCAAGCAAAGGGATGTGGATCCCTGAACAGACCTATTATCTTTTCCTTCTCAAATTGCTTCTTAAGAGCTGCCACTCTGGTGCCTACAGGAAATTAGCCAAGTAACAGCAAACAGGGCAAGTTATAGTTATGAAAAGACTCATCTATTTATGTATTTATTTATAGAACACATTTTTAAAAATAGCAAGTTGCTTTTAAGCAATTCTCACAACAAACTTACATGATCACACAGTCTTATTAGTATCATCCTGTTTCCTGCTCTCGCTGTCTCTCCTGACTACTTTTTAATCACTACTTTATTGCTGCTTAATATTATTGCTAATGCAAACATTAAGAGCTCTGAGTTTGGCATTGGGCTATTACATATACATGTATATTCTCCCTGCCACCCAGCCACAGCACAGTCTGGAGCTCCCAGCTGCCCTGGTCACGGTATAACATGGCCCAGCACAGGTAGGTAAAGCTCACCACTGCTGAAGCCCTGCAGCCCCAGGATGGATCCAATGGTTCCATGAGCCGTAGTTTTCCAAATCTTGATGTTTTCAATTGAGTTTGGAGGATAGAACAATAACCAGAAGCAGTATATCATCAGAACAAAACTTGCTTGATTTCAGCAGATTTTCCTACTTTCAAATATTTAATTTTAATGTTAATCTTAGTTCGACTTTCCTGTTTCTAATGATTGATTTGTGATAATTCCAACTCAACAAAGTTCTCACTTCCCCCTCCTACTTAAGTTACTGATAAATGACTCACGAACTTAACTCTGTCTTGTTCCAAGTTTTGCATGATATATTCTTAAGAAGCTTTCAAGATTCCTGAAATGTTCTATAATTTTGCAATAGCAACATAATAAAAAAGAATGTTTCTTTTTTATTAAGAAGAGGTCTGAGACTCAGCATTCTATTCTTGGCATTGACTTTCTGCGTGACTTTCAGTAAGTTGTATAGTTTAATATTTAAATGGAGAAAACCATATTTAGGTACTTAAATTGTAATCTGCAGTTCCTATTGCCTCATGATCGGGTTCCTTATGTAAGAATAGGATTGTCAAAAGTGCCTAAGTTAAAGGGACTTGTATTTCTAGCCCACCTGAACAATTTGAAAAATCTCTTTCTTAGGGTGACATTCTTACCCCAGTGAAGACAATCAGAATAATTTCACTGACTTCAGTGGTGTCCAGATTTCCCTGGATGGCTAATATACCTGACTTAGAACACTCAGCCAAGATTTTCAAAGCAGGCCTAAATTTACATTGATCATGGAAGCTGCTGAGTCTTCTCCACTTCTGAAGATCAGGTAGGGTTCTAAATATGGATTTAAGTTACTGCTATGGGTTTGCAGCTTCTAGTTTTGAAAATTCTGGCTCCAAGTCAGTTAGAAATATTGGGAGAGATTGTCAAAAGTATCTTAAGGGACTTGGCTTGAATTTGAAAGATTAATCACTTTTGAAAATTCTACCTGTCCTTGATTTCATGCAAGTATTTTGATTATAAATAATAAGAAAGCAATATTAAAACTACAGGCTATGCTCCATGTTCCTGTACTATATAGAATAAGTTCTGCATGAGATATTTCATAGTCCACAGAAATATTGTTAAATTAAAATTATGCCCATAAAATATTATAAATAATGCAGTCCTCGGGATAGAGTTATTTTCTTCAACCAAGAGTTGCTTCTTTACCTGAGCAAAACAAGCAAACATATTTTGCATAGCTATAGCCAGTAGAGGTGTGTGAAGCAGGCCCTATTTGAGTCGCATTCTGCCTGAGTTGGGGACAGCGATTTGATTTGTTGATTTAGATCACTGTCCCTCATTCGATTCGACCAAATTCTAATCTGAAGAGTCAATGCTTATTTGGAGAATCAGTGATTTAGACATAGACACAGCTTTAAATGTTTTTTCTACATGCCTTGAGGTACCAGTGTGGTTCATGAATGCTGCGATGTTGAGATGGATGGAGCATCC
This sequence comes from Crocodylus porosus, assembly GCF_001723895.1. Taxonomy (NCBI): domain Eukaryota; kingdom Metazoa; phylum Chordata; order Crocodylia; family Crocodylidae; genus Crocodylus; species Crocodylus porosus. Next base: position 106,095,055 of record NW_017728931.1, read on the forward strand.
CATATGAGCACAGGGGCCCTCCCAAAGTGCTCTGCGGCGAACCCAGAAGTGGATCAGAACTATTTCCAATTCACTTCTGGGTCTCCTAGGGAGTGTGCAGGGAGGCCCCTCATGCACCCCCTCCCCAGCTCTACAATCATCTGCAGAGGGACCCCAGGTGCCCCCCCTCCCCAGACCCAGGAGGCACCAGCTGCTAAGCTGGGGGGAGTGCGGCAGGACCCCCCCCCCAGCACGATCTCCAGCAGACCCAGAAGTGGACCGGTAGTGTTTCTGGTCCACTTCTGGGTCTGTTGCCAAGCATGCTGGGGGAGCCTCCTGTGCTTCTGTGGGACACTCCCTGCACCCCAGCATCACAGCATTCACAAGCTGCCTGCTACCTAGAGGTACATAGAAAAAACATTTAAAGCTGTGTCTATGTCTGAATCACCAAATCTTTCCAAATCGATTCGAAGGGTTCCAATTCGATTTGCAGAAATTAAAGGGTCCTCTGATTCAATTTGGATTCAGAGATTCAGCCAGTGAATCAGGCCAAATCGAATCAGGGACCAAAGCTTCACACAGGCCTAATAATCAGCTTCATTGTCTGGCCAACTCTTATTATCGAAGGTATCATTCATTTAAAGCTGTGTTTTAGAAAAGTATGTACAAAGTGCCAATTTTGCTCAATTATGAGAAGACAGAAATCATTTTCACTAAAAAAATAATCTGTTGCTCACTTGACCCTATACACTTTACAGTAGTAAAAAATCCTTATTTTTTAAGAATGATTAAAATGACTACGCTAGACATGTTAGATATTTGCCAGGATTATATTTCTACTAATTGCATGCCTACACACAAAATTCACAAATAATTAATTAGTTATGAAGCACATGGCTATAGCGTACATCTTGCAGTCAAGTTCAGTGTTTAATTATTTGCCTCCTGTAACTGACATTGAGGCACATAGATTTTGTTATGTCATTCTTGGGATATCCAGAATGGAATACCCTATACCAATTAGACTGCAAACAATTATTCTGCATGAAATAAAAATATACATATTCAAAATCTGTATTACTATATCATCTAGATGTTTTTGGCTGGGCTGAGACTCAGTTGTGCTAGTACTGTACAAACACATATTGAGAGACAGACTCCTCCAAAGAATTTATGATCTAAATGTAAAACAGCAATGTCTATCATATGCTTATGGGGGGGGTGGAGGGCGACGGGAGTGACAGCAATACAAACATAATTTAGTTATGCTGGTAATAGCTGTATGTACAATTTATAGGAACCAAAGTGGTTTATATTTGTTGTTTGTATGCCTATAGAAAAATACATATTTTAATTGAACTGGTCCCCAGCTATCAATTTTCAGCACTGGGTAGAAGGGTTCATCGTAGTGATTCTCAAGAAGGCATGATGTTAATTTAGGGTGGCTGTTTCATGAATAAGAGATCATTGAACAAAGTGGAAAGGCATTTTTAAGAGGAAAGACTAACCAATTGATAAAAAGTTAGTAAACAAACAGGAACTGTTAAAATGGTCATTTTCAGTACCAGAGACAAAATTAAAATAATAGAACTCTGAGTGTACACACACATAACATTTAGAGTTGTTTAAATTCAGTTCAAACCCAAAAACAGACAAACAAGTCTGTTAAATTAGTTTAAAGCTGGGTTCTCTTGAAAGTATCAGTGTCAAGTTTAGGCCAATGAAGTTCTTCTGTTCCTCATCTTCTGTGAGGCAGTGGTCGGCCTAGCAATTACTATCTGGATATCCATTATCAAAGTATCAGAAAACAGTCAGGTTAAACAAACCCAGTGTGACGGGGAGCAGCTCAGGGCTGGGACTCACCATTGGGCCGCCCATCTGTCTAAGGCAGTCTGCCCCGATTCACCTGCCACAATAAGGGAGGGTGCCCATTAAGTGCCCTGATGCCTAGGGTATTATACATGGCCCCAACCTTCCCTATAGCATGCCCCATGCCTCACAGATGGCATCCAAAGTGAAAACCATCTCATGCCTGGGCTGCCTGCCTCTACTCACACTCTTTCACTCAGGCCTCCAACTTATGCCCTTTCACTGGGGCTTACATCACTGAACCGTGGGGCTGGTCTCTGCACCTTCATGCACAGCCCTTCAGGCCACCCCTGCGAACCCTACTCTGTACTACATACTCTAAGCCCCCTCTCCCTGGGGTCACTACTCTGCCCCCTTTCAATGGGGCAATGGGGTTTTATGCCCCATGGGACTCAGGTGTCTGTAGACATTCCTGAACCATTCCTGTCCCTACTATGGGGATACCTTAGCTTAGGCTATAAGGCACCCCATACTCACCTTTCACTAGGGAGACAACTGGTGTGGCATTTCCTGGGGACCACCTCCCTCATAAGCAGCCCCACCACACCCTCCATCCCTAGCAGGGTGTAATTTTATGTCATGCCTCAGGACCAGGAACCTCCTCCATCCCCATAACTCCTGCCCTGTACCTCCAAAAGTGTTCTGAGAGCAGCAGCTCCAGCCGGGCAATGCTATCCCTCTGGCTGCTTGCAGAAACTGCTGACCCTACTGCCCAGGGTCTGCTCTTCTCACTAGCATCTGGGCCGTCTTCCCAATCAGGTGGCCTCCTGCTAGCCATGTGACTCCTGATTGGGAGTGCAATCACCTGCAGGCTGCCTTATTGCCTGCTCTGGTCCCTAAAGTGGTGGGCACCAAAGGTGCCATGCCACACTCAGATATACAAATAATAATATACTTCCCCACAGGGCAAGTGTAAGATCTTTTACTCCATGGATGTATCTTGGGAAGCTTCAGGCAGGGACTCAAGAATACTTAGCGAAAATCCTAATCAAGGTTTTGGAGTATGCCACCCTTTCTGGTCCTCTGGGATGTCCCAGTCAATGTCTATAAAATAATATAAGCCAACACAGGGATCTCTGCCCCCTTGACTGGGTTTGAAAACAAAGACAAACCCTTCCGAGGTTTTAACGAATAAAGAGAAAATAACATTTGCATGCATAGGCCTCTGTAGAGGCAACTCTTCTCAGACTGCAGTACTCGGCTCTTCCAGAGTTCCAGCCCCCCTTTCAAGGATGAGGGCAGCCCTGTAGGTGGAGACTCCAGTCTCAGTCCCTTTGATTCTCTCCACCTTGGGGTACCTCAGGAGGTGTCTGAACCCTCCCTATAGCAGGCTCTTCCTCCCCCGCTTTCCTCTTGTAGTCGGCTCTCACTCCCAGCTCTGGCTCCTTGCCCAGGGCTGCATCTCCCAGCTTTTCCTCCCTGTACTGGACTCTGTCTTCTGACTCTGCTTCTCTCTTCCAGCTTTGCCTCCCTGCTCTGGACTGCATCTCCTTTTATCCTATGGGCACAGCGTGGATCCCTGAAGTCATTGGTCGCACGTCCTTGGTGTGATCCTCGGCCAGAAGCAGCACACAGTTATAAACCAGTGTTCCTGAGGCCTGTTCTGCTGAACTGTGGTTGTCAGTTGCAGTTTCAACACAACAGCCCAGAATCTCGCCATCACAGCTGCTATGATACAGGTCTTGAATTCTACTTAAAGACCACTCACTCCCTACTGTGTCCTCACTCCCTACTCAACCACAACCCTTATTCCCCTCTCCTTTCCAATGTTACCTATCAATTCTGTATTCCTGGGGAACCTGGCACTGTACCCAGCCTGTCTGACTCAGGAAGGACTCCCCATCCCACCCCCACCTCTGCCTGAACCAGAACCGATCAGAAGAAGGACTTACAAAAGGCAATGAAGATACAGTGAGAGATGCACCTAAACCCCTCCAGATAAGGGTGACAGAATTAAGGCAACTTTCTAGTCTCATTTGCATCAGAGATGGGAAATGGAGGCACCTCCATTAGCATTCAGAATGGAGAACAGAGATTCCAAGGCAGGGACCGCATTGAACTCTGGGACCAGAGAAGCAGGGGAGCACTGCATAATGGGGGATCCCTGCTCCAAATGCTAATCAACTTGCAACTGCACACACCCAGCTCAGCATTTATCAAACCAGTTCTAGTGATGACTCCTTTATTGGTACCCAAAACACTGAATCTGCCTGTTTGCATTGTGATATCCCTCAGGGTAACACTACCCATAGCTAGGAATGATCAGCTCCCGTTGCCCAGCATAACAAAAAAACTCTGGTATACTCCCTTGAGCCATTGTTTACCCATAAACAAACGTAGTGTTGTCCCTTGAACCATTATTATTTCCCTACACCACCCCCTACCCAAACTCAAGTTTCTGTTCTGGTGCTTGGATCCAAAAGCTGCATCAGTTCCACTGGGACTTACCTTCTCATTTCCTGCCTGCAACACCTTCACTGATCATGCTGGGGGCTCTGCCTGTCTCAAACCAGCTGGACCCGAAGCTGAACAGCTTGTCTGCAAGCTCCCCAAACACCTGGGAACCTCGACCAGTTCAAGCTTTGCTGAGTGGTGAAACCCCAACTCTCTCTCTCTCTCTATCCCACTTTCTAAACCTCAGACTTCTTTAATCCCCTTCTCTCTCCCTGTCTCTCTTACTCTAGGTACAGCTTTCTAAACCTAATTTATGCTCATCAAACTTAAGCTAGACTTCCCCAAATACGCAATTGAAACTGTGTAATATTGTAACTGCTTGGTTCATTTGTCTCTCCTTGTCTGGCTATTACTGCTAATGTTATTACAAGTTTAATATACCTGGTAATAAAATAACTTTCATGGCCAAGCTGAATCCCCTACTCTCTCTGAGCCTCACTTACTGTTCCTTCTTCTCAACCTCTCCTTTTGCTCTGCAGCAACACTTCTTTTACCTAAGCCAAAGATCCCTGCAAAGCCCAAAAATCCTGTGGGGTTTGCTCATCAAGGGAGTTACTACCAGGACAATTAGGGCAAGAGATTGGGAAGTGCTGAGCCAGGGCATGTGAGGGTGTCAGCCTGTTAATGCTGATTGACCCAGCCCAGCTCAGACGTGCTCTGTTCCTGTGCTGAGTCTAGGGCACATGAGGGTGTCAGCCAGGCATTGCTGAGTAACCCTACTCAGACATGCTCTGTTAGCTTATGTACATGTGTCTGGCTGCATTTTATTGTTGCCCTGCTGAACTAAGCTCTGTGCTGAGCCTGGGGCACATGAGGGTGTCAGCCTGGAAATGCTGAGTAACCCTGCCCGCTCAGATATGCTGTGTGTGTGTTTGATCAATTTGGTGGGTGGAGGAACGCAGTCCCATTGAAACTAAACCCTACAAGGTAGCTCCATTGGGGGTGAGGACTTGCAGAAGGGAGAGATAAGCTCCATATAGAAACACAAGTGACACAAGCAGTACATTGATAGAATCACAGAGACCCCAGAACCGTAACTAATAAATGAGTGTACCCCAAAGGGACAGGCAAACGTGGTTAACACCAAGTCCAAACACTCTCCATTTTCCAAGCATCCTAAGCCAGTCAAGCACAATGAAGAGTTTGGTGTCAAGTGCAGGCTACTGGACATTATTAAACTCTTCTAAGAGTGACCTCCGAAGTGTGGGTACAAAACTTCTCCCATGTCCACTCACCAACCGTAAGGTATCCTGGGATGAGAGCCAGAGCACTTCAGTGTCTAAAAGATGATCATTCTACCTAGAATGCCAGCGCGCTGTATTCAGGATGACCTGCGTATTATCCAGAATGACCTAGATAAACTGGAGAAATGGTTCAAAATCAATCAGATGACATTCAGCAAGGAAAACTGCAAGGTCCTGGACATGGAATGGAATAATTGCATGCACAGATATAGACTAGGAAATGATTGGCTAATCTGCAGAACTACAGAGAATAGCTGGGGTTAACAGTGCATATAAACCAACTGTATGCCAACAGCATACTGGGTTGTGTTAATAATGTGTCTCTTGCAAAACAAGCAAAATGATTTTTCCAAACTACTGGGCCCTGATGAAGCCTCACCTGGAGCACCATGTCCAGTTTGAGGCCCCACACTTCAAGATATAGGCAGACTGAAAAGACTTCAGTGGAGAGCAGCAAAATTATTAGTGGCTTAGGAACTATGACTTAGGAAGAAAGGCTAGAAGAATTAGGGTTATTTAGTATGGAGAAGAAAAGGCTGAGGAGGGGATCTGATAACAGTCTTCAAATTTCAAAGAAGATTGAGATGGACTATATTCTGTGGCCGTAGGGGACAGGAGTAGAAACAGTGCCCTCAAACTGCAGCACAAGACATTTAGGCTGGAGTTTAGGAAGAACTTGCTCACTATCTGGGGCAGCTAAGCATTGAAACAGTTTACCTAGAGATGTTATGGACTCTTCATCGCTGGAAATTATCACAAGCAGATTAGACAGACACTTGACTGAAATGGTTTGTCAGCGATGATCTTGCCTTTAGCAGCAGGCTGTACTATGTGACCTTATGAGGTCCCTTCCAGCCCTATTTTCCTATGAGCCTATGACTTCTCACCCACAGTGATTGTGAACCAACTCTGAAACAGTGACATTTAGGAACAGTCCAATTGTTACATGTGTCCAAACCCAGAACAAGTAGCTAAGTATTGTTAATAATTACTGCTGAATTGGTGGTTTCACATCCCAAAGTTCTGTAACCTTTTGTACAGATAATTTTCATATTTGCAACTAACAAAGTGGATCCAGTGCAACTGAGATCAGAATCTTAATCGGTGCCTCATGTTTATTACAATTTACTGTACTGTATTAAAAGGCGAGTCTTTCTATTTTGCCCGTGCTAATGGCTATAAATTAATGTCCTATTTACAACAGTATTTGAACCTTATGGGTCATAGTCTTATGGTGTTCTAGAACACACACTCAATTTTTTTCTAAACGGGTTGCTGCTTCCATGTTTGTGGAAATCTTGGTTAATAGAATGTTATGCAAAGATATAACAGGGTAGCTCTGTGCCCTGAGCAGCTGCAACACACAGGGCGCCTCTACACATGCACAGTTACTGCACAGTAACCTAAATTACTGAGCTGAAACCAACCATTACTGCAGAGTACAGGCACATCTACACATGCATGTCTGTACTGCTCAATAAATATGGCGATTTACATCAATTTGGGCATAAATTTGATACCTGCATGATACAAGTATCAGATTTATGCTTGATTAGTTACTGCACAGTGATGCAGGTGTAGACATTTTACTGCACAGTAACACTGTGTCTGTGGACTGATTGGGACTAACTTTAGTCCCAAGTCAGACCACACTCAGTGTTCATGCACTTTAATGCCTGCATGTTGTTGAGAAGGGTCCAGGCAGCTGGCTGAGCCAAGCTGATGGTCTCCTTGGTCACGATGAGTTGGCCGGGTGGGGGCAAATTGGATGCGAACAGGTTGGGATTAGCGGCAGTTGAGTCGGGGTGGCACAAAAGCTTGATGGTTGTAAACAAGCAGATTTATTGACTTACGCTTTGGTGGCGCAGGTACAGATGCTTCTTCTTGTTACAGTTATACAACAAACAAGGGGGTCTGTCCACTCACGAGGTTCGGCAAACAAGCCCTTGCTCTCTACCCCTGGGACTTGCCCAGGGATAGATGCAACTGCCTGATGCCTAGTCCAAGAGTTAGGAGACAGCCCATGAAAAGGGATAACGAACAAACAAAACTGTAACTGAACACGGAGAGAGTTGGTGGTCCAGTGGGTAGCCGAAGTCAGTAGCCAGTCAAGAAATAGCAGGAGTCCGATGAGGTGATCTGAAGTCGTAACCAGGTCGAGCAGGCCGAAGGTCGAATGCCAATGGGTCGAAATGGAGAAACGGTATCGATGCGAAGCGAGAGGCAGGCGAGGAGGAGACCGGTAGGCCTAAGGGCCTAGCTAAGAGACAGCACTGTGACGAGCAGTCACTATCTCTAGCCACGCAGGTTGTCTCTGAGACAGTCTCTGGCAAGCCAGTCTCTGTCACAGAGTTCCCGGGTCTCCCCACCAGGGAGGGGCTCAACAACTTCTAAAGCAGTCCTGTGGCCAATCAGGCTGCATGACTGAGTGAATTTTCCAGAAGGGTGACCTCATTCCAGTTAGTCTCTGAGCATGCCCAGCTGCAAGCTCTGTGAGGCAACTGAGTCTGCACCAGAGAAAAACTAGGTCAGGCCTGAGTGACAGGCCGACAGGTCATGAAAAGGGCACCTGCAAGGCCCGTCATCATGGCACATGCCTGGTAGCTTCTGTCTTGGCAGCACACACAGAGCAAATTTCTCTGACACATGTGTAGACACTGGCCTATGTGCAGTAAATTTAATGCGACATAATTGCACATGTAGACGTGCACACAGAGAAACACCAGGTGCAGTACTACTAGCAGCAGCAGCACATCTTAGCTGCCAGCTGCAGCAGCTACTATTTTGTTCCCCCCACCAGCAGTGGCAGTACCTGAGGCTGTTGCCCCAGTCACCGCCCCCTCCCACACACACAGAGTTATGCTTCTGGTGTTATATTTGTATAGAATGCTTTACCACTCCAGCCTTTAATGGACTTATGAGCAGACTCATGTGTATCAATGTCTCACCAGAAGAATGCAGATTTCAATGGATTGCTATGAAATAGAAGGGTGTAGAAGCAGTCAAACTGATGAAAAGACAGGTTTCAGAAGAGAAAAGGGAAAAGAAATAAGACAGCAACCAGGAAAGAATGAGAATGAGGTAGGGCCATTCCTCAGTTGACTGTGTGAGGGCACTGTGACAGCCATGACTGGTCAAGTGATTATGGAGGTACCTGTTAGCAACTCCATAGTTAGAGTTACAGTTCTAAAATGCACTTAATAGGAGCATAAATTCTTAGTTTTTCTGTAAAAGTAGGTGGCCAAGTATTGGTGCACAATTTCATGCAGGATTAGTTTTTATGCCCTTTGAATATGCTGAAACACCTCTGGCTACCTCTGGCAAATAAAACTGATGTTAACAGAAAATAAGCTAACATTGTAGTTAGTGTAAGATTTTGGAACTTGATCCAAAGTGTTTTGAAGTCAATTTAAGACTTTGTATTGATTTCACTGTGCCTTGGTTCAAATATCTCCAAAAGGATATTTGATAATAGATATTTTTGCCACAATTTAAAAGGCAGCATCTACTTCTTTGTTTAAAATGAGACATCTTTGTTTCCTAAATTAATACATCTGCCAGTTATGTTCTCATTGCATTTGTGTACTTGACAAATTAGTTTAGCGGTATCATCCTATTGTCAAAAGTGCAAACAAATCAATTAATTTTATATTGTCCTCCCAATACCATTCTATGGAAGGAAACAATAGCTAGGTATTTGTCTGCATAACTGTTCAATAGCTATAATGCTCCTTAGCTCTTGATGATAGTACAGTATTGTTCTTTGTACTAAAATTTCAGCTGTCTGATTAGTGACAGCAGTATGTATTGTCTTTGCTGATGAAATACTTTGTGTGATTATATTAGCTAAAGAAGTTACTGCAGAAATGAATCTATTTGGGATTAGTTCACATTTAGTAGTTAATGACTTCGTATGCTGCATGTTTTGGGATAATATTAATAGGAAAAAAATACTATGGAAGCAATGAATCCTTTTTTGTACTGCAAATACAGGAATAAATGTAACATTAATATGTTACCAAGAGTAAGCGCAACATTAATATGCACCAGCTAATTAGAATCAAAATGGTGTCACAGAGGATTTTAAATATTTAAAGCTCATATATAATGATGGAACATTCATTAGCACAACACATGCTCATAACGTGAAAATTTTAAGTGCACTCAGGTGGCAGAAGACAGTAAACAACAATCTCAGGCTTGCACCTTCAGGGTTATATTTTCGAACAGGCATTGAAACAGTTTTGGTGAGAAGCTGCGTACACAGATAAGCAGATCTATTTTCAGAAAAGCTACTTCATGGTGATCTTAAATTAAAAAAAAAAAGATTTATTTCCTTATGGTATATATCAAAGGTTGGGAATATTTTCTGTTTTTAAAAATATTTTATAATTGGTTCATGTACTTCAGAAATGAACTTTCTCTTCCATTATACCTGTAGGAGGTAAAGGATAACTCAGAATGATTGCCAGATCAAGCCTAGAAGCCCAAGCTCAAAACATAAATGCTGATCAAGGCACATAAATACATGACAAAAATAACTTATACATGAGCTGCAATGAGCTCCATGTGACATCCCACATAACTTAGAATAAGGTATTTGCTTAATCATCCTGCTGAATGGAAGACTTGGGTCAGACTTTCAAAACAGTTTAGGCATCTAAGCAGTTTTGAAAATCTGACCCAAATCCCCTATGTAGAGTAACTACCTAAATCCCCTTGATTTAAATGGGGATGAGGTACATGGCTTTAGGCACTTTGGAAAATCCAGAGGCCCTGCTCTGCAACTTTACAAAGCAAATATCTTTGAAGTCTGGGCCATATGCTTCAATTCTGCTACCTTATTTAATAGACTAGATGTTTAGGCTATGACCCAAATCCTATTTTGCCTCTGATTTAGATTTCTATTTGCCTCCAGTTAGGCATCCGTCTCAGACAACCTGGCCCCATTTCACCTCCAAGACATTAGTTTGCCACTCCCTCACTGGACAGACCCACCACTGTGCACATCCTTCCAGGGACCCATGCTGACCTGTGTCTCTGCATGGGTCAATGTGGGATGGGTCCCAGCCAGGAGGAACTGGGAGTTCCCTACTTACTGAGATGCACCCTGAGATGTTTCCTGCAAAATGACATGCATCTCAAGCCATGTCTCTTTAACTAGCAAAATCCAGGCATGCACACCAAGCTTGAGGGGCTCAATCATGCCAGGGAGTTCCCCAGGGTTCACAAGATTGGGCCCCCTGAGCCTCCAGAGCACTTGCCAAGGGTGGCTGGTGAGTGCAGGCAGCTCTGGCTGCTGCCACCAGGAAACAGATATCCGCTGCAGTAAAGTGGCAGAATTTCATAGTTTCATAGTTCCTAGGGTCGGAAGGGACCTGAGTAGATCATCTAGTCCGACCCCCTGCCATGGCAGGAAGGAGTACTGGGGTCAAACAACCCCAGCAAAGTGTACATCTAACCTCCTCTTAAAGACGCCCAGGGTAGGAGCCAGCACCACTTCTCTTGGAAGTTGGTTCCAGATCCTGACCGTGAAGTAGCACCTCCTGATATCTAGCCTAAATCTACCCTCTGCCAGCTTGTGACCATTATTCCTGGTCACTCCTGGCAGTGCTTGGGGGAACAGGGACTTTCCCAGTGCCTGCTGATCCCCCCTGACTAGTTTATAACAGGCCACTAGATTCCCCCCTCAGCCTTCTCTTGTGGAGGCTGAACAGGTTCAGGTCCCGTAGCCTCTCCTCGTAAGGCCTGCCCTGTTGTCCCCTGTTGTCCACATCCCTCTTGAAGTGCGGTGCCTAGAACTGGACACAGTACTCCAACTGCGGCCTGATCAGTGCCGCATAGAGAGGGAGGATCACCTCCTTAGACCTGCTTGAGATGCATCTGTGGATGCATGACAAAGTGCGGTTGGCCTTCCTGACTGCACCCCCACACTGCCGGCCCATGTTCATTTTGGCATCAATGATGACTCCAAGATCCCTTTCCGCCTCTGTACTGACAAGGAGAGAGTTCCGCAGCTTGTAGGTATGGTGCTGGTTGCTCCTCCCCAGGTGCATCACTTTGCACTTGTCATTGTTGAATCCCATCCTATTCTCATCCACCCACCCCTAACCTGTCTAGGTTTATTACTACCTTTATTACTACCTTAATTTATTACTACCTTTGTCACTGCCACAAATTTGGGCATTTGTGGTGGCACAAGAGCAGGGAAGGGTGCCATCTGTTTCCACCCAGGAATCCTGGGTTCCTGTTCCTGCTCCTACAAGTGGTTATCTGTTTTTTCCAATGACTTTCATGTAAAATACATAAGCAATCCTATTGCCATAGACCAGATCCCAGGTCTCCCCCTTCCCAGTTAATTGCCTAACTACACTGCAGGGTCACATTTCTTTTTGCTTCTTCCCTGGACTGTTCATGAAATTTGCATTAAATGGGCTCTGAACAAGAAAGATAGACAGCATTGGGCACACCTACATGTGCTATTAGCACATAGCAATAAGCTCCAGTGCAGTTTGCACTGGACTTTATTGCTCCTGGGTGCAGCATTTACATGTATGCCCAGGACCGCAGCACAATGAGCTGGGGCAGAACAGCCCCATCTGGCAGAGGGCCTGGGGGAGGATCACCTTGCCAACCCAGGGCTGCTCCAACCTGGCTAAATGTGCTGCAGAGGGGCTGGCTGGGTCACAAGGGTGCTACATTTCAAGGCTAGCTGGCAGGCAGTTCCTGTACAATAGCACCTTCATGCCTGAGCCAGCCCTGGTCACTGTCACCATGTGTGTTTTGGGGCATGTAACTGCTCCAATGTAGGATAGAACTTGTTCTGCACAGTACTATCCTACAGCAGAGTTATTTTACTGTGCCCTAAAGTAAAGTAAAGTAAAGCTTTACTGTGGAGCTAATTAGTCAGTGTTGCAGTAAAGCACACGTGTAGATGCACTCACAGATTCTTAATTTTAAATGTATGTAAAAGTGTTTCCAGGATTGGGGCTATTAACTATACAATATAAAGGTAAAGATTTTACAAAGAAAAGAAAATAGGAATGCAGAGTTTTACCTATACTCAATGTGGTTGAATTAATATTGCTATAGAAAACATAGATCTGCTTCTCTTATTTACATGCATTTTATGCTGCTGCAGCTACACTGATTTCAGCAGGGTTTACACTATTTCCTCAATTTTTCTTTCCTGACCCTTGTGCTTTTCATTTTTACTCTTAAATTTGCATTAAGGTTTGCATCTCATACACCTATTTGTTTTAATAAGGCATAAAAGAATAAAGAGAAAGGAAAATTAAATAAATTCAAAAGTAAAGAAGGGAGGCGAGGAAGTTCTGTTAACAGTGACTCAGCATATATATAATCTTTAGAAGCATCTCAGTGTTGTTAAGTATTAGGATCAGCAAAGAACTTCTAAATCATTTTCATGGGACTTCCTTGTAGGAGGCATTTTAGGCATTCTCTAAGACATCCTTAATTCAGAAGGTCTTAACTCAAAGGCTTTAACCAGTTGAGGACACCTTAAAACTGAAGCAGTTCAGGGAGCAGCCAGCACTCTTAATCTCTTTAGCTTCAGGTCTCTTATGAAAAACTGCACAGAAATTGTTCTGTCATTCATGACTGACCCTCCCACTTCAAAACTTTCATAACTTTAAAAATACTGACCCATTTCCCTTTTATTTTTAATTGTTTTCATGTTTTATTTCTCAAGACAAATAATAAATCTAGCCAAGCTTCAAGTTTCTATGTTTAGCCATTATTGAGAAATACAAGCACAATATTTAAAAGAACAATGGAAATGCATACTTTTAAAATATAAAAGCAGCTGAAGTGTTATTCAGACTTTTAAAAAAAAATTTCTTTTGGAGGCAGGCCATAATTACACCTCAAAATAATTATATGAGCAACGCAGAAGGGGATGGGGATTATAATCAAAAACATTTCTTCACATTTACTTTAGCACCTGGCAAACAAATGTTATGATGTATTTTTTTGATTTTGCCTCCCAAAAACTGCCGGACACCCTGATCTGCAATACCTCTTAAGGACTTCCCAAGATGAAAATTACAAAACCACTTTGGGTAATCATTCCAATGCTGAACCACCCTCATAGTTAGAAAGAAATTCCTAATATCCAATTTAAATTTCCCTCATTGCAATTTATTGCTATTACCTCTTGTTCTGTTCTCTGTGGACACAAAATAGTCTATCAGCATCTTCTTTATAGCCATCCTTAATGTCTTTGGGGACTGTTTACAAATCCTGCCTCAGACTTGATCCACCCCCTTGATCAATAGGAATAGATTCTTAGGACCTGATCCTTCCAGATGCTGATCTTTTCAGAGTGATACTGAAGGTATGTCCATACAGCACAAGTCTGTGCCATGAGGAAACATCCCATGCTAGTTCTGTGCATGCACAGCTGCATTGCTGCATGTAATAGCTTATTATTAAGTTAGAACTACATTTAGCATTCCCATCATTAGCATGCTAATTAGTGCATTATCCTGCACAAACTGATGCATTAACGTGGGTATTTTACTTCAGATTCTGGAGTTAATGGGGTATCTCTGGTTAACATGGCCTAGTCCCATAAACATTGCATTTGTGACCTAAATTTTTATTAGGGTGTTGTTATATGTAACAACTTAAATACATGTTCATGGCCCTTAAACCAGGAGTGTCCACAAATTAAGGCAAGGAAATGCATGCTAAGGGCTCTTTGAGTGGCTTAGAGATAATCCTTTTCCATCAAGAATGATGTCTAACTAGTTTTTGGTAGTTCAGATTGTGGTCACATGAAACTTAGATTGTTCAGAACCAGTTAGAAGTGGTTTTCCAGCATCCCAGGAGGCACCACTCCCAATTGCTGTATCTTCCCTGCCAGTGACAGCAGCTAAAGGGAAGAATGTCCCCTCCTCTCCCATTCCAAGCTCTTGCTGGATGCCGGGGCTCCCTCCTACCCCACAGGACTCCCCTTCTGCTCATCTCTCTCAGGACTTCCCCCTTGCCCATTCCCCCAAACCCTGGGGCTACCCCTCCAAAGGCAGGTCAAATCAGTGCTCATTACAGGGTTATTAACCCTTAATGTGTGACTACTCAAAGCACATGCTTTTAACACCAATTAAAATTAGCATGCGCTAAATGTAACATGTGACAAGGCCCTTAAACTGCACTGAATAGTATTTCTAGGCTGGTTTTAACACTTTCAGTATTGTCTGAAGGAAAAGGAGGAGTCTACGTTTGCACTGGAAAACTATAACAAATCTGACAATAGGGTTATTGTGCCTCCACAATGCAGCAACACTTGGTGGGAAGATAGGTCTGAAGAGAGACTCTTGACGAGCCTCATATTTTCATATTAACTCAGCCTTTGAATTATATTCTGAATGTCTTGCTTTTCTGTCTCTGAATGTATTAGTTACATTTGATTGGACATAGTGGGTGTGTCCAGAGGACTGGGAACATGTGGTATGCAATGTCACTGACCCACCTGCAGCACTACACACCGCACATGCTACACATGCAGGCATTCCATGTGCTGCTAATTTGCAGGAAGGGCTCGGGGGGGGGGGACGTTGGCACTGGTGCCTGGTGTCAAAAAAAACCTGCACTTAAAAAAAGTGGGTTGGTGCACATGGTGGCAGCACACACCACCTGAAACTGAAGCCTGGCCAGCCAGCACCACACTGGCTGCCAGCCAGCTCCTTGCTGCTAGATCACCCCAGCTGCAGCCCCTGGAGGAGCCCAGGCTCCCAGGTAAGGCTGCTGGGGCCAGCCCAAGTGCTGGACCCATAGCCTTCCCTACCCTCCCAGGACAATGGTGCCACATGCCGGAGTGTGCATGCACAAGTGTTCCCTGGGGACAAGTAGCAGAGCCACGTATTGTGCTGCTGCTGTTTATCCCAGGGGGAAAGTGCATTCTCTGTCATGGGGATACAACCAGTGTGTTTATAAGATTTTATCTTATTCTATACCGATTTGCATGATTTTTCAATTTTTGGTTAGCTGTTCTTCATATATCAACAATAGTAACAGCTTGCATGGCATGTGGATTTTATTTTTACTAGGGTTTAAATAGTATTTTTAAATACCAAATAAAAATTCACAAATACATTTTTTTAATTCATAGTATATAGGGTTGGAAGGGACCTGAGCAGATCATCAAGTCCGACCCCCTGCCATGGCAGGAAAGACTACTGGGGTCAGACAACCCCAGCAAGGTGTACATCCAGCCTCCTCTTAAAGACCCCCAGGGTAGGAGCCAGCACCACTTCTCTTGGAAGTTGATTTCAGATCCTAGCTGCCCTGACAGTGAAGTAGCACCTCCTGATGTCTAGCCTGAATCTACCCTCTGCCAGCTTGTGACTGCTATTTCTTGTCATTCCTGGGAGTGCTTGGGGGACTCCCCCAATGGCTGCTGGTTCCCTCTGATTAGTTTGTAAATGGCCACTAGATCCCTCTCAGCCTTCTCTTGTGGAGGCTGAACAGGTTCAGGTCCCGTAGCCTCTCCTCGTAGGACCTGCCCTGCTGCCCCCTGATCATGTGCGTGACCCTCCTCTGGACCCTCTCCATGTTATCCACATCCCTCTTGAAGTGCGGCGCCAGGAAGAACCAGCAGCACCTTGCACTTGTCATTGTTGAAACCCATCCTGTTCCCATCCGCCCACCTTGGTAACCTGTCTAGGTCTGATTGCAGCCTATTCCTCCCTTCTAGCATGCCCACATCCTCCCACATCTTAGTGTCATCTGCGAATTTGAACAGGGTGCTTTTTACTTCCTCGTCCAAGTCGCTGATGAAGATGTTGAACAGTGTGGGCCCGAGGACTGAGCCCTGGGGGACCCCACTGCCCCCATCCCTCCAGGTCGAATAAGACCCGTCCACCACCACTCTCTGGGTGTGGCCCTCCAGCCAGTTAGTGAACCATTTGATTGTGTAGGTGTTGACACCACAGTCCCCTAGTTTTTAAATGAGACTGGGGTGAGAGACACTGTCGAAGGCCTTCCTAAAGTCCAGAAAAACTACATCTACTGCTACCCCTGCATCTAAGGATTTTGTGACCTGGCCATAGAAGGCCACCAGGTTGGTCTGACAGGACCTGCCTCTAATGAACCCGTGTTGGCTGCCCCTAAGCATAATCTCCCCTGCTGGCCCCTCATGGACATATGCTATGATAATTCTCTCAAAAAGCTTCCCCAGGATCGAGGTAAGACTAATTAGCTTATAGCTTCCTGGGTCCGCCTTCCTCCTTTTTTTGAAAATGGGAACCACGTTGGCCCTTTTCCAGTCCTCTGGCACCACATCAGAGCACCATGAGTGCTCGTAAAGTCATGCCAGGGGTCCCACAGTGACCTCTGGTAATTCCCTCAGCACTCTGGGGTGGAGACGGTTCAGACCAGCAGATTTAAATACATCCAGTCCCTCCAGAAGTTCCCCAACTTGATCCTCACTGACCCTAGGTCTGGGTGTGCCTCCCCTGGGGCTTACGGAGGTCCTGGGGTGGGGGGGTGACCCGGTCCTTGCTCAGGAAAATGGAGGTAAAGAAATTGTTAAATAGCTTTGTCATCTGGTGTGATGACCAGTTTTTAATATATAATTTATCCTTTAGTTTCTTGATCAGTACCAAAATGGAAAGCCAGCACTAAGATTAGTGTTTTAGTCATGTATCATAATTATTTACACATTAAATAAATATCTTAATTTTAGGTCCTCAACAAAGTATCTAACTGTGCTGAAAAATTGCAACTGGGTGCTGAAATAGATGATCATAGACATACGTTGACACCACTCATTCCTGTGATTTTATTTAAAGCAATCAAGTATCTGGGAATACAGTTGTGCACCCAGTTTTAGTTCTGGTTCTGTAACCCTTTCCAATATGAATACTTTGTACTCGTATGATAAGATCCATTTACCTCAGTGGGGTTAAGCTAATTATGAAATAAGAAAGAGAGAGAATCCTAAGATGTGCTAGACACTTTAAATTTTGGTCAGGAAATAAGGTTCTTGCTCTAAAGAGAGACTTACATAATGATCAAATCTAAAGGGCATGTTATTTCATTACATTTATGCATATGGGGCTTCCTTGATAGCCGAACTCATTAGCAAGGATCTGTTTTTTCCTTTTACCATGGAAAAACATGGAAAAAGATAGATTTTCTCCTTTGAAAGAGAAAAACTTAAGAAACAGTGGGGTTTCTCTTTCAGACTGGCAGAGTTCCAGCCTGCAAAAGGCTGTTTGGGGCCGGGGGAGCAGGAGGAGGCGTCATGTGCATGTGCACACACACAGCAGCCAGAAAGTGTGGTGGAGCGCAGCTTATGTAGGTCAGGAGTGACTGGAGAGCAGCTCTCACAGCTCCCTCTAGGTAAGTATATGGGGACAGATGAGCACAAAGGGGCAGGGAAGCACAGGTGACGAACCAGGGGGAGTGCCTCCCCAGATCTCTGTGCTGGTGGGATGCAGAGCTGCAGCCGAGCCAGAGAAGGTCCAGGCAGTTTCTGCCTCCAAGGCCCAACAGGTGGATCCAGTGCAGAAGGGAGTGCTCTGCTACCATGCCTGTCAACCTAAAGCACCCCCTGCCTGCCCAAAAGCAGCAAAGGGCACAACTTTGTGTTGCAGCTGCTGCAGTACCTAACCTTCATGGCCATGGCACTTTCTCCCATGCCAGATCCTGCCTACTAGGCCACAGAAGTGACTCTTGTCCAGAGCTGGTCCAGCCCAGCTTCAGCCCCATGCTCTGCTGCTGGTGCAGAGATTGGGGGGGGCACATGCCCCCCCGTGCTTCCCACGCATTGCTTGTGTCCACACCCCTACCACACACACTGTGGGGGGTGGGACCTAAGGGTGGGCAGCAGCAGTTTGGGTGTGAGGGGCACCAGCAGGGCTGAGGAGCACCTGGGTCAGGAGAGAGGGGCCATACTAGAGCCAGGAGGCTGTTGGTCAGGAGTGAGGGGCCTTAGCAGTAGGTCTGTGTGAATAGGGAAGTATTTGATTTGGATTTGGATTCAGCCAGTTCAGAGGACAGTGATTTGATTCAGAGATTTGGATCACTGTTCTGAATCAATTTGGCTGAATCAGCTTAGGAAGATTCAATACCGATTTGTAGAGATTTAGATTGACCAGGGAGAGGCATGCACAGCTGGGTGGCTGCCGGTTATCCCGTGGCTCCTCTGGCTGTGCCTGGCTCTCCCTGGGTGGAGAGGGGAATGATATGGGAGAAACTCCTATCGCTCTTTTGCCTGGCCTCATCCCCCACCCACCCCAGCCTCTCGGAACTTTAAAAAAAAAAAGCCCTGCACTCACCGACTGCAGCAGTGGTAACTGGAGCCTCTGGGTGCCCATGGCACAGCCCTCCCCCCCCCCGTGCAGTGCAAGACAGTGGGGGACAGCAGGGATCACCCTCCCACCTGGCACCCATGCTGCAGCTGCCCCATGGCATGGGTGCAGTGCAGCTTGGCAGGGTGCTGCATGCTGTCTGGGAGCTGGGGTGGCTCCACATTCATAGATTGTTAGGGGCTGGCAGGGACCTTGCAGATCATTGGGTCCAGCTCCCCCCCACCCGGCTCTAGGCAGGAAGACAACTGGGGTCAAGTGACCCCAGCAAGGTGACTGTCCTGTCTCCTCTATCTGGACACCCTGACTGTGAAGGTGTTTTTCCTAGTATTAAGCCTGAAGCAGCCTTCCAGAAGTTTATATCCATTGGTCCTGGTCTCCCCAGGGGTGCTCTAGTGAACAGTTGTTCACTGAGCTGCTGATGCACTTCTCCAATATAGCGGTAAGCCACTTTCAAGTCCCCTCTCAACCTTCTCTTCTTAGGCTGAAGAGGCCCAGGTCCCTCAGCCTTTCCTTGTATGGCTTGCCTGTCAGCCAGAGCTCCTGGTTCTATTCTCCAGCTCTCTAATCATCCCCCCAGCTCTTCCCAGGTGGCAGAGCCCCCGGATCTGTGCGTGGGGTTTCAGGAGGTTCCTGCTGCCAGCTGGGGAAAATAGCCCAGAACCACCGCCATCACCAACTAGCAGCAGCAACCTGCTGTAATCCTGCATTATCTGGGGGCTGGGGTGGTTCCACATGTCAGCCAGAGCCTGGCAGCACTCAGCCCCAGCTCCCAAATGGTGCGCAGTGCCCTGCCAAGCTGCGCTGCACCCGCAACATGGGGTGGGTGCAGCACAGGTGCCAGGCAGAGGGGCGATGCCCGCTGCTCCCACTGCATTGTTGGGGCTCTGCCATGAGTGCCCAGAGGCCCCAATTGCCACTCCTACAGCTGGTGAGCATAGGGCTTTTTTTTAAGTGCTGGGAGGCTAGACTAGGCAGGGGATGAGTCCAGGCAGCGCAGCCATGGGGCTTCTCCCACAGCTCCTCCACAATCTGCCTCTGCCTTGGCATGGGGTGCTGCAGGGTCTATGCCCTGCTGCTGCTTGCCCAGCCAGTGCAGGCAGGAGGGGGGCACAATGCAGGCACGGCTCACTCTGGGAGGCAGCAAGATATAGCCCCCACTCTCAGTGCTTCCATACCCGAATCAGCACTGGGAGCAGGGGCTCTGCCCTGCCACCACTTGCCAGCCAGCATGGGGGTGGGGGTGTGATGTGGTCGTGGCAGCACTGGGAGAGGGGGCTATGCCCTGCTGCCACTTGCCACCTTCCACCTGGAGCAAGCCACTCCTGCATCGCATAACCCTCCCACCCCGACCCAGCTGTGCAAGCAGCAGCAGGGTGGAGTTCCCACTCCCAGTGCTGCTGCACCCACATACCATGCTCCCTACCGTCCTTTGAGTAACACACACCCCTCTGCCCCAGCTGGGCACCTTGTCCCAGCCCCAATCCCTCCCTCCCCTTCTCAATCCCAACAGATTTATCAGCTGTTTAGTCTATGGCCAAATCTCTGAATTGGCCAAATTTTTTTCCAAAACTTTTCCAAATCAATTTGGATGCTTCAAATCCATTTGGAGCTTTTACTTGATCTCCCAATTTGATTCAGATTCGGTCCCCAAATCCAGCTAAATCTCCTCAGAATTGAATAAGCTACTGAAGCTTTGCACACCCCTACTTCGCAGGGCTATGGGTTGAGAGTGAGGGGCGCTGGCAGGTCTGGGGGAGCTCTGGCTTGGGAGTGAAGAGAAATGGCAGGGGCAGGGGCAGGGGCAGGGCACCAGCATATCAGGGCTACTCAGTACCACATCCTGGTAAGTGAAGGGGACAAGGAGAGCTCTAATTCTCCATGATAAAAACAAAATATGTAGGTATTTAGAAATTATTTTTTGTAATTATTGAGGCACTTCTAGGCTTCCAGATTTCCTTAAAATTGTAAATATATCAGTAAAACATTGTGTTCAACTAATGCATGTATATATTAGTGGCATTCCATTTTAATCATGGAAAAATGTGGATTTGGGGCTTTTTTAATCACAAAATTTGGGATTTTTTCTTAGACAGAGAAAAGCAAGATCCTCTCACATTACCATCTGCTGCAGATCTGTTGTATAAATTTGATTTGGGGAAAGATTACAGAACATCATTCAGAAGTGTGCATCTTTGTTTGCTATGGACTTTGAAGGGGTTACTTTGAAGGGGTCTACAGCCCTAGTGGTGGAGCAGCTCTGCAAGCCATGACCTGTAAGTAGGCTTGAAAGGACTCATTTTTTTATTGATAAATATTGATAAATGGAGAATTCACCTCAAAGTCACAGACCAATGGAAAACTTTTTCCATCATCAATAATCAAAATTTATAGAAAGGAGACTGTAACAGGAACATTTATCCCTGTCCTGGACATTAGAGAAAAAAAAGACAGAGGGACAGAAGGTGGAGGGGTTAAAAAGAAAACTAAAGGGCAGCCTAATGTCTTGTCCATTCAGTAATTAGCTGTTTGTTCACAGGTGCAGTGAAGCAGGCTGGAGAGAGATAACCAGCTACATAAGCCCCTACCCAAAGTCCAGAGGTAGGAGGGGGAAACAGGGAAAAAGGTTTGAGGCTCCAGTCTAATAGCACAAAGGTGCACAAGCCAGGCTGGCTATGTGTGGGGGGCCAAGGGTGGCTGTCACCTCTCCCCTGCCTGCCTAGTTCTTTGCTGATGAATATTAAAGCAGGTATGATTTATAGATTTTTAAAAATATTTTTACCTTTTTATATTTTGACGTGATTTTATAAGTTTTTTACCAGTATACTACCATTTTTAAATTGTCTGTCCTCCACAACCCTAATTTCATGCAATCCTGAAAATTTTTAGTCCATAAAAATTGGGGGGGGAAACAATTTTGTGCAATACTGAAAATGTTAATTGGAAAAAAATTAAAATAAATGCTCAAAAAATAAACACCAATTTTAGCAGTCAAAATTATTTAAAAAACCAAAAATTGAATTCTGCCAAGCATACCTATAAGAATAAATGTGACCTATCTGGTCTGAACAATTCTTATTATTATCTCCCTGTTGTACCTCAGATTGCCACCAAGAAATGAACCCCACTTGTTCCTGCTCTGTGTCTGCCCCAGCTCAGTAATTAGTCACTATAAATGACTTAGAAGGGTCTTGCATGCACACCTGAGCATTGTAACCATAACCAGGCTTTCTATTTCGGGCCATTTCTAGGGGATCTGCACAGCCTAATCTAGCCTGGGACACTGTAAAGGAACTGGGTCATGCCACCTGGAACCAAGTCACATCTCTGCTAATAGTTGTGTTCTATCCTTTGAAAATTCATCTGCCATGCCTTGATGGTTGGAGAGAGAGTTGCCAAACACTTTGGGAGACAAAAAACTCAGTTAAAGGCTCAGGAGGTCGGCTTATCTTTGCAAGGCCCCATACCCTGCCCTAACCACACCAGGTGTTCCAGGCTTGTTGTTGCTTGCCTACTGGACAGAGAATCTGGTCTTAGCCCTGTGAGCCCCCTAGTTGGGGTCTTCTGCTAAGTTGGTTGCTTGCCCTGTTCTTCCCTGCATGGGTCCCAAGACAGCCACCTCACAGTTTTAATTCTGCCCTTACCTTCAGGGTCAGGATGGACTCACCCCTTCTGGAGGTGTAATTTCATTCCCATTACAGATTTCTGGGAACAAAAATTCATGACAATTTCAAGTTTTATATGGTGTCTTTCCCTTTCCTCTTAAATTGGGCTCACAGCTCTTAACTTACACACTTCCTTAAAGCTATCAGACTGGTTCCCAGGATATCTGTCAAACATTACACATGTACAGAATGAACTTCCCTCTTGAGTTAGCATCTTGCTAATACTGGTCTCAGCACTGGCAGACTGACCATAGTCAAACTCTATAGTTCTTCCTTAAATAGAACTTGTAAACCCACCCTCCTGGGGTCTTCCAACATGGCCAACTTGCAGCAATGGGAATATACAAAAATCATTTAAAAGAATAAACAGGACTATTAGAAACATATTCATCTGAGAACCATGCTTTTGGATTCCACATGCCTGTGTGTCCCCCTTCACTAAAATTTCCCATGACACTTGAGATAAATGAAAAGAATGAAGGTTTTGTTCAGTATTGTTAACCATGGCTCTGAGCACTAAAAGCTATGAGAGGATGGTTATGTCTTCCATAGGCATTACTTTCCAAAAAGTTCTCAAAATCCATTAGTACTGGAATGGGAGCCTGGGCTTCATATGCAAGTAAGCAAATACTTCTGAAGGAAAACAATCACCATGGCAAAGAACAGTTCTAAGTCAAAGTCTGACTTAAATCACTCTGTTTATCACCTAACTCCATGGAGGATATAGTAGAAATCCTATTGTTTTGGAAACATTATGTTATCAGTACTAATTCAAATACTGCTCCATGATACAAATATATAATGCCCTTTGTATTCAGTGGAAATTTTATGTACTGCACTAAGAGCTGAATTCATCCCATGAACTCTGCTCAGTTGCATCCCAGAAATTAATGGATATTTATGGACAACTGTGGACAGTTCCTGTTATGGGGAGGTGCAGAAAAGAAAATGAAATAGAAAAATGATAGGACAAGAAAAAAAAAGACTAGGGAAAAAACATAATAAAGATGTTTCATGTTTTTATTCTGTGTCAAGACAACTATAAAAACTACTGAAAGTGAAAAAAATATCTATAACATGTCTTAGGAAATAAACTAGAATGATTAAAGGCTTTAGAAAAAGGGGAGACTAACAATAAGGAGCTCAGAGTATTGATTACTTAAGCAGAAATACCCCCTCAGTACACTTTAATATTTTATAAGGTTCACATAAAAGCTAAAGGATGTTAGCAATTGGTGGGTCTTGAGAGACATCAGAACTCATCATGCCGGGCCATGAGTCTCTGTAAGATAATACTTTCCCTTAAATCAACGTAAAGCTAATGATATTCTCTTTAACTACAGTTGAAAATTGTCCAGGATTTTCCTCCAAAATTTTAAAACACAACTACCATATGGGTAATAAAACTTACTGGACATGCACATACTGGACTAAGGAGGGGTAGCAGTGGACATAGTCTTTCTGGACTTTTGGAAGGCCTTTGACAAGGCCTCTCACCCTGTTCTCGTTAAAAAACTGGGAGACTGTGGTGTCGACACCTACACAGTCAAATGGGTCGCTAACTGGCTGGAGGGCCGCACCCAGAGAGTGGTGGTGGACGGGTCATTTTTGACCTGGAGGGATGTGGGTAGTGGGGTCCCCCAGGGCTTGGTCCTCGTGCCTGCACTGTTCAACATCTTCATCAGTGACTTGGATGAGAGGGTAAAAAGCACCCTGTTCAAATTTGCTGATGACACTAAGATGTGGGGGGATGTGGGCATGCTAGAAGGAACGAATAGGCTACAATTGGA
>NW_017728931.1:106119632-106124755 GCF_001723895.1 Crocodylus porosus
CTCCCCCTCTATGTGGCACTGGTCAGGCCACAGCTGGAGTACTGAGTCCAGTTCTGGGTGCCGCACTTCAGGAGGGATGTGGACAACATGGAGAGGGTCCAGAGGAGGGCCACTCTCATGATCAGGGGGCAGCAGGGCAGGTCCTACAAGGAGAGGCTACGGGACCTGAACCTGTTCAGCCTCCACAAGAGAAGGCTGAGGGGGGATTTAGCAGCCATTTACAAACTAATCAGAGGGGACCAGCAGCCATTGGGGGAGTCCCCTGAGCACCCCCAGGATTGACAAGAAAAAGCAATCACAAGCTGGCAGAGGGTAGATTTAGGCTAGATATCAGGAGGCACTACTTCACTGCCAGGGTGGCTAGGGTCTGGAACCAACTTCCAAGAGAAGTGGTGCTGGCTCCTACCCTGGGGATAGGCTAGATGAGGCTTGACAATCACCTTGCTGGGGTTGTTTGACCCCAGTACTCTTTCCTGCTATAGCAGGGGGTCAGACTTGATGATCTACTCAGGTCCCTTCCAACCCTACTAACTATAAAACTATAAGCTCAGTTCCACCAAATGCAGTGTGGGTTGACATTGACACATACTGTTTTTTTTATCAGATTACTGCTCCCAAGTATGATTAATTTAAGATATCCAAAAAATGTGAAACACACTTTAGGAAATAACTAGAAAAAGTTATCATTACAGTCCTGAACAGTTTGGATAAGATGAATTATACCTTGGTGTAGCAGAACTGAACCCCAGGGATGGCCATAACACCCTCTAGTGACTTCATGACTCCTGCTCTGTTCTGGCTCCTAATGTACCCTCCCTGTTCTCCTTCCTGCCACACCTTGATGAAGTTACTGGTTCTTAAAATGGGAGTCTGCCCCAGGGTCCCAAAGTGAATTCTTATCTACTATTAGTCAGTGAGTTCCTCCCAAACCCCTCCAATTCCCACCTAGCCCTCAACTGCTACGTGTGGCCCTCCTGGCCCATCTATGCTTTGGAACATTAAAATTACCTTAAAAACTTATTTTATGGCATTCAACCTCCCCTAGAGCCACACCTATGCCTCACAGGTGTTACCATTCCATCAGTTTCTTTTATTGGGACCTCAGCTTCATCAGCCTCCACCCCTTTGCTCTCACTGACCTCCCCCCACCTTTGGCCTTGGCCCACTGCACAGGATATTAGCTTATTAGGCACCAGACCTTGCCTCAACCTCCTCAGCTTTGGGCCCCAGGTCCTGGTCTTGCCCCTGTAGGGCTTTGGTCTCACCCCTCGAGGACTGTGTGGCTCCTGGCCCTGTCTTTACCTTTCTCAGGCACCAGGTCCTCTGGCCCTGGTTCTTCCACTCTTGAGCTATGGCCTCAGATGGTTTAGGTTTCCATCCTCACCAGCTGCTGCCCATCAGCACCTCAAGCCTGGCCCCTAGCTGGTCTCAAAACAGTCATGTACCCTTCAGGCACCAGTGGGACCTCTGTACCACCCCTAATAGTCCCAACCCAAATTAAAATTCAAATGAAAAGCATAAGCATTCTAGCTGTAACTAAAACTCTCAGCACACTGACCATATAACAAAATGCCTGCTCATCCTGGGTCCCAACTCCATTCAAGCTCCCAGCTCCTTACATCCTGTTCCCAAGCACAACAGGATCCCAGGCATTAACTCAGTCTCAGCCTGCTTGCTACAGAGCTCTTTCCCCCATGGTTTGCAGGGCCAAACTAAGTGCCCTGACTCAGGCCCTAGGCGTATATGCCTCCCAAGTGTACCTCTTTTAGCCATGTTGCTCCCCAGCCACCTGCAGGTGTTTCTAATTGGGCTTGCTGGCTGGCTTCCAAGGCAGCCTACAGCTGCTAGCCAAGCCTGGTTGCTCAAACAGAGCTCTGCCCTATTATATTATCACAGAGCTGTGAGCTGTGCAATAGGCACTCTACTTCCCAAGCAGGCTCTGCCCTATCCTACTATTGCAGAGCATAAGCATTCCCAGCCTCTAAGTCCCTGGCAGCCTTTTCTCCCCTCCCCCCCCCCACTCATAACAAGCAGCCTTCTCCACCTAAGGATCTCCCCACTGCTGTTTTTACCATATAGTAATGGGGGGGCCCTGGCTCCCTGTTACACTTGGCTTTAGCTCTGATCCTTTTCACAATTGCAGTCTGAGGAAAGAGTAAGAAATTAAACTTAAGTATCAGCTGGTTGGAAAGGTTACCAGTTTACAGGTAATATCAATTAGTGTTAAGCTGATATAGCTAGCTATATTCTTCTCTTTTCATGATCAACCCCTTGAGATCAGGAAGATGATAACTGCATGCAGTGATGCTTTCTGGCATAAATAACCTGTAAGATCTAGTAAAAGCTATGTAATACAGTATGTCACCTAATGAGCTCTTTCCACTTAGTAAATATCAACCATACTGGTGATTTTAACAGAAAGATATTAGAATTTCCTAAAAGCATACTTTTGTTGTATGGCAGCTTCTCAGACTATAGCTAATCATTGGAACTAAAATAACTATTGTACTCTGAACTATTTGCTAACACACATTGTTTCTAAACTAGCTATAAATGTAACAAGCCCTAGAGTTTTTCTTGAGAAGTCCTCCAACACTACATTCCACTGAGCAATGTTGACTTGATAAACTATGAAAAGATCAGAAAAACTGACAGATTTGTCAAGCCTGAACTGGTGCTTAAAGACAGATCATTTGACAAGCTATGTTCAAGGAAACATTTGACAAACTGTCAAAACTTTCTTGGTCAGGAACTGGGTAATGTTATTCCTAGATAAAATGGTGGCTCTGTCAAAGAAATTAACATTCATTCTGCATCAATACTGCTCATAAATAAGTTTCCCCTCCTTTGAAAATCAAGCTGACCCATGGTAGAAATCAAGCTTAATGTCAGATTCATTTAGGCATTGATGCACTATAATTTATCCAGTTAAGAGATGCACACTAAAGGTCTCCTGCTAAGCTGACATAAATCAGCATAACTCCTTTGATTTCAGTGAAGTAGGCCAACTTTTTGGCAGGTGTATTAAATATTAAGCCCTGTGCCCTCTTTGAGTACCATGCCAATCCCATTGCCCTTCCTGCTGTGCTTTCTGCTCCCTGCCATATGTTATTTGCCCCCTCCCTGATCTGCAGTGTACTACACACAGAGGGTGTCTATATAACATGTGGCACTTGCACCATAGGTTGGCTACCCTTGAGCTACTCTGAAAAAAACATGTACTCCACAAGTGTCTTTATGACAAGAGTCTACCCTGTCTTAATCACATACCAGCACCAAAGGTTTAAAAGCAGGGCTGGGCAAAATATGGCCCATAGGCCAGATCTGGCCTATGGAGGGGCTTTGTCTGGTCCATGGCGAGGCCTTTGATCCTGCCTGGCCCAGGCATTGTGCCACAGTGGCACGTCCTGCTGCCCCCTGGGCACGCAGCAGGGCTGGGGCAGTTCCACACTGGACTGCCTTTCTAGGCAACCCAGGCAGTGGCAGCTGCTGGCCCCAGCCCTGTGGTACTAGCGGGGACCCTTACACAGCCACGACCTGCTCTGTGCCTGCTGCAGACTTGCCTGCTCACACTGAAGAGCTGCTGCAACAGCAGCACGGGTGGGGTAGAAGTGTGTTTGGTGTGGAGGAAAAGTGGCCTCTCCCCCTCAGCGCTGTGCAGCGCTTCCTGCAGCAGCTGTGTGGAGCCTACACTGGGCTGCCCAGTGGCTCCCCTGTGCTGCCCACTCTGTCCATGGGGCATCTCGGAGGCAGCAGTGACAGTGCAGGGCAGCCCAGCGTAGGCTCCACATGGCTCCTGCAGGAAGCACTGGGCAACGGGGGAGGAAGGGGCTGCTTTTCCTCTGCACCAAGTACACTTCTGCCCTGCTGACACTGCTGTTGCTGCAGTTGTTCAGCATGAACAGGTGAGTCTGCAGCAGATGCAGGGTGGGTTGGGGCTGTGCAAGGGTCCCTGCCAGTACCGCAGGCCATCAATTGCCTAGAAGGGCAGTGTGGAGTTGCCCCAGCCCTGTTTTGCAGGATCCGTCATTGGAGGGTGGTGCAGAGCAGGCGCAGGGGCCACGTCATGGCTGTGCATGCATCTGGTTGATTTGCTCCTACCAGGGTCAATACAGAGCAGGCATGGTATGCACTAGGCCTGTGCACTGCTGGCAGTGCTGGGGAGGCACTGCAGGGTGGGGAGGAAGGCGTACACATGGGGGGCTCCCATGCACACCCCACCATACCCACAAACTCATCCCTGTAAACCCTACAACCACACTATCCCCCACACAAAATCACACACCCCACAAACACCGCACCTCTCCATGCACTCCCCTCACTGCTACCCACATACATCTCACTACACTCATGAACCCACACACCCTCAGCCCCCCTCCCCCTCCACAAACCCCACAAACCTCAAACCCACCCACCCACATCCACACATACCCCCACATGTTCCCTCATAGCCCACATATACCCACATCCCCCCACAAACTCCATACCCACCCCTACACATACACCCTGCCCCCCCCAACATAAAAGAGTAAGATTTAATTTTGAGCTATTATGCAATCACCTCTATATACATAACACAAACACACACATGAACCAGGGCAAAAAATCCTTTAAAAATAAAATTAAAATATCGTGGATGTTTGGTTTTTAGTACATAATTTGGAGTTTTTTTCCAGTTCCAAGATGGCAACCATCCTTCCCAAGATAAATAGTTCCGGGGCAAGGGCTGGGATTTCTGGTGACAAAGGTCAGGGGCTAGGGGACGGGACTTCCGGTACCAAAATGGTGACAAGGGGGCAGGACACGTGTCCTTCAAAAGCTCACCAAAACTCATGAAGCAGCCCTCCAGCCAAAATAATTGCCCACCCCTGGGTAAAAAGAACTTGCGACTG
This sequence comes from Crocodylus porosus, assembly GCF_001723895.1. Lineage (NCBI taxonomy): Eukaryota > Metazoa > Chordata > Crocodylia > Crocodylidae > Crocodylus > Crocodylus porosus. The sequence continues at coordinate 106,124,525 of NW_017728931.1, forward strand.
AGAGTGAAGTTGTCCCAGCTTCCTTGCCACCCAACCCAAAAGCAAGTAGATTTTAGATGCCAAACAGGACAGTTTCTTGTACAGGGTGTGCCTAAGAGATTGTTTTTATATCTTTCTTACAGACCTTTGTTTTTATATCTTTCTTCTCAACCTGGAAGGACGTGGGCAGTGGGGTTCCGCAGGGCTCGGTCCTCGGGCCCGCACTGTTCAACATCTTCATCAGTGACTTGG
>NW_017728931.1:106125401-106208283 GCF_001723895.1 Crocodylus porosus
GGGATTTTTAAAAGGAAGTTAGATGAGCACCTTGCCGGGGTCATCTGACCCTGGTGCTCTTTCCTGCCAAGGCAGGGGGTCGGACTAGATGATCTTCCTAGGTCCCTTCCGACTCTAGCTACTATGAAACTATGAAACTATAAGTGCCTATAGGCTGCAAACAAGATCAGAACAGCATTGTGCTAAATGCTGTCTGCACGCAGAATGAGGAATAGTCATTCTCTAGAAGAGTTTATAATCTAATAGACAGGATAGACACAAGGCAGGCTAGAATACACAACATGATTTGTCCAAGGGCACATTTTTCCCAGACTAGGACTTCTCACTAACTAGCTTTAATGTCTTCCCATTCCTTCTCCTCACCACTAAATGTCTCCCAGAGTTCACAGCTTATCCTTTACCCCAATACCTCTAAGGCTTCTCCAGGATTACTAGATAGGCTCAGATATCTGCTTCAGCCTACTATCATGTGGCCAACAACAGATATCCCAATTCTCCACCAGGTTCAACTGATTTTCTACAGTTTCCTGTTGCAAATTGTGTTCTTGCTAAATAAGTTTGATCTTCTTTGCCTACCTGGGCCACCTCCTGATCTTTGTCATTAGCTTACTCTCCTTCCTCTTCATTATATCTCACTATCCATCCTTGAATGTCTCATTCCTTTTTAGAATCTCCAGTCTCCCAGTCTCACCTCCCCACTTGACTACTTTGCTCCTGTCACCCCAGGTCTGTATGCCACATACACAGACACACACGCACACACATACCCACAATCTCTCACTCTCTCCCCTTTGGCCAAAACATCCAGTTCATGGAAGCAGTGTCTATTCAGCACTTCGGATAAAGTATTTATCTTAATTAAGAACATTCTGACACACATGCCCTAAACCTGGTACCAGATGGCTCCATGCCTATTTGCAACTCCAGCTTGTCAAAAAATTCCCTGAAAATGGCTTTCAAATGATTTCCTTTGTCAAGTGATCTATCTTGAAGGTCCAGTTCAGGCTTGACAAATCTGGCAGTTTTTCTGATCTTTTCATAGTTCATCTAGTCAACATCGCTCAATGGAATGTAGTCTTGGGAGACTTCTTGAAGAAAACCCTGATGCTTGTTTCACTTTTTCACTTACAGCTAGTTTATAAACAGTGTGTGTTACAACTTAATGTAAATAATTCAGAGGACAATAAATATCTTAGTTCCAGTGACAAGCCAGTCTTAGAAGCTGCCATGTAATTAAGGTATGGTTTAGGACATTCTAATGTATGCCTGTTAACAGCACTAATATGGTTCGTGTTCAGTAGGTGACAAACACTTCCCCTTGAGCAGGTATTTGGCCATATTTTAGCATTATATTAGCAGGCAGTATGATTTTAGTTGAATTGTCTTTTAGAGGAAAGAAAGAAATACAACCTATAGCCCCAAGCACTTGGCCAAAAAAAGAGAGACTATTTTGGTGGCATATAATATATTGTATAATATATTGATTTGTTTTCTTCCAAAAAACTGAGTTATCTTTTTTAGAGTTTCGTTTTGAAACAACAGTGGATGCCTACCTAACTTCTGTTATTACATCTGTATTTTAGAGAACAAAGGGGTGTTTGCAAGTTTCTTTAGCATCAACTAACTTTACTTTTAAGATTACTAACATTTATAATATAAAGGTATAAGAAACAGTGGGACAAATCTTAATAATTGTCTCTCTTCCCATTGAGGGATATGGCTCTATATATTTTAGTCACCTGGGGCTCTTTGCCATACTCTGAGGGATACCAGATTTAAACAAGCCAAAGGGTGTGTGCATGAATGTGCTTTAGTTAACGTGCTAATTGTGAGGTACCAAGGAAATGAGCATTGGCTCGACTTAATACACATTAACTAAAGGGCACAGTTTTTAAGTGATGCTTAATGTGCATTAGCCTGTTTTAATGCACATTAACTAAACAGCATGTTTTGAGTGACACTTTAATGTGCATTAAAGTGCATGTGTAGATGTGCCCACATAATTACAGTTACTATCTCCAGCTATTTTAATACTAAAGAAAGAAAAGAAAAAAAATCCAAGCCATAGCTAATTCAATTACAATCTCTCATTTATTTCTCTCTGGAGAGCTTTTAACAGACATTAAACCTTAGAGAATAGTAAGAGCTACATCTGTGAATGGGAAGAGAGACAATTATTAAGATTTGTCCTACTGTTTCTTGGTCCTAGAAACTACACATTTTAGTAATCTTTTGAATAAAGTTAGTGCTCATAGGAATCACTGTAGGTAAATCAAGGCAAAGAATATCACTGGGCACATCTAAAAAAAAGTGCCTTGTGGTTGTCAGAACCGAATTTGAATGTAATGCTGGATAACACAGAGTTAAAGTGTTGACATGCGCAGACAGGCCATGGAAAATCCCCAGAGGGCAGACAAGCATGCCCAGCACGTGTCCCCTGTGCGATCTCTGGCTTGTCAATCATGGCTCTGCCATGAGGCAATCTAAACTGACACCCTGTGCATGCTCAATCTTACACAAAGTATGACATAATTCGACCAGAAATTTCTATGAAGAGAGTTACCTGATTGGCCACAAAAATTGTATTTAAGGCTTGTAAGAACCCGCCCACGGGGGAGACCAGACCCGACCTGAGAGCAGAGACTGCAGCTGCAGAGACTGCTCCTCAGGAGAGCCTCCTAGGCCTAGAGCCCTGGTTTGTCTGCCAGAGCTCCGCTGGTCTCTCCGGGCTGTGGCTTTACAGCCTACCTTCGACTGATCGATTTCGTCTTCGGATTGTTTACCTGGTACTGACCTGTATTCCAACCTCACCGACTACGCATCCGGCTTATCCTCGGCATCGTTATCATTGTTATCACCGACCTGGCTTCACCTACGTTCTCTCCTCATTCATCCCATCGACCGTTCACCTTACCTGGTTTGTCATTCATCCATCACTGACGATGTGTTACAGTTCATTGTTCCCTTTTATGAGCTGTCGACCAGTTCTGGGACTATCAAGTTGGGCAGCCACACCTAGCCTCCGGGCTAGAAAGCAAGGGCTCGGCTCAGGAACCCCGTGAACCAACAGACACCTTTGTTTATTTGTTCATTTGTCAATACTGTAACTGAACAAGCAAGCTTTTCTGCCTACGCTACCATATCATCAGTGGCGTAAGTAAATAAAATCTATACTTTTTGGAACCGCACATGTCCCGTACTGCTCAGTCTCCTCGCCGCTAATCCTGCCTGATCCGATCCGTACCCCGGCCCACCGTGACCTTGGGGCCCGATCCCCGACTTGGTTACTGGACATTAAAATAAGACACAGTGGGTTCATCTACCTGTGCCCCTATGGTGCCATTGTAACTGCACTGTCATTTAATACTTCCTTGTAAGTATTATAACAGCCTGTACTGTCCTGTGCTGGTGGCTCATGGTTATTTTTAGCCCCTATGTCACCTTAGCGACATACTATACTGAGGGAGCACGTCAGTATGGCAGCATCACAGTTTGTGCCCACTGATGCTATGTTGCCATAGCGCATTGCTATGGCGACGTACCATCACATGTAGATGTACCCAGTGGGCACATCTACACATGCATTTACTCCAGTCTGCACAGTGAGGTGGCTACACATGTGGGATTAGGCACAAGATTTGCTGCCAGGTCTCTCTAGCCCTGCGATGTGCCCCTGTGGCCAATGGGGGAGCACCAGGCTACAGCTGCAGTTGCCAGCACCCTGCAGCCATCTTGAGAAGCCGGCCCTACTTTCTGCTCTCTGGGTAGCTCCTTCCCTGCCCAGGAGCAGCATGCCCAATGCAGAGGCAGCATGCAGCTCCTTGCCCACTCTGCCTCTCTGTGCCATGGCTGCTTCAGTCCCTGTCCCTGGCATCGATGACCAGCATCCCATGCTCCTGCTGGCCATAATGCTGTTCTTGCTGGCCTTGGCAGTGCTCCCTCCCCTCCAGCCCACACACCCCAGCCCAGGCCCTGGGAGAGCCACTCACTTGCCAGCAGAGGCCAAGGCTAAACACCTCCTCCGGCATTTCCTGCTCTAACCTGCCTGCACCGCTTCCCGTGGATTCCCCTCCACTCCCTGCCCACCCCCTGCACCATGCTCACTGAAGACACATGTCAGAAGAAAAAGTCTTTATTTACATCACATGCAACAGACCCCTTTCCCTCCCCAACACACAGGGCTACCCTTTCGACTCCCCCCCGAACAAACAGACCGTCCACCACCCACCAACAATAAAAAACCCTCTTCCCAGTGAAAACAAAGTGGTTTCTTTTGGTGTCCCAGAATGGGGGCTGTGGGGTGATGGTACCTAGGGGACAGAGCCCATGGACAGGTAGCTAGCACCCTAGCCTCTGACTGTTCCCCTAGCAGGTCAGCATGCCATGGCAACTGGCGCAGGGGGTTCACCCAGGGTGACAATGCCCAGTGCTTCTCTGGTGTAGGTGGCTCCCCCTCTAGCTGGTAAAGTCCAGGGCCAGCAGGGCTGACATCCAATCCTGGCACTGCTCTAGGGAGCTTTGGCTCTATGCCTGCAAGCCTGCACTCAGGTGGGTGGTGGCAGACCCAAGGCAAGGGCCAGGCTAGGGGCTCCTCCTCCCTGGCACAGGCAAAAGCCTGCTGCAGGGCAGTGGGTTGCTGCCAGGGGGTCTGTGGAGCTAGAGACAGGGGCTGTGCAGCAGCAGGCATGAATGAGAATGCCAGGCCCAGGATGGTGTCCAGGGTCCGATGGTCATCATCCATAGCCTACATAGATTTCAGAGATTTCATAGACATTAGGGCTATAGACATCTTCCAAGGGACCTTGGAAGATCATTGAGTCCAGCCTCTCGCCCGAAGGGCAGGAAGTCAGCTGGGGTCACAGGGTGTGTAGCGTGCAGGGGCCACTGGCCCTGCTGCACAGAGCTAGCTGCAGGTGGCTTTGGGGGTTGGCAGGCCTGGAGAGTGGCTGCAGCAGGCTGCAGAAGGCTGTTGGCCCTGATGGCACTGCCCTTCTGCTATGCAGCACAGATGTGGCTCAGCAGCAGCCAGGCAGGCACAGGGAGCCTGTAGTCTGCCCAGGGGGACACAAAGGGCCTACAGTACTCTCAGGCTTCTTGGTGTGAGTGCTCCAGGGCTCATAATATCTTCACACTTTTATAGCCTGCAGCCAGGGGTTGCCATAGAGGCATTCCAGCACTGGAGCAGGACAGGCTTCTAGGCTGCAGCCTTAGGGCTGACCTCAGGCTGGCCCCCAAGTGGCTAGACAGACCCAGCAGCAAATTTGCTGCTGGGTTGATCTACATGTGTGTTACTGTGCAGTTACTAATCACAATTAAATTTGCTACCTGAAGACCTCCAAGTTATGCGATAGTACCACCTCTCTTGGCAGCCCATTCCAGATTCTGGCCACCCTTACTGTGAAAAATTACTGTGAAAATAACCTGAATCTACTCGCCACTACTTTGTACCCATTATTCCTAGTAACTCCTAGGGGTGTCCTAGTGCCCTGATCTTACTGTGCAGTGCTGTGCAGTAGTACTTGTTGCTACTGCACAATAGCATTGGCATCACAGTTTGCACCCGCTGATACCACATCACTGTTATGTTGAGCTATGTCAGTGTAGCTCATAGCTATGGCAATGTAGTATCTCATGTAGATGTACCCAGTAAGCTGTACCCAAGGACTTGTCTACATTTGTACCCACAAGAGAAGCAAATCTGCTTCCAATGGGAACAGTTGATTCAAGGGCTACTCCTGCCCCCTGCCCTGCTCTGCCCCCTTACAGTGTCCAGGAACCCCCTGATGCTAGCCCTGGGCTGGTAGGGGGCACAGGGGTCAGGCCCAGGCTCTAGGGAGCTGTTCCCTGCTCCAGTCATGTGGAGTTTGGGACTGCAGCTGGGACTGGATGGAGACACATTTTCCCTGAGTCCTGGTGCTGCCTACGCCTCCCCCCCACCCCCTCGCATTTCCCTCCCATCCTTGCACTGCTTGGACATGGGGTAATGCCCCTGGATGGGCAGAATTAGTGCCCTGAAGTGTTTCCTTGCCTTTTTACCTGAAGGGATGGGGGAGATTTCTGTCCCCACAGTACCAGGACAGGGACAGAAAGCTTCCATATCCCCTCAGCCCTGCTGCTGCCCATGCAGTGCATGCCCCAGTTGGCTCCCAGTCCCTGCCCATGCTTGGTGGAGTCAGGAGCTGAGCAGTGCCAGGACCGAGGGAAGACACATGAGGGGGTAAACAGCACCAGGACTGGGGGGAGATGCTGGAGCATAAGCTGCACCAGCACAAGCACCAGGGTGACACATGGAAGGATAGGCTGCTCCAGGACTGGGGGGAAGTATGTGGAGGGGGGGGGTTAAGCAGTGGGGGGACCAGGGGAAGACACACTGTGGGGGGTAAGTAGCACTGGGACAAGGAAGAGATGTGTCCAGGAGGTAAGCAGCGCTAGGACTGGGGGAAGACACATTGTGAGGGGTAAGCAGTGCTGGGACTGGGGGAGATGCATTTCCCCTGAGTCCTGGTGCTGCCTACCCCCCCGCCAAGTCTTCCCCCAGTCCTTGTGCTGCTTACTCCCCCTGATGCGTCTCCTTCCAGTCCTGGCACTGCTTATCCCCACCGGTGACTCTTCCTGGTCCTGGTGCTCCTTACCTCCCTGTATCCCCCACTCCCAGTGCTGCTTAGCTCCCAACTTCCCCCAGGTACAGACAGGGAGCGGGAGCTGACTGGGGCAAGTGCTGTGTGGGCTGTAGCAGGGATGAGGGCACAGGGACAGAGCTTCATGGACAAAGAGTTCCCCCATCCCAGTGCTATCAGCTCCTGGCTGCTGGGGGAGCTAGGAGCTGAGCAGCACCAGGACTGGGGACAGAGATCTCCCCCATCTCTGCAGAAAGCAAAGTGAGGAGAGAGCTCAGAGCGCTGCTGCTGCTCAGCCACAGGGCATCTCCTCAAGACAGCATTGCTGAGCTGGGCTGCGAACCCGAGCTCTGCACCAGAGCCACTGACAACTCTACCCTCCCCTACTTCCTATAGCCCCCTGCTGCCTAGGCTGACCGGGAGCAAATTGCTCCCAGTCAACATCTACATGTGTGTTACTGCGCAGTATCTAATGCATGGTTAATCTAGTACCTGTATTTCTTGGTACTAGCAAACCACACATTAGCCTGATTTACTGCACAGTAAGTTCTGTGCACATGTAGATAGTGATACTTTACTGTGCATTAGATTAGTCGAATGCACGGTAAAGCATCTTGTATAGATGCACCCACAGAGAACTAAAACAGTTTATAGATGGGCATAGGGATTTTGTGTAGGAATAATTAAGCCCTATTGGGTATATTCTAATCCAAATAGTTTATAAATGGGCAATTATGTGGTTTTAATTAAGTTTTATGAAACCAAAGAAAATAGTTAAATTTAGTTATGCAAAAGAAGCCATTCAAGGATCTTTCTTGAGACAGGCAAATTAATGAATATTAAGAATCTTAAATTCAAATTAAATCTGGTATTTCTCGCTCTTTGTCAATGTTATTAAATTTTTCCTCTCCAAGAACTTATCATTTAAAACATTTTGGTATGTAATTGGAAAATCTATTGCAATCTTAAATGACAATAGCATTTCAATATCTCATTAAATTATACATGAAAAAAATAAATCTAATTCATTGGCTGTGATTTGGTTTTTCACCCATGGTGTTGATATTTTGGTGATGTCATTGTGCTGCAAGGATATCTCAGTACAGGAAAGTTGTTTCTTGATGCTGCAGGGTGGCTTCTTTGTTTCTGTCTTCTTACTTGAAATAGATGAGATGAAAAGGTTGAGATGTTAGGGAAAGAAGTGCCACTGACACTGACAGAAAGGTGCAGAATATTGCTTATTGCTTCATTCAGAGAAATTTATACTCTTTGTCTTTCACAGACCCATTGGAGGTGCATAACTGCTGTCACCCCATGAATAGTTTAAGATCTTCATAGAATAGACCTGAAAACACCTTCAGATCATTAATAAGCAATCTATTAATGTAAACAAAGTGATAATGGTTTTTGTCCTTGTGAAGGGAACTCTGGAAACATTGTTAGACCTTTAACACTCTTGTTTTTAGTCTACCTTCTGTTAGTTGCACTTGGATTTAACATAAGTTCAAATAAGTCTGAACTGTTTCATAGTATAGGTAAAAATCTTTCAGGTTCAAAAAATATATTTTTAAACTTAAGCAATTCTTTAAAATAGTCCTTTAAACCTAACTAATTGTCCTAGAAATTATCACTTTTCTTAACGTTTTTTGAAGAGGCTGGGGCTGCTCATAGGGATCGGAGGCACCAGGAACAGACCCTGATGCTCCCAAAGACAGACCCAGGGACTCCAGCACCACAGAGAACTTACCCAGGAGGGAGCCGCAGCCAGGGCTGGAGCTGCGTGAGCCAGTACTGTGCTGGCTTTTCAAACGTCTCTCAGTCAGACTAGGCAGTGGCCAGCTGATAACATCAGCTCTGACTCCCACTGTGGGAGATTTAAAAACTGCGGCAGAAGCTGGGTGTGCGGGAAATGAATGAGGTGATATGCCGAGCTTGCCGGGGTGCATTCCTTCCAGCACGGGTTCCCCATGACGCTGACCACCAGAGGTGAATGGAAGCAATGTAAGGGAGCCAGAAGGGGCTCCCCATGTGGAGCTCCCTGAGAAGGGTTTTTGGGTTCTGTCACTGCCCTGGGAGCTCTTAATTGTTATAGCCATCCTTAAACCCACAGAGGACATGGCAGTTCCAGGCCTGGCAAAGGGCCTTGCCCTGCCACAGCTCCTACTTGGCCCAGCCCCCCAGGGAGAGAGAAGAGGGGGGAGAGGGTACTTGCCGGTCTCTCTCTGGTAGATCAGGGTCCCCCAAACTCCCTGGTATGGCCTCCCTTGACAGGAAGTGGCACAGAGCCGGCAGCAGGCCCACTGCGCATGCATGGAGTTTAAAAGGGCCCACCGGAAAAAAAACTAAGTTTGGCCCTGGGAGCAGTGTGAGATGCAAGTCCATTGCACCCCCACACCCTGAGGCGCCCCCAGCAACCCGCAGCAACCACAGAGCACCCCGCTGACCCCCAGCAGTGCTGGAGGTAAGTGGGACCCATGGTGGGAGGGACAAAGCCCAGCTGCAGGGCAGCTGAGTGGAGCCGAGGAGAGACTAGCTCCTCCCCGGGGACTGAGGGGGCAATCTGCCACCCTGACTCCTTAGCATAGGAAGCCTGCTGCTTCCCGGGGGCCTGTATCCAAGACATTGTGGAGAAGATCCCTAAGCTCCTCCGGCCCACAGACCACTATCCTATGCTTTTTATCCATGTGGGCACAAATGACATGGTTCAGAGCAGTCGCAGCTGGGTCATGAAGCGCTACAGGGATTTGGGAGTGGATCTTAAGGGGTTGGGGACACAGGTGGTGTTCTCCTTGATCCTCCCAGTTTTGGGTTATGGGCTGAGGTGGGATTGACCAAAGACTGGAATGCTGGTGTAATTGGGAAGGCTTTGGCTTCCATGACCAGTTTTTTCTTTGGTGAGAAAGGCAGTGAGCTTCTGGGAAGGGATGGTCTCCACTTCTCTCCACTGGGGAGAAGGCTCTTCTTAGCCAAACTGGCTGACCTGCTCTGCCGTGCTTTAAACTAAGCCTGCCAGAGGGTGGGGGGACTACTGCCGCTGCTGGCCTGCTGAGCAACCCTTGCAAAGCCAGCAGGCCAAGGCACTTAAGGGACCCCAGCCTGCCCCAGCCCTGGAACGATCTGTAGACAAGGCAAGGGCCCCCAAAGGGACACTTGCATGCCTGTAAACAAATGCCAGGGGCTTGGGGAATAAATAGGAGGAACTTGTCCTCCTGGTTAACACAAATAATTATGATGTCATAGAGATAATGGAGACCTGGTGGAACTCCACCCATGACTGGGCCACAAGTATAGACAGCAATACCCTGTACAGGAGAGATCAAGTGGACAAAAGGAGCAGGGGTATAGCTCTCTATGTCAAGGAAAGCTATCTGTCCCTGCAAGTCAGCATTGGCACCCAAAGTGGATGACTGCAGACCCTCTCAGTTTAAATCCATGGGGAACATGGCACAGGGGACACAATGGTGGGAGTCTACTACAGACCTCCTACCCAGGATCAAGAGCTTGACCAGGAGTTTGCCAGAGAATTGGCTGAGGCTGCAGGCTCCTGGTGTATGATTGTCATGGGAGACTTCAACTACCCAGACATCTTGTGGGAAGAGCATCTGGTCAAATCCAAGTGGTCACAAAGCTTTCTCTCATGCATGGATGAGCTCTATCTGGTGCAAGAAGTCTACGGGCTGATGAGAGGTAAAGCGCTGCTCAACTTGGTACTGGCAACAGGTGACAACCAAATCAGCGACCTAATCATTGAAGGGGAGCTTGGTTACAGTGACCATGAGCTGATCACCTTCAGCATCCACTGTAAAGCTGGCAGCAAGTCAGTCAGCAATACAGAAGTCCTTGACTTTGACAAGCTCAGGGATCCTATGACCCTTGCTGACTTCCTGCCCCTGGGGTTAGGGGCCTGGACTCAGTGATCTTCCAAGGTCCCTTCCAGCCCTAATGTCTATGAAATCTATGAAAGGGGTGGAGCAGGGCCAAAGAATAGGGATGAGTGACAGGCTGCAACTACAAGCCTGCACTTCCCACTGAGGCTGACAGGGTTGAGGCCTGATGGGAGGGTCTAGAGGCTGGAGCCAGTAATTGGGAATGGCAGCATGATGGCCTTCACAGTTGGTAAGTGGACTGGGGTTTAGGGCAGGCAGAGACCCAGAACCAGCTGCACTGGTTCAGTGAGTATTACCACCTCTGGGACAGAGTGGGAACACTGCTAAACCTCTCCGTCAATGATGTTTCCATCAAATCATGGCAGTCAGGTTGGGATGCCTGACCCAGGGAGTGGGGAGATACTCACAACACCAACTGAGGGCATCATAAAGACGATACCACTTATACATCGCTACATATCTAATTAATTCCACAATTAATTAGAAAATCTACTCAAAATGGCTTCTGTTAGTAACCTGCAATAATCTATAATAATAATCCCATTATATTTGTGCAGACTGCATTTTTATATAGCTTGCATCAGGCAATCATTTATGAGGGTAGGCCTCCATTTAGTCCTCATTTACATTATAGAGTTTTGCTAGCTTAGCTTTGTCATCTAGAGACATGTCTATACATGCAATTAATGTGAAACAATAAACTCCTGAGCACATGGTATCAGAGTTTATTGCTCCTGGGTGCCTCATCTTCATGTGCTCCCAGGTCTGCAACATTTAGAGCTCAGTCGGAGCAGCCCTAGATGGCAGGGGCTCCAGAGTTCAGACTGTGAGCCCAGGGCTATTCCTCCCAGCTCAATTTGTTGCTGAGGGGCTGGTTGGGGCACAAGAATGCTTCAGTTCAGGATATGCCTCTGCTGAGTAAAAAACTCACTCTTATTCACTGTGGAGTGAATAAGTTTACTCCAGCCTAATAGGGCTTTATGTGAGCTGTGCAACATTTACTGTAAAGCTAATTAGTTTACTGCACAGTAAATGTCTTGTGCAGATGCACAAGAAGAGTGCAAAAAGACCATACCATATAGTCAATACTGAGTGCCCAGCAATGTACAGTAACACTTTTTTTTTCTCCCCTTCTGTGGATGAAGCTCTGTTGACAGAAGGGGCTTCTTCTGATAACACTGCCAATTGGGGAAGCTGTTATAGCTCTTGTGGCAGAAAAGTTTTCTTTTCAGAAGAGAAAAGGAAATGGAAATAAGACTCCTGGCTCAGCCTTCTGGGGCCATGACAAATAAAATGCTATATAGCTCTTCTCTTTGAGATCCTACAAGAGTATTTTCATATTCCTTAATAAATGCTCTTTAAAAAGAGGCTTTTAGTGGGTAATCTTTTAGATAATAGTTTTCAAGATTGTAACGTACAGTACTATCACCTGCAGGTGGTGCCAATACCTGCCAATATACAAAACCAAAGATCACAGTAGCTAATATTCAACTATATTATTCTAATATTATATACAATAAACTATGTATAGTGTTACAATAACATAGAAATAATAAAGTTGTATTCCAGAATCTGCAGATGGCCCTGGAAGTGATAAATACAGATGTATGAGCAAGAAGTTGGTATTAACAGAATAAAGATATCACAGAAATGTCAAGTTAGAATGAACAACTAAAAATCATTTAGATCACTGGTGCTAAACCTTTTTCCTTGATGGGCCAGATGGTCAGTGCCCCATTCATTCATGGGCCAGGTTCTGCTGGTGGTCCCAATCTGGCACCAGCATGGGCATGGCAGGCATTATTCAGCCATATGTCAGGGGGTAGCCCAGTTGCAACCCAGCTCAGCAGGGGAAGGGGGCATGGCCTAGCTCTGTGGGGGAAACAGGGCATGGCTTGGCCTATGGGGGTGGGGGAAGGTTCATGACTTGGTTCCATGTTGGAGAGGGGGAATGGCCTGACCTGGAACTGGCCACGCAAGGGGAAGAGGATGTGATTTGGCCTTAACTGTACCCAGCTGAAGCTTTGCCCTAGCTAAGTAATGAGAATAATTACTTACTGGGTATATCTACACATGCAATTATGGTGCCTGGATTAACTGCGGAACTTAGTGCCTCAGATTAATTGCTCCCAGGCACACTGTTTGAATGTGCATGCAATTGACTCTGGACCAGTAAGCTCTGCAGTTTATCTAGGTGCAGCACTTGGAGCCCAGGCAGAGCATCCCCAGCTGCCAGGGGGCCTGGAGGTCAGCTGGTAGACTGGGACTGCTCCCTCCAGCTCAGTGTGCTGCAGAGAGGCTGGCTAGGGCATAAGGGAACTTCAGTGTCAGGCTAGCTGGCAGGCAGCCCCTGCACTGAAGCACTCTTGTGCCCTAGCCAGTAGCACAGTGTCTACATATACACTGCTGTGGAGTTTTTTACTCTGCAGCAGGCTAGTACTTGTATGTACTTGTATGTAAACAAGTACTAGCCTGCTGTGAGTAAATTGGCTTTCTCCAGCCTAATAGGGACTCATGTGTAGACACTGAAATGTTTACTAAGCAACTAATTAGTTGACTGCACAGTAAACATCTCATGTAAATACCCCCATATTACACATGGATAACACATCCTAGAATAAAATGTTACTATTTTTTACCATAGCATCAAATTGTTGACTTATATTCAGTTTAGAGTCCTCTGTTTCCCCCAGGCTGCCGCTTACCCAGTTTTTCCAAACTGAATCATTAATGAAAACATCAAGTACAATTAAACCCAAGGACATAATCCTGGAGGAGATTACTTGGAAGTGACACCCCCCTCCCCCTAGTTTGATAACAAACCACTGATACAACTACTCGTTGGGCACATCTACATGAGATGCTTTGCTGTGCAGTAGACTAATTTAATGCACAATAAAATGTTAGCAGCTACATGTATGTGGAACTTACTGCACAGTAAATTAGGCTAATGCACTGTTTGTTAGTAGCAAGAAATACAGAGCATTTTTACATGTGCTTCCAGATGTGGGCCCAGGCACTTTAATTAGTGAGCCTCACTAATTAAATACACCCATGCATCATGTGTATCAGCTTCACTATACATCCCCACGCTGAAAAAATGATGGCAGGTGGCTGTGAACTAAAGCTCATTGGACATGTTTTATTTCAAAGTGCCCCACTGCCATTTTGTCAGCATGGAGATGTGTGGCTACACTGATACACATGATGTACAAAGCTGTCAAAGTACATCAATTTCCATGCGCCAGCAGACTCAATTAATTAAGCAGGCTCCCCACATGTGTATAGGAGCTCACAGGTACTAAATTAATGGCCCACATACACACTGACCAGGAGCAAATTGCTCCAGGTGAGCCTAGGCAGCAGGAGGCCATAGAGGATGTGTGTGTGGGGGGGAAGAACTCTCTATGGTTCCATTGCAGAGCCTTGGATCACAACCCAGCTCAGTGCTGTTAGCTTGGTGTGGTACCCCACAGCTGAATGGCAACAGCTTCCTGTGCTCTCCCCTCGCTTTGCTTGCTGGGGGGACAGAGGAGCTCTCTGTCCTCAGTTTCAGTGCTGATCTCTGTCCCGCAGCACCAGGCTGGGGACAGAGAAATTCCCTGTTTCCTCAACCCTGCTGTTTGCCAGTGTTGTGCTTGCCCCAGTTGGCTCCCACTCCCTGCCCATGCTTGGGTTGAGCCAGGAGCTGACCAGTGCCGGGACTGTGGGGAGACATAAGGGGTAACCAGCACTGATCCCAGGACAGATGCCATGCATCTCCTCCCTCTTAGCCCCCCATCGTGTCTTCCTACTGGTCCCAGCACTGCTCAGCTGTTGGCTTCCCCCAGGCATGGGCAGGGAGCAGAAGCAGAATGGGGCATGTGCTGCATGGGCAGTGGCAGGATTGATAAGACAGGGAAGCTTTCTGTCTTTGGCCTGGTGCTGAAGGGACAGAGAGATCCCCCATCCCCTCAGCAAGAAAAGTGAGGGGAGAGCTTAGGCTACTGTTGCTGCTCGGCCACGGGGCATCACCCCAAACAAGCACCACCAAGCTCGGCTGTGATCTGAGCTCTACATGGCTAGGAGCTGTCTCTCCTGCTCCAGGACTGCTCCCCCTGGCTCCCTGGAACTCCTGACCCCTGGATTCCCCGCCAGCCAAGGGCTGGCACCAGGGGATCCTGGAGCTCCTCCTGGATGCTGCTGAGTGGCAGAGCAGGCCAGAGGGGGAGGAAGAGCCCTGGACTTATCTGCTCCCATTAGGAGCAAGTTTGCTTCTGATGCACGTGCAGGTGTAGACACATTACTAGGCGCAGTTTACTGCATCTTATTTTAATGTGGAATAACCTTAAGGGACATTAATTGCATGTGTAGACACACTCTTTAAGTACAATTTTTCATTCAGTGTGCACTGACATTATAGTGGTTTTATCTAGACCATGTTTCCCTACTTCACTGATGACAAGATACAACATACCTACTGCCTCTCCCTTATGCACTAGGCCACTTTCCCTCAAAGAAAAAAATGTTAGCTTGATACAATTTATTCCTGACAAATACGGGGTGTTGGTTTTTTTTCCTTACCTAGAGTGTTGGTAAATTGGTTGCTTAATAACTCATGTTAGTATCTTTCCAGGCATCACAGTTAGGCTATTTGGTCTATAAATCCACAGTTCCTTCTCTTCCCCACACCTTTTTTTTTAAATATAGGTACTATGTTTACCCATCTGCAAACCTGGGAGTTCCTTGTTCCCCATGAGTTCTTGACTGTAATCATTAATAGTAGAAAGATTGTTTTGTCCAGTTCCTTAGATTTTCTAGGGTGTATTTTGTCAGGTCTGCTAACTTGAATACAACTAATTTATCTAAATATGCTTTAATTTGTTATTCCTTGTTCTGGCCTGTCCTCCTACACCCTTGTTAAAATACTTCAGATTTCATCCATTTTTTGCTCTCCTTCCTCTATTTTTTGTTATTTTTCTTTTCTGATATGTTCAGAGAACTTTTTTGCTTTTTTGTGTCTTGCTAGCTGGAACTCCTGTTACTTTTTCTGATTGTATCCCTACTGACTTGTGCTATTTCTTTTTATCCATTCTTAGTATTGTGTCTTTGCTTCTACTATTTGTACAATTCCTTTTTGAGTTTCATGTTATTAATAAGCTCCCAATGCAGCCATATTGGTCTCTTACTCTTACTCCCTATATTTCGTCTGCTTTCTTTTCCTTTTTTTGTGGATTTATTTATTTAATTAGGTTCAAACTGTAACCTTTTAAATCAGTGAAGAAGCTAAAAACAAATCTACAATCTGTTACTCTCCAGATACCATTAATGTTTTTTTAAGTTTTTTTTTCCCTCTAAAATGTTATAAAGACATGGGTGAGTTTGTAAAAACTCCTTGTTATAAAAATTATTCAAAAGAATTGTATTAATAATGATTTTTGGGGAAGGCTGAATAGGGTGGACTCATTCAGAGAGGTATGAGCTTTGTAGGTGACATCTTGATTTGTCAGATGCAATGAATGGACATTTTTTGCATTGAAGTTGAAGGTTAATCATCTCTACAGCATAAAATCGTGAGTGTGATTTGCAGTTTCTTTTGGATATATTATTTTGTTCATGTACTGTCCTTCCTTTAAAATGTTTGGTACAAGACAAACCATATATAATGGTAGCCAATTGGCTATAGTGTAGAATTCTATAGTTTTGTTGACTTCTCTACCCATTGGTTGACTACATCAAATCATTTAGCCTTCACGTAGAAATTCCTAAGAATTCCATTCTTCTTAGTCCTTATTGATGTAATCTTTTGCACGAACTGTGGTGACATCAGTTTGGCCTTTGAAAACAGTATTGACTTTTTGAATAAGAAGAATAAGTCTCAAAGAAGAGAAAATACATCTCAGTGCTTAACAGAACTGTTGCAACATATGTGACATTCCTTCAGAGGACAAGAAATGATATTTCAAAGCTGACCAAATCAGGAGGTCTGGTTCAATTATTGACAGCAGAGTGAGCCATCACGTTCTTGAACTTGTGGGCAGAGAGGTATAATTGATATTTACAAAATCACAAACATCCTTGAAGGCTTTATGGCACAAATAGAACTAGGACCGTGACTTGCAATCATGTTTACAATTGCTTCTGCCTCACAGCCTAGACATTTACCAGCATGCGTGTCTCTGTCATGGCAGTTCTGCCTCAGAGAGCTGTGTGTCATAAAAAAAAATATTTTTGCTCTTATTACATTCATGCAAGCATTATCTGAGCAGTTTGACTTGTTCTGTTACACCTGACATTTTCATTGTCAACACTGAGAGCTACCAAGTTTGACAAATTCAATCCATTCTTGCTCCAAACACTTTTTTGAAAGTTGGAAATCAATTCAGTTCTTTCATCTAGCAAGCCTGTATATTCTGAAAGCTTGACATTCTATCCTTGAGATGAAAAACACCGAAAAATGACAGGACAATTTTTGACTTCCTCTTCATTGGAATAGTTCACCACTGGAAATGGCACATTCACAAATTCTTCAGCAATTTTCTGTAGCTGAAGAAGGCATATGTTATATGGCATTCAACAGATACAGTTAAATGACAAGGACTCCAGTGACCACTGTTAATGCATGGCTTACAAAATGCATAGCATTCTATACTCTGAGTTTCTAAAATTTACTATGAAGAATGCTTCTTAGCTTAAGTTCATGAGATGCTCACTCAAAATGTCTTGCAAAAGTAATGCTTAAAATATTTTAGAGAGAGTAGAAAATGGCAGTGGCAGGTAGTTAGTGCCTTCTGCCTGATTCAGGACTCTGTTTGGATCAAGCTGGGCTTGTATATAGGAAGCTCTAATTTAAGCACACTTAGGGGGCATAAGATCAGCGATAGCCTGGACATAGTGGAACTCTGCTCCATCATGCTCCCAATAATCGTTGACCACCCCCCCCCGTACCCTTCTCCTGAAAAGCTACCTTCTTATCCTTATACTAGGAGTAGATGGATACGGTGCCTGGCATAGGCCATGACTCTGCCATCGTTTCCAGCTTTATATCAGCAAAACTTTCACCATGCAACAAGAATTCTTCATTGGTAAATGCCAGTACAACTTTATCTTTGTCCCCCCAGAGCTGCTGATAACCTGCATATAATTATCTGAATATAGTTCAAGCTGTATTCACTCTGCCACATACAGAGAAGGCAGAAGGATTAGCTGCAGCCATTTGGCAGAGCTGTGATTGTGAGATGAATCTAGGGATTATTTTGAGAAGTGTGACTGAGCTGTGATTGTGGTCTAAGGGTCCATCAGAACCCTTCCATGAATGTGATCAGAGGAAAGAAGTGTATTTGTACCGTCAAGGATGACATCTGCCTCATTTCAATGAGGAGTCCTAAGAGTGATTTCAGGAGAAGTACAGGGGTATCACTTCTCATGGGGCTT
The DNA here is from genome assembly GCF_001723895.1 of Crocodylus porosus. Classification (NCBI taxonomy): domain Eukaryota; kingdom Metazoa; phylum Chordata; order Crocodylia; family Crocodylidae; genus Crocodylus; species Crocodylus porosus. Next base: position 106,143,319 of record NW_017728931.1, read on the forward strand.
GTTAGCAATGAAGTGAGATATGAGAATACTTTGTGGGCTTTTTGAGAGGTAAGTGAAAATACAGTGTGAGATGAAATCTTATACTAGATGACAGGGCTGCAAAAAGGGAGAGAAGAGATTCTGAAAGGCTTAAAACATGTGAGATTGTTGCTGGATCATGTTGTGGGTTCACTTCACCAAGTCAGGAGTCATTTGACAAAAAGTTTTTTTTATTCATGTCAACAGCACCGAGACAGCCATGGGACTTATTTTTCAGCTCTCTCTCAAAATCCACCCTTCTTTAGTTCAGTGTAACAGTGGTAACTTGGAGAGCAGCTGAGTGGCAGCCTAACCCTTAAAGATATGCAGTCCTCACCATAACTTCTGTTTATTTTACTCATCTAAATACGATTTTTTTGCAAATTTTTGTTAGCAAAGAATAGGAAAGATTGCTGTGCTAGGCTGTCAGAGATGCAGGTTAAAATACCTCCTGGGCATGGGGGCCTAGAATCTGGCTCTCCTGTTTCCATGCAAGTTTCTGAACCACTCAGCTACTGGGGCTGTAACATAGGAGGATGGATCTCTATGCACCTACAACTCTTGAGTTTTGGGCTGTGGATATAAGGATTATTCAGTACCAAATGCACAATACCTTTGGTTTCACTACACACACACACACACATACACCCACACATCTATATTATGTAGCCTGGGTGGTACCCAATTATGTACTCCGCTCTCCAGTTGAAGGGAATATTAGCAGAGCAGGTATGCTGTGGAGTGAAACTGCCTACTACACAGAGTTTCCGCCTTCCCCTATAGAGTGAAGCCAGGACACATCTTAAGACTTAACTATATACAAATTTATTAATATATAAGAAGAGTTAAAAATGGAACACATATATAAAAGACATGGGAACTTTGTGCAATATATATATAGAACTCTATGCAAATACTCTGGATACAGGTGATGGATCTGGGAAGCAAAGGTCTCAGTAAACATCATGCAATCTTATACTCTAATGAAATATGAATCTACCAAATGTAAGGTAAAGAGTTCACAAAATATGAGGCCCAGGGGGAAATAAATAAACAATAGCAACACCCCAGGAAAAGGAGTGGCCCTAGATGAGAGGAGGGGAGTGGGCAGCTCAGAATACCCTAGCTGCCCCTTTAACCAACTGGAATATCCCAGCTACTCATTACAGAGGGAAGACCCTCCTCCCCTGTGGGAATCCCCTTCACAGGCAACTCACAACTCCTCCAAGGTCCCAGTGAGGCTGTCTTCATCTTCCAGGGTGAGGCATAACTCCCCTCGGCAGGGGGGCCTCAGCTGCTTTGGGGATCTCCCAGCCTCCGGCCTGCTCGGGGCCCTGAGCACTGCTCCATGCACCGTTGGCCCTGCCTTGCGTCAGGGGTTGGAGACCCAAGCCACCTGGTGCAGTGCCAGGATCTCAGTCTGCTCCTGGACCCTCTGAGCACCGGCTGTGCACCATGTACCCAGCCTGTGCTGGGGGTTGGAGACCCAAGCCTCCTCACGCAGCTCCCAGGGTCTCAGACCCTCCGTGCACTGCCTGTGCACTAACTGCCTGGCCTTGTACCAGGGGTTGGAGACCCGATCCACCTTGTGCAGTTCCCAGGGTCTTGGTTCTTCTCGGACCCTCCGTGCACCGACCACGTACCGACGTTGCACTCACTTGGGCGGGGCTGTGGGACATGGCTGCTTGCTGCTCCTCATCTGATGAAGAGTCTTTGGGCTCTTCCAGGGCAACAGCTTCGCCCTGATGGCCAGATCTGCCAGCTCTTCCTTACCCTCTTCTCCATCCCTTGATGCAGCCACCAGTGTGCTGGCCATGCTGCCTTTTTATTCCCTTCAGGGGCTCCACCCCTGGATTGAAGAGAGACCAGTCAGAGAGAGGGGGATGTTAGTCCCCTCTCAGGTCCAATTCTTTGCCTCACCCCGGAGTAGGGGTGGGGCTAGCTTCTCCCCTGCCTTCACCTGATTGATGGGGAAAAGGGAAATACCCCACCAATCATTTCAAACTTTTCCAAAGCTGGTGTGCCAGGCTGCCACTGGCAAGCCTGCCACATTATATATGAACGAGCAGCACCTAGTGTGGGATACTTGGCATCAAACTCAGTGAATAATAATGAATTTTAAAAAGTCCAAAAGTATATTTTTACTATAATAACAAATACAATAACAAACAATAAATGAAAACCTTACAAAGAAAAATGTTAAAAATCACAATATATACACATAAACATTATGGGTGCAGGCAGAAGTGACAATTTTTGGCCAATCTGGCCACTGAAAGTGACCAAAAAAATTTGGGTTACCATATTTCCAGGTCCAAAAAAGAGGACACCACCAAAAAAGAGGTGGTGGGGAGGCAGGGGGAATATGATGATGGAGGTGGGGTATTCAGAGACAGTTGACAAATATTATAAAGATGGTGGAATACAAGCTTTGTATATTTAGTGTGTACAAAATGAGATTAAAGGGGGAGAACAATAGCAGTTTTTAAATATTTGAAAGATGGCATAAAGGTATAAGAACTGTTGGGCAATGTAACAAGAAAGTTGTGTTTTGAAAAAAAGCAATTAACCTTATTTATTTCTTTAATGGTTTACAAATAACAAATCTGTGTTTGTGCAGAGATTTGGATTGGATAAACCTCAAGAATCCTTCTAACCCTATGATTCCATGAGAGAGATCTATAATTTGTGTTTAGTCGTCATGGTCTGGATGGTTTACATTTTCAAGGGTTCCTCTACAATGTACAGGGATTAGAATCCCACTTAAATAGTTCATACAATCATATGCAAAAATTCACAGATTCATAAATTGTAAGGTTGGAAGGGACTTGGAAGATCATCGGGTCCAGGCCCCTGCACCAAGCAGGAAAGATAACTGGAGGTGAGGTGACCTCAGCAAGGTCGCTGTCTAGTCTCCTCTGGAAGATTGCCAGGGTAGGTGATTGCTAGAGCTGTGTGAATCTTTGGTCCCTGATTTGATTTGGCTTGATTCGGTCACCAAATATCTGAATCTGAATTGAATCAGGAGACCCTTTAATCTCTCCAAATCGTATCAGAACCCTCTGAATCATTTCAGAGAGATTCAGAAAGATTTGGAGATTTGGACATAGACACCACTTCAAATGTTTTTTCTAAATACCTCTAGGTAGCAGGGGCTCGTGAATGCTGTGATGCTGGTAGGCAGATGGAGCATCCCACAGAAGTGTGGGGGGCTTCCCAGTGCACTCGACAGCAGACCCAGGAGTGCTTCCGGGTCCATGGGGGAACATGCTGGGGGCCCCCCCATGCCCTCCTGGCTCAGTGACTGGTGCCTCCTGAGTCTGGATGGGGAACCTGGGGTCCCCCATGGCCAATTGCCAAGCCAGGAGGGCATGGGGGGGGCAGCGTACTGTCTGGTGGACCCATAAGTGGACTGGAAGTACTTCCGGTCCACTTCCGGGTTCACCACCAAGCATGTGGGGGGGCCCCCCACACTGCTGTGGGGTGCTCCATCCGCCCTACCATTGCACCATTCATATGCCATGCCTGGTACCCCAAGTAATGTAGAAAAAATGTTTAAAGCTGCGTCTATGGCCGAATAGCTGATTCTCTGAATCAGCACCGAATCTTCAGGTTCAGATTTGGCTGAACCAAATCAGGGACAGTGATCCAAATTAACAAATTGAATCACTGCCCCTAATTTGGGCCAAATCCAAATTGAAAAAGGCCCACTTCACACACCCCTAGCGCTTGTACCACCTCTGAGGGAGCTTATTCCACAGTCTGGACACCCTGACTGTGAGGAAGTTTTTCCTAACTTTGAGACTGAATTGATGTTCTGGAGTTTGTGGCCATTACTTCTGGTTTTTCCCCTGGGTATCCTGGTGAACAGTTGCTTACCAAGCTCTTGATATACTCCCCTAGCATAGCAGTAAGCTGCTACCAGGTCCCCTCTCAGCCTTCTTTTCCCCAGGCTGAAGAGTCACAGATCCCTCAGCCTTTCCTCATATGGCTTTCCTTTTAAGACTCTGATCATATGGGTGGCTCTTCAAGCTTGTCCATGTCTTTGTTAAAGTGTTATGCCCAGAACTGGATGCAGTACTCCAGCTGCAGTTTCACCAGTGCTGAGCAGAGCAGAAGAATCACCTCCTTGGCTTTTCTGGAGATGTATGCCAGAGTATTATTTGCCCTACTGGCTACAGCATCACACTGCCAGCTCATATTCATACTGTGGTCTATTATTACCCCCATGTCCCTTTCATTCATGGTACTAGTAAGTTTGGTGCCACCAAGCCTGTAGGTGTGTTGGGGGTTGCTCATCCCCAGGTGGAATATTTTGCATTTCTCAATGTTGAAAAAAATGGGCTCACCCAGGACCTCTCACACCCTAAGCAAGAATCACACCCTGGACAAACAAGCCAAGCCCCTAGGCCAGTGAGCCAAGTGTACTCTAGTGATCTACCAAGGTGCTGGCATTCAGCCCATGGTCACCCTTGTGAGGCGGGCTTTAAGAAAAATATGATATATCATAAGACTTGCAATAACTGTAGGAGCAAAAGCAACACACTATACTATACTATACTAAATATAACATCCAGCAAAATGTCACAAATAACAAGAATCACATAAAATTAACCTTTGTGGTACTCAACCACATTTAATAAATGATTTTAGTCTACTATCTGAAATGTTGGACAATTACTGCTCTATAAATTATGATGCTGGAAGGAACAACAGGAGACCACAATCCTGTAATAACTGTTTATATATTTTACCTTCCTGTGTAGTTCTATGGACTTAAGAGCCATCACAGGGCATTACAATAAGTCATTGCAAGACTGGAGCCTAAACAGTTAAAAAGGGCCTTGAAAATGTAAAGCCCGATCTTGAAATCTTACCTTATTCAGATGAAGTCAATAATAATTCTGACCACATGAAAACTGAGTGAAAACTAAGAAATGGCTTCAGAACCTGGTTCTTTCTAACCACAAAATAAAAGGAGAAGTGAGTGTCAAGTCTCTTGCTTAAAACAGAAGTTGCCACTTTAACCTCTCTGTTCCACAGGGGTCTTATATAAGAAAGGAAAGAATCCGCTTGGAATTTTACCTCAGGTTTTAAAAACTTAATTTACAGGTTCTCTTGCTATAAAATTGTGATTTTCCTCAAAGGGAGACATCAGGATTTTATTAAAGAGTAGAGGTGAGTTATTACAAACCCTCCTGGCCAAGCTTAATGTTATTTTATTTTAGTATTGAGATTTTCTGAAGGAAAAGTAATTGGCAGGTGTTCAGAGATGTATCGATCTACTTCAAGACACCCAGAGTGGCAACTAACCACTTGAAATAGAAGTATTAATCATTTTCTCTTGTGTTGCATTATTTAACCCTTTATATCTTGATTACGTTTTATTCACAGGTGAAGATGGGAGCAGAGATTAACCACAAAATCCTTTTTAGAGGACCATTTTTGGGGGATATGTTGAACTACGCTTGACGGCAACTCTATTTTGGCCAATCAGGAGCCAGTACAACCCTGTCTTAAATAAGAATATCCTTGTATCTACCCTACCTTACTGCAGCATCATCAGCTGTTTTAAGCATTGCTTCAGCACTCAGGATGGACAGTGCTCAAAGTGGTCCAGTCACTCTCCCTCAATTTTAGCATGCCTTTGACATGTTCCTTTGCCACAGAATGGATGAAGCTGAAAAGATGTTAGGAGATGAAAAGATGTTAGGCTTTGTGTCAGGCAGCAAGCTTCCAACAGGGTAGCTTTACAGCCCCTTTGTACCACAGGAAGTTATTGTACCTTATATGATCATTGTCCCAGTCTGTTCAGTGAACTCCTTCTGCCAGGCACCAAGGATGTTTTAACAAAAGTTGAGACATCCCATCCCTACCTAGTAATAATTAACTGTATAGTCTTATAGTCAGTGAATTTCATTTCCTTCTCCCTGCACTGTATTGCTGACTTACTGAATTGTAAAAGTTGATCTCCGTTGTCTTAGCTTGCATATTAATAGTCATAAAATTAACCAGCTTTTTAAAAATCCAGCTAGAGCAAGGGTGACAAGGATATATCCTGTAGGGCTCCCTGCAGATCCAGAAATTTGGTATTGGGGGAGCAGTGGTAACATTAATTACTTAAAACTGCTGCTGCTCCTCCCACCACCAAATTCCTGGACCTGTGCGGAGCCCCATGGGCTAGATGACATGGCCCTATGTACCAGATGTGGCCCATGGACTAATCGTGTGCATCAGATTTAACTCTTGGGTACCAATGAAGTCACTCAGGTGACTCCATGGGTTGCTGCAGTAGAGAGTTTCATTGTCTCACTATAGGCTACAGAAAAAAGTAGCCCTGGAATAGCCTTGCTATATAAGCAATGGGTACAAAAAATCTGGTTTTAAGATGAAGGTTGATCTGTTAATGAAAGAGATTTTACGATGTAGTTGCCTGTGATATCAGGGAACTGGACTCAGATTCAGGAAATTCCTTCCAGTCTTATGTTCCTATAAGTTTATTTGTTCTAAATTTAACTGTCATTAATTCTGAGGTCATGTCTAGGCTGCAGATCCACCATGATTAGCAGAAGTGTCCCTAAACAAGCCATATGGCTCTGTGTGCACTAATGCCTGGACCAGAAACAGTGAAGCTGAATCTATGCATCACAGACAGCAGACTAATTGGCACTGATTCCCAGCAGTACTAATTAGCCTGCCCTCGGTGTCACAGAGATTTGAAGGTGCTACTGCTGGGTAAGTCTGTGGTCTAGATATGGTCTGAGTGACATAGATGTTGGTGGTGGGGTTGTTTCATTGCAAGGAAATGTGAAATGTATGGCTTATATACTTCATAGTTTTACAGAAACTAGTTGTTTCCATAATTTAAGTGTTATTTTTATGAAGCCTGGATCAATAAAAAAACCTGAAAAACAGCAATAAGCAACCTCAGTTCTTCCCATAAAATCAGAAATCATCTTACCAAATAGTAAACAGGTTCATTCATCTCTCCACTTTCTGGAATACCACTTATCCATGAGGATTTACTAAATTGTTGCTTTGTTTTTATGGGAGCTGAGTTTACAGAGTCACTTACTTTTGCCTTTACATTTAGTTCTCTAAGATGGACGTCCAGCAGAACTGCAATGGTTCTACTACAGAGATGGGAAAGCAGGTTTGGGGCTTTGTTCAGGGATCTGTTCCCCTTGTGAATGGTGGAGTCTTGCTCTATTGGGACTATTCAATAGAGCCACTGGCCATTCTGCCCTATAAAGTGAAATCCAGTGGCTACTGGAGCTTCAGTATCCTAAGGACTCTGCTGATATCCCAGGGCCACCAGCACTGTTTGAACTGTCCTGACAACACACTAGTGTCCAGAATTTGGTATGGGATGCATCATGGCAGCCACCTTTGGCATTTCATTTTATTATCAATACCTCTCAGTATCTCTGTTCTTCTGGCTCCTCGTTCTTGTTATTTTCTATTACAAAGTGACTTAGCCAGTTAGCCAAATACCTTAGGGTAGGATTTTCAAAAGCACTCACTAACATTGATGATAAACTCCCACTGACTTTAATAGGAGCCAAGTTAGGCTAATGCTGTATGCTATCCTTAACAGCAATTATGAAATGTGCTACCTTAGATAATCAGTCAGCTGTTTTTGGTAACATAGAAGTAGCAGGAATACTGTCTTTAGGAATCAACTGCTGTCCGTTTGAAAAAGGAAGTCATTTTGGCAAGGGTATTCTACAGGGTATCTCACATGTGTATTCTCTAACCCCCATAAACATAATCCATACACAGCAATCTCTAAAATGCAAGGAGATCAGGAATAAAAGAAGAGCATAACAGCTGCGGTGGAGTGTTAAGAAAAATCCAACAAGCTCATACTGTGTACATACATTTGACAGAAATATTATTTAAGGATAAAAATCAAACAGTGCAAATTTTAATGGAAAGAGTAAAGGGACTTTGAGGCAGGTGTTTTATCATATTTAGTTGTTCAAAGGCAAGAACAAATATATGAATTTCACCCACTGTGCTTTTATGCTGATAATATTTTCCCTTTTTCAACTCTTAGTGTTCATAATTTTGGGCAACACTTCCATCTCAGCATCATTCTGATATATCACTGGCTTAAATATTCTTCTTTGAGCTCGTAAGATGACAAAATCCTGAAGTGAGGCAGTGACTCTACCCATATTGTGTGGGAGAGCAGGGTGATCATAACTAATAACTGTAATGTGAAGGAACTAGCTACCTGCATCTAAGGGAATGAAAATTACTGCAGAATACAAACATTATATTCTTTTTTAGGTAGAAAACACTTTTTTCTTGTATATTCACACCCTATTTGTATTGCATATAGGTCCAGGAGCCTATGTTACATAATGTCCAGAAATTCAAAATTAGTATTAAAACTCCATCCCTTGACACACTGTATTATGCCAGCCTATTGCATCTTAAATTGAATGCAGGTGGAAGAGCATTTAGAAAGAAAGGACATGAGGTAAATACAGATTTTCAGTTTGAATTATCTGGTTTTAGGAGAGTTAATCAACACTTTCAATGTTATTTAAATGTTTTTGGTGGCTTTTACTGATTTATGTTGTTATATTTTTAAAAAATAGGACGCTGTGGTATATTTTTTATAAGGAAAGTTAGTGTAATGTGAATGTAATGCGTGAACAGCAGGTGGAACAAGGTGGAAGTCGGCAGAGCTATGACCTCTGTTAATTTGGATTACAGCTCCCCCAAACCCACAGGGGCTGGGGGGCAAGGGAAAAGGAAGAGGAAGCTTGAGGCTGGAGTAAGAGGAAGAGAGGGTGTCATGCACATGGAACCTCATCAACCCTATATGGAGAAGTGCACAGTGCAGCTGGAGACAGTACCGTAGCAAGGAAGTCTGGCACCAGGAGCAAGCCCACAGTGGCAGCCTGCCCTCACCCCACACACAGATCCAGTCACATGCCCCCGCATGCTTGCCCGGGAATGCATGTAGTGGCAGAAGCCACCTTTGCCCTGTCCCAGCAGTGTCCTCCCCACAAACGAGTGGCTTGCACACTGTCCTAGCTGGGCAGCACCTGTTGGCGCCCTTCCACTTTGGTGCCTAGGCAGTCGTCCTGCTCACCCCCCTTTCCCCACCCTCCCCCCCAGTTTGGTCAGCTAGGAGTGGACTGAAGGAGCTGGACTCAACACTTGGGAGCAGCTGCCAGCTGCTGTTTAAGCACTCTAGGGACTAAAGGCTTGTAAAGTGCTGTGTATATGTTGGTATTGATGTTTCTTTTCCATTTACCTGTTCCCTCCCTCGGCCCATTAGCTTGTGACCCTCACCCCTATGATTTTTTATATAAAAGAGGGAGCCTCCCCTCCTCCACCCTTGCTTCTTGTGCCAGTTTCTGGGGCTGCAGGGTTCACATAATGTCAATATAGTTCACTTCTGCTTCTTGTTTTACCATATGCCCTTTCATGGCCCCTCCATTCCTAGTTTCTCCATTTAAATTTAAAAGTGGACTCTATTAAAGGAAGAATGTGCTAGATTACTGTAACTTGTTCCCAGGAATGAAACCTCAGACCCTATACCAGTTAGAATAGATTCAGAACACAAGCACCTCAGCAAAGCAAGCTAGGAAAAGCAAATTGCTCCATGTCACTGCTCTCTTCAATGACTTTCTGAAGAATAATGAGCCAAATACAAACTTGGCTCTTCCTCTTCAATACCGCACATTGTCTCACACTCCTTAGGGGATTCTTGTGAGGATCCAAACAGTGCTTGGGGATATTAACATTTTAAGTTTTCATATCTGCTTCCACAGGTGACTGGTGCCTCCTCAGTTGGGGGAGCGGGGGCACCCACAGGCACTGGCAGTGGGGATGGAGCTTGCAAGCACCCACAGACATCGCCAGCAGTGGGGATGGCTCTGTCGGGGGTGGGGGGGGCCATGCCCTCACTACACATTGCCTATGTCTGCTTCTTTTCTAACTTTTACTGTCGTCATCAGTAATTTGGATCCTTAATTTATATTAAGATATAAATAAGGGGAGAATAAGGGAGTGATGTGTGATACTATTTTTTATAAGTATCAAGTGCAGTTCAGTTTTCCTGTTTGTTCCTAGTTGTTACCCAACTGCAAAGAATCATATGAAAGGCAGCAGTTTGGGAGAAAATAGGACACAAAACAATGGAAAGGATAAGGCACAATCCTAGAAAATGCCAAATGTCCTTGAGAAAGCAGTGGGGAAGATTTTAATTGAGGAATGCTCATCTTTGGCTTTAGCAGACTGATAAGGTTTACTCTCCCCAGGCCTGAGCATGAGATCCAAAGGAGATGTTAGAACTGAAAAGGTGCTGAGGGGCAGCTGAGCGGGGAGAGGTTGAGTGAATTGTCAGTTGCTGCCTGGAGAGGAGATACTGGCAGAAACACAAGAAGAAACAGAAATTGCAGCAAGCAGAATGTGTCTCTCAACCCAAGGATGGGGGTAACTGCACTAAAGATGTTACAAAAGCTTTCAAGGAAATACTCATAGGCATATGTCCTTCTTGTTTGTTTAAAACATTTTCTTTCTGTGCTTTGCTCCTTTGGATGAAAACAAAAAATCCCAACTTTGTACTGAAGAAGCTGTTTTTGAGTCACTTTAATCACCTCCTGTTATAGGAACTGGAGGAAGGGAGCTTACAGGTACAAAACACATTTGGCCTATCATGTTACCATAGTTGGAATCAAGTGGCTGTATCTCTGAGATCCAATCTGAGTGGCTGAACCATGGGCTTTCATGCTTGAGAACTGTGCAGGGGATTTTGTCTGTTACCTGAAGGGCACAATCAAGAAGGGCTAATATGGACCTAATGCAGAGTTTGCCTAGTAATCTTAACAAAGGTTATTTAAAACTTACCTAAAAGAGAGAGCTCCAGTTTTACTCGGTATCCTTTAGTTATCTTGTTTTGCTATTAAATTCAAATCCTGTTTCTTCTTCTCGTGAGTACAACAGAAGATGGGAAAAATCAGTTTCCATTGTTGATGTCAACTGTTTAATTGCTGAAATATCAGAACATAAAACCCAATTAGCCATTCTAGATTTGCCTGGCTAGTAAAGCAAATAAGTTGCTTTTTTCTTCACCTGGACAGTGTGTTGGAGACCAGTCTTTATACTGAAATGATGCTGATCACTATTAGCTGATGAAACAGGTCACAGAGGTATTACAAAATTCAATCTGTACCAGATGAGCAAGAAAAAAAATAGGAGCAACAGGAAAAGTTTGCATAGTTCCAGGAAGGCTAAAACAATTCTCCCATTGATTTCATCCTACTCTCAGGAGTGCATGCCTCCTCATCCATCCCAGTCTCTGTCTCTGTATTCTCGTTCCTATGTGAATCCATGGTCCATACTGCTGATATCTTTCCTACCATGGCTTTTTGCCTCAGTTTCTTATCGTGGCCCTCTCATCCTAGTCTCAACAGGTTTTTCAGCCCTAGCAATTAAGTCAGTTCCTGGTTGTACTCCACTGATTCCTAGCATTTACATATGAATATGTGCATGTGTGCATACATGTGTACACATGGGTGTGCGCACACACATATTTCCCATTGCTAAACTATTTGGGTGTCTGATTATTTAGAACACTAGTGACTGACAAAACTACCCAAATAGTACAATGTAGTCAGGTAATTTGTTTTCTTGCCTAACTACATTAAGGTCAAAAGCCATTTAATAATAGTGCCTCATCGCTGTTAAAAAAACCATGGATATCAAAAAGCCCACATAAGGTTATAGAAGCTAATATTATTGTCATTCCAAGATTCCCTTGCTCACATGCATTCAATCAAAAATGTTCTTGAATAATTTTGGGGTTTTTTTTTAATGTCTACTGATTAATAACATCCCATTCAGGTTGCAATATTCTTCTTGTATACTTAAAGACAAAGGTCATATTCTATTCTCAGTTATGCAGACACTATCCCATTTAAATTGACAGGGTTGCACTGAAGTAATTCAGAGCAGAATTCAGTCCTAAGCTTAACCAGAACAGACAGAGACTAAATGGAATTCTCCTTTAGAAAATATATCCCTGTTCTTCTCTTGTTTAAGATAACAGCGTATGCTTGAATAATTAGTGAAAAGTCATTTCAAGCGTTTAGATCTGTCATTTTATGGTTCTTCATGTCTCACAGAAACAAAAGGAAAAATGTGTTTTCTAATGCGACTGAGCCCGTCTTCTTGCTTTTCTGCTTTTGGCATTTTAAATCCAAAACAAAGCAATTTTTAATAAAGAACCTACATGAACTAACCTCAGAATACTTGTGATTGGCTTATCAGCTTTCTGCCCTAGGCTTGCCAGTATCTCTTACTAAGTCAGTTAACAGCTAGCTACATCCAACCTCTACAAAGTCAGAGGGGTTAATTTTTTCTCTCACATTCACTAAAACATGTAGCCTTAACTTCCAGAACAGCTAAAAGCCATATGAATTGAACTATAAAGCATGGACTGTCAATAAAATACCATCACCATTACACAAACTATAGTGTGTAGGAGCCTTTCTGGGTCTCTAAAAACACTCTAAATGCAGATAATTTTTTCAAACACCATAATATCATTTCTATCTTTTTCATTTAGTCCTCCTCAGTAACTACTGTATTTCATCATTTAGTCCAGAAATTGGATGCCTTGGGGCTTGGCTTTATCATACACTAATAAAATGAAGAGAAATAGACCTTTAAAAAATAATTGCCAAAATAGACTCTGTCAGCAAGCATTAGACTCAGATGTGGCACTCGTTTGAAAAGGTTATGTTGCTTTAGAATACATTAAACATTTATTAGCTTCACCCCAGGTAAAGGTGCAACTGTTTACATATCTGCAAATTCATATAGACACGCTTCTAAATGGATTTGAAAAATAACAACTTGTTTATGTATTTAGAGCCAACTTCTTTATTAGTGCCAAATTTTATCTTAAGTTTATATTAACCATGTAAGTGAGTATAATGGAGCTGGCCTACTATCTTACTCCTCTGCTTGACCTGGCTTAAATCATATATTGCTACTCACCTAGTACTCTGTCTTCCTTTCTGTTGTGATACAGCAAGGGGGCTGGGAGAGAGAAAGAGTGGCAGTCCATGTGATGAATCTTGGCCCTCTCCATACCCAAGAGTAAAACCAGTTGGAAACAAATAGTAAGGAAAGCTGGTCCTCTACTCGAAATGCTAATCTGAGGTTGGGAGGTCAGTTTTCTGGTCCACCACAGACTGTCTTGGGTAAGTCACTGTCTCTAACTGCCTCAATTTTCCTTCTATAAAACAGGATTAATAGCACTTTCTTATATAAAAGGGGTGTTGTGAGTCTTAATGAACTAATTTTGTGAGGCCCTACAATGCATGAGGAACATACAAGTACTTTAGACTCTGGAATAAAATTGTCTATGAAAAAGGTATCCTTTAACTTTCCCCTTTGAAATCCATCTGGAAGAGATCTTCTGGATCAAGTACTACTAGGAGAAGCAATCAGATCACATCATTTTCTTCATAAAGTGAGCACCCCATCCATCACAAAAGTGGTTAGCAGGTTTGCTCCCATCTTCTTACTGCTGTCCAAATGGGTACAAACCTAATCTCAGCCTAAATGTTTTCACGGTCCATTTATACCCATTTGTAGTAAAGTAATCAGTGCACCACTGGCCCTACCTGCTGGTTCAGAGGGCTGTGGTGTGGTATCCCCACATGCCTATGACTCTGGCATGGGAGAGAACGGGAGAGAGAGGGGATAAACGGGAGAACTAAAGAAAAACAAAAACACCGTTTGCCTGCAGCAGGAGCAGTGGCGCAGCGGAGAGAAGAGGAGAAGCCCATGCAGCTCATCAGCCGTGTCTTTGTTCAGCTGGGACTGGCTGGTGACATCACCAGGGATCGCCAGCTGGTGAAGATAAAAATGGCGGTCAGCAGGAACAGAGGGGAAGGGGAGACACACAGCAGCAGTGTGTGCCCTCAGGACCCCTGCCGGGAAGCCGCCAGGAGGGAGAGAGGGCAGAGTAAGAAGTCAGAAGAGACTTCTAGCCCTAAGTCCAACAGTAGCAGCAGTGGACCAGCCACCAGCGTGGGAAGTGGGCAGAGAACTGTGCCTGCAAGCTGTGACCAGAGCCCAGCAATGGCAGAGCAATACAGCAGGTGGGAGTATTGGGCACGGTTGGGAGGAGGAGTCATTGTCCCTGGCAGAAGCAGCCCAGCAAGAACCCAGGGAGGGCGATGGACCAGCAGGGCACCTCCAGCACCTATAGCAAGGGGACCAACCCTGCGCAAGGGGAACGGCAGAACTCCCGGAGAAGGGTCGCCGTCAACGGGAAAGAAGAGAGGTGGTCTAAGTGCATGTTAGGAGCTGGGAAGGAGAAGTAGGTAACCTGTATGGGTATCGATTAGACGTGTGCTAGAAAAGGGGAGAATTCCCCTAAAAATGTTACAGGGGAACTAGGCCACTGTAGCTTGAGGAAGTAAGGAAGGGAAATTTCCTGATTCCTAGCGAGGTGACAGAGGCCTTTTTTAGTGTTTTTTGTTACGTGTGTTTCTTTTGGTTTCCCCAAGTGAAGGGGCCTGGAGTGAGAGGCTGGGTAGTATAGCCCATAGGACATCAGGTGACAATTTGAACATGACGACTGGAGTGCTCAGGGTAAAGGACAGGGTCTGTGATCAGGACCTCCAACCACAGAAGGCCAACAAAGAGAATAAACCGAGCAGGCAACAGGAACAGGACACCAGTAAGAAGAAACCCGAGAGGCGCCATACCTGTAGGAGCAAGGGGATGTGGCCAGGAGTATGACTGGAGCCATCAAGGTGGCGTGAGGCCAGGGTGTAGTGTTGGCAGAGCCCTGCGAGTGACCATTGAGCCCACCGTGGACCGCAGGGGGACCCAGGGCAGTCAATCCCCCACCCCCGCACTGGGATCATTCAAAGTCATGGCAGGTGAGATAGGGGAAGACAACTGGAGGGAACAGCTACTCTGCCAGTCACAAGGGCCGGTGAGACATACATCACCCTGCAATTGGTCTAAAGCCGCATGTGACAGGGTGCTGGAAGCTCGGCAGTCACAGACTCCTACTGACACCGCTGCGCAGATCTCCCTGCCAGCAGCAGCAGTTGTTGGTGAGCAGGGAGACCACACTGGCGGCAACAGTCAGAGTTTTCTGAGGCTCCAGTAAGACTCTGGTCCCAGGTCTTCAGCTCTTTGCAGCCCCTGTACTTCCCCTTGCTGTTTGACATCTCTGCCCAGATCTTTGCCTCAGCCTATTTGTTTTTCTGCCAGCACAGTCTTAAAATAGTTATTTTCCTTCACTGGTGTGAAGATGATGTACTCACAGGCAGCAATCATGTCTCCTCTCAGGCTATGTTCTGATAGGCTGAACAAGCCAAACTCCAGTCTCCTGTTGTGTATTAGGCTCTCCATATCCCACATCATTGTAGCAGCTCTTCTCTATGCCTGTTCCCACTTCAAATCACCTTTCTTGAGCAGGGTATCCAGAGCTGTACGCAGGATTCTAAGTGAGGTCTCACCCGTGACTTGTACAATAAGCACAAGTACATCCTTATCTCTGTTGTACATATCTCTTCTCAGACTGTTTGCTGTTTTCAACCATTTCTCTCCCTCAGCAGTTTCCAGCTGATGAACTCCACAGTTTTTAAGCAAAAAATCATGTTAGGCCATAAGTGCATGACCTTATATTTCATATTTTTTAATTTCAGACCATTTCTAATATTCCAGCCCTCAAAGTCATCCAGCTTTTCCTGCTCTACTTCCAGATCCTCCCCCAGCTGTTATTCATAGCTTTGTGTCATCAGAAAACGTTGTTAGTATGTTCTCACTTAGTCTGTAACATTAACAAAAATGTTACTATTAAATAAGATTATTTATAATGCAGTCCTGTTAGTGTATCAGTATTCTGTGTAACAACCTCTCTGTTGCATACCTCCATTGGTATGTATTGTTAGATTACTAAAAACTGTGTCTCTTACCTGCATGTCTCCATTGGTATGAATGGTTGATGGAGCTGGAAACTCTTTGTTTATTTCGACTATGTTAACAATGCAATGTTTTAATTGCATTTTAACTGTTTAAATGGAAGGGGCCAGGTGAGTTGGGTTTTGGGCACTGATGGTGTGAGATGGCCCTGGAAAATCTGGTGAAGGTTGTTGAGTGGTCAACGCTCGCTGTGCTCAAAGGAGGGACTCTCAGCTCAGGAATCATAGAGGAGACTTGGCAAATCTTTTTTCAAGAATTACCTCCTGGGATGTCATTGGACTTTGATGTTAAGCTTCACAGTACTTGTTGATGTACAAATCTGTGTCATGGGTTTAGGTTAAGGCCTGCTACTCAGCTGTTTTTAAAAGAGATGAACATAGTGGGTCAGGCTGAAACCTGGATTCACTATGTTCTAAAGGGGCTGAAAATCTTGAGTTTGCTCAAGGTCTGTAAGAGCTGGGTAGAGGTCCAGCACCTTGCTCCCCCTCCCTTAGCGGTAGTACACAGCAGCAGCAGAACAGTACACAGCAGTGCCTCCAAGAATTTAGTGTCTGGCAGCAGAGCAGCACCCCCACAGTGGTGAAGGGTGATGATAGCAGTGGTAGAGCAGTGTCCCCCAGAGGTGGTGAGGCAAAGGGAAAACTTTGGATACCAGCTGCATTGGCTACCAAATTCCCTCTGTGTGGGAATAAGAACTCTGATCTTATTGAGAAACTGTTAATTGTTGGTTTATGGGTAGCAGCTCAAGCCAAGAGAACATTTGTATAAAACCCCTAAAATTGAACTTGGCTCTTGTTACTGCTGAGTCCTGGACCTGGCAGAAAGGTTACCCTAAGACCAATCCCTAAGGCAGGAATATCAAATATATGGCCCATGAGAACAATCTGGCTTGTAGACCTTCTCTATCCAGTCTGCTGGACTCCTAGTATGGCTGGAGGAGAGTGGTCTGCCACAGAATCCAGGGTCCTCAGGCCCTGGTAGATGTGACGATCAGTGTCAGAAGGGTAAGCAAGGACTGCCACAACTTCAGTCATGCAGCAGCCCTGTTGCCCATCAGTACTTCCATGACTCTACTTCCCCAGTTGCTGGCCTCCACCTCATGCCCTGTGCTGAAGCCAGAGCTGGACCTGATGCCATGGTATGAGGCAAGTGGTGCCTCCAGCTTCAGCATGGGGCATGCAGCAAGGCCTGGAGCTGCTGCTACCACATGCCCCATGCTGGAGCTTGAGCTGCTCCTGCTGCATGCTTCAGATTGCAGGAGAACTGGACCTTTACCTGTGGTGCAGCTAAGATATATACCCTTCTTTTTATTAATATTTAAGTACAACAGATTTTATAGAATAACTGTATATTACCTTTAGGGTTCTTACCATTTAAAAATAATTATCTTAACCATAACTAATGTTTAAAGATGTTTTCCAAGAGCAAATTTAATAACCGTGTTGCATGGATTCCTTAGTTTTAATGTTAAAGGACATAGTGAGAATGCATAACTTTTCCCTGGAGGGCCATAGTTTATCATTTGTTTAGTTTCCAACAAAATGATCAGTTTTCTCAGTTGGCCACAGAGAACCAGAGCATATATCACATTACAAATGTACATAATTTGACACAATTGAGTCACAATAGCCTCATCTCTTTAGATGCTCAGGACTAAGGGCTAAATCATCCCAGCAGATCTGCAAGGCAGTTTTCAGATAAGATCAGCGATGATGGATTAGCTTGACTACAACATGTAAATACTGCTGGATATTTCTACCCTTCAAATTGTGTTTTACATGGACTCAATAACACCTTCACATTGGTGCAGATAGAGGACATGGTTTGGTCAGAAATGTAAGTTGCTGCTCAGTCTACAACAGAACTGGATCCTTCTCATCAAATGCATGCTGAGAAGGAGGCCATGTTATGCTTGCAAGGAATTTTATCCACTCTGTAGAATCACTAATTGTGCAGCAGTCTCTTCTGCTGTTGAATCATTAAGTAAGTAGAAGGCCACAAATTGTTTATGTAGTTGTTAGTGTGTAGGTATGTCTGTGTACTACAATAGCATTTAGCACTGGATTCTTACCTGCTACAAAAAGGATGCAGCTTTAATCACTTTAATAGAGCCTTGTTTTAAAACAGCTGTGAATCTGGGCCATTATGTGAATTTGAGACAATCTCCAGGTCTATTAAAATTATCTAGCCTCATGGGATGCATATTACAAAGGATATGCATATGTTTTTGCTAAGTGGACATAGTCAAATACATACTTAGAGCAATATTGGTCTATCTGTTTATCTGTTTATGCATGTGCACAGTGCTAATTATTACTGAATCACTGCTCTTTACATTAAGAACGTAAAATAAAAAAAGAACTTTTATCCTAGATACCTGCTCTCATGGTATTGGCTGCCTTTGCACTGCCTCAATGACTCACTGAATTAAGGCCCAGCATGAAGGGCAAAATTTAATGGGGAGGGGGTCATTGAAAGGGGAAAGTGTGTGAAATATGATGTACATTAGTTTTGCACTATCATCCTGCTCCCCCAATCCTCAAACAAACTAAATGGAAATTGCACTTATAACTCTGATGAGGTGAATTTTCAAAAGGCAAGAAGCACTTCTCAGTAGAGCTGAAGGGAAATACATATATGAACTTTCATTTGAAAGACTTTGGACTTCTTGGCTAAGTACAGACATTTGGGGAAGTTAAATTGGGTTCAAAATGGCCATCCAATTTAAACTTAGCTCATTCAAGTGCCAACCTTACACTTACTAAAAATAGCAGAACCTGGTTTAAGATAAAGCTGGATCTATGTAGTATCAAACTTACTTGATTTAGGTCAAACTGGTGTATTAAACTTCTGTCCCCTCTACCTGCATAGCCAGAGGGCTGGAAAAACCCACCCACTTACACTAACCCAGGGACTGCTCTTTTCACTGTCCCCTCCCTCCACATTGGGCTATTTTTTGCACCCATCCTGGCCCCTTGTCTCCTGCCCCCACAATTAGCCAGCCCTCTCAACCCCCAACCCACAAACCGCTCCAGGTGCAGCTGCTTCTATCAGCATTTGCTGCTGCTAAAGCCAAGCAAGTAAGTCCCAGTGGGTGAAGGGGGTAAGAGGGATAGTTTGCTGGGGGGGACCCTACCCATGGGTCACATCTGCACCCTTACCCCTTGTGGGTCACACCTGCCCCCCCTACACCACCTGTGTGATGTGCCTGCCGCCCCCCCCATGGGTCACAGCTTCTCACTCTACCTCAGGTGTGGGTCACGTCTGCCCTCCTACCCCACACATGGGTCATACCTCCTCATACCCTCTGGTGGACCCTGGATCCCCTCCAGGCTGTTGGACCCCCAGCCTTCTCACTACCTCCCCCATCCTGAATTACCTGATATCAGGCAGCCATTTTGAACTGATTAACCTCCCCCTAATGTCCCCGAATGTCTGTACTTAGCCCACAAGTTAGTAAAATAAGCATTTAGTGGCCTCACAGGGCTAAGACAGTGAAAAAAGTCTTTTGCACACAGACTCCTCTAAAGCAGTCTGTATGCTTTAGTCCCAGGGATTGTTTGCTCATGTTCTCATGCAATGTTCTCTCCCTATGGAATAGGTCCAGTGTGCTGAGGAAAGAAATGTATTTCATCCTCCCTAAAAATGAAGGAACTTGTACATGTACACACACACACACACACACACACACATTTGATTTGAAGGACTCCTAGGTGAGGCTAACTGCCTCAGGCACAAGTTTTTCCTAGTGGCTGGGAGGAGGAGGAGAGCTCAGCAACACACCCATTTGGGTTCATCCCTTAAATGTTACTACCTAGCGCTTAGTGCTTTTGTGCCTCATGAACCCAATTCTGCATAAATTAAAACTACACAAGTTTTCACAGTGACTGTCCAGGAATAATGAATCACAGATTGTGTATCACCAACTTTGTAGTTCCACAGCTACTACCATCATCTAAGGGCAGAATTCATAGCAACTTCTGCCCCATGGTCTAGGTCATTATATCTGTCTGTAAATTCCATTCACAAGACTGCCACTGCTATATTAACAGGAGATAATTATGGTACAGTAAAAGTTCTGTTATCCAGCACCTTACAAGCTGGCATGCTCCACTAACCGGCATGCTGGCTTGTAAGATAAAGTGAAACCAGAAGTGCCCACCGTGGCACTTCCAGTTTCTCCGAGCCCCCGTTGCTCGGGGCAAAGCAGCCTGCACTGCCAAGCCCCCATGGCCCAGGGGCATAACAGGCTGTGTGGGGCTGTGCAGGACCTTCCTCCCTGTTCCGTGGGGCAGTGATGCCATGGGAGGGGCAGAGGGACGTCCCAGACGCGGCGTATAAAGTGGCAGCCAGGGCTGCTCAATTATCCAACATATTTTGTTATCTGGGGGATGCCGGATAACAGAGCTTGTACCTTACTTGGTGCTGCTGAAGTGGCAGCTGAAATTGTCAGTTTTTGACATCAAAGATGCAAACGGCTTAGAAGAAGTCCCAAGGAGGAAAACCAGAATTATAAAATGATGACCTATGAAAGGCTGAAGAAATTTGTTTTTAGTCTAGAAAAGGAAAGACTGAGGGAGACATGGTAAGAGTCTTGCAATAGATAGAAAGTTGTTAAAGGAGAATAGTGATCAATTGTTGTCCCTGTTCACTGAGATAAGTACACAATTAAATAGGCTTCCTTTGCAACAAAGAGACTTTAGGCTTGATCTTAGGAAAATCTTTCTATTTGCTAGGGTTACAGAAGACTAGAACAAATTGCCTAGAGAAGTTGTGGAATCTCCTTCACTGGAGGTTTTTAACAAATTAGACCAATACCTGTTAGGGAGTTTGCCCAGGGAACATCTACTTGATTCTTTCTCAGAGCAGAGGTGCCTGTCAGTCCTACATTTCCATGATCCCACTTGCACAGAACTGTAATGATCCTTCTATTTTTATGGGAGTTTTTGCCCCTGGAAATTAAGAAGTATTTTGCTTCATGCATGCAAATGCCATGACCATCATCTTGGCTAACACCAGAGACTCCTGCAGACAAGGAGAAGCGCCCCAGTGTGACATGATGGTCACCCACTTCTATATCACAGGTGTTGAACTGACACATTTTGAATGCAAGGAGCGTACAATTTACAGTTGAGTAAAACTGAACGTTGCAATAGGTCTAAACTGTATGCAGCAGGCAGAAAAAATGAATGTACAACACACTGGCCAATAGATAACAAGGAAATAAAATGGAGAAGGAAAACTTTCATTGTGCATGTCAGAATTTCTGCAGTATTTTGTTGGCTACTGCATCCATGCCAGGGAATTGACAAATATTTCACATATCTGTTCTTAAGATGTTACATGGCATTCTGCAGCTAAGAGTCAGGCATGGTTGTCACCTCCAAAAAATGGTGCATAGTAGGATCTTATTTCAGCAACTAATCTCTCAGGAACAGTAAAAATCATCTGACAGTGTGTTACACCATAATTTTTATGCAATGGCTTTAAAAAAGATTGTCTGAGATCACAGAAAAATATTTTGGTTTGTGATTTGTATTCTTAACCTTTGAACATAAGTGTTTCAGATCATGTTAGTCCCATTTAAGAGGATATTCTGTATAAAGCCATGTTAGAGACTATGTACGATGCTTTTTGTTTTGTGTTTGGCAGCAAGAACAAAGTCCCTGGAACCAACCCCACACACTGCTCACAATCAAGAAAATGTTTACACAGGAAACAGAGCTGCCTAACAGCTCAGATTTAGCTGTGATGGAGAAGTTAATGACAAGTTATTTTTCTTTAATGACATGATCAATGGATAAGTATTGTAAATTGAAATTCTCAAGATATTTCAGTGAACTAAAGGAAAATAATGACCATCATATTAGGCCAATTTAATTTCCTAAAGTAATTTGTTTAAGCACTGTCTGCAAAACATGGCTGTACAAATGACAGCACAAATAACTGTCTATGGTAAAATCTACATTGGCTCCTGACGTATCTCCAATGTACTTTGTAGTAGACCTGTGTGAAGCAGAAAGTATTCGCTTTGGATTCGTATTTGGTGGGACAGTGATTCAATTTGGTGATTTGAATCACTATCCCAGTTTGATTCAGCTGAATCCAAATCTGAAGATATTTGGTGCTGAATCTTATTTGGCCATAGACTATACAGGCAGGTAGTGCCAGTGCGAGCCCCGGCTTGAATCAGAAGCCCCAGGAGAGCTTCTCCCAAGGCTGCCAGCTTTGCCTGCCTTGCCCTGGGGGGGAAGGGGACAGCAGCCAGGGGGAGTAGCCAGATGAACCACAGCAAATGCAAATAGCAAATTTACTTGAGATTAGTAACTGTACAGTAGCACATATGTAGATCCCTGACTGCGAGCAAATGTGCTCCTAGGCAGCAGGGGTGCAAGATTGCTTCTTGTCCTAAGGAGCTGCCTGCTGCTAGGGTACGGAGACAATGTCCTTCTGCCCCAGCAGCAGAGAGCTCCGTGTCCCTGCCCTGTGATCCTGGGGCTGGCGTTGGGAGATCCTTCTCTGCAAGTGTCAGCTCTGCAGTCACAGTCTTCATTACTAAACTTCGGAAGAAAATAATCCATGACATTAAAGTATAGCCACTTCACTTAGTAGATGCAGGAATGAAGCCACCCACTGTGTTGCACATACACAATGAACTCTGAGTGCTCTGCCTGGTCAGTGCAGGCTCCTACCAGAGCTCTGCATGAACTCTGAGCTCTGGCTGAACACAGTGTGGCTGGGGCTCCTTGCTTTCACCTGGTTTTGGAGCCCAGGAGGTGAACACTGCCACTGTTTCCTCTTCTCCCTCCCTTCCCCTGAATTCAGCAGCAGAGGAAAGGAAGGGGTGAATGGGTGAAGAGTGGTCACTCTTTGGGCTCTGGAGCTGTGAAAAAGCAGGGGCTCTGGCCAGACTACTTGCCAAGAGTTCATCTGTGGCACAGGAAGGAGCCAAAGTGGCCTGCAACCATGCTGCTGCATCCCCTCGGTCCCTGCCCAATCCTTCCTATGTGTTACAGAAGTATAAAACATAGCGATGTTCTGAAAAAAAACAAGGGTAACTACTAACTAGGAACAGCCACAAATTGATGCAGAGCAGATTTAGGTTGGACATTAGAAAGAACTTCTTCACAGTGAGGGTTGCCAGAATCTGGAATGGGTTTCCAAGGGAGGTGGTGCTCTCCCCTACCTTGAAGGGCTTCAAGAGGAGACTGGACAAGCACCTGGCTGGGGTTGTCTGACCCCAGGCTCTTTCCTGCCCAGGGCAGGCAGTCGGACTGAATGATCTACTGAGGTCCCTTCCGACCCTAACATCTATGAATCTATGAGAGCTGAAGGAGCATTCTGGGTAATGGCATTGCACTTCAGATTTTTTTTCCCTGGCTCTCCCTGTACCCAGTAACTTCTAGGCACAGAAGAGCCTGAGAAGGAAGGAGGGATTTGCAAAAACAAGTTTATTGGGCTTCCCTGACTGTGGGGTAACTTCTGTGCCAGTCCTGGAACAGATTAAAACAGCTTTAGGACTGTAGTGATCTATATCAGTGGATAATGGTCCCCCAAAAGGCTGTTCGCTAGTCAGCAGTTTCCAGAGTACAGTGGCTTTTCAACCCTATCATCTTTTGGCTGTGGAGGGGCAGCTAAAGGGAATATGTTATATATATCCCATCCTTGGTGCCAACAAAACTGTGCAAAAGAGTTGGAATGGATTAGGGATATGGCCCTTTATGTTTTTAAAAGCAGCTTTTAAACTAAAATAGGTTTCCTTTTCTTATTTTACATGCATTTATACAACATGCTTGTTCCTGTAAATGGATTATCTGATTGGTATAACAACCTGCAATAGAACCAGCATATTGTGTAAAAGTGGCAATGATATACTACAGAATATTATAAGCTGTAGTTATGGTACATTAGTAATAAGAGGATTCCTTCTGTTCCTATTTTAAATGTTATATTCACATATGCACTTGGCTTTTACCCTAACTACAAGGAAATTGAGCTGGTCTGGTTGAAGAGAGAGATTGAAATATATAGAGACATGAAGAACATATTTAACTGCTTCATATAACATAAAGCCAAAAAAGCAGCACTGAATAGCCCTATGGTTCTTTGCACTATTTCCTGTCATTCCATTAAATAACAAAAGCAAGTCTTTTGTATTGCTGCTGGATTTGCAGAACATGTAGTCCCCAGAACACTATATTTTTATCTGATTATAAAAGTGAATAACTACATGTTTAGACAAACCATTTCTCCCTTCATAACCTTTTTAAAATTTATAGAGCCTTGGATTTGGCATCAGAGGTTAACTGATTGTGCTCAAGGCATGAAGCTGGGCCATTTGCAGACACTGATCCATCTGTGTGCATAGGATCAGTACTGTAGAATTGCTTGGATTCTCCAGAAATTTTTTTTTCTCACTATGGTCCACAGACTCACACCCCAGCCTGATATGTCAAGATTCATAAGCTATATATTAATTGCTATGATAATGACATTAAGAATCAAACTACTGACTTCTCAGCTGCAGCAGGCTCTACAGGTCAGCTTAGTAGTCTCTTGTGTACCTCTATATATAGAAGGTGCATACAAAGTTCAAATGAAGTTGCATTTATCCACAAAGTGTCAAAGTCTTTCCATATAATTAAATCCACTGAGTATTCCTTATACAAAAATATAATTGGGTTATATTTAATATTTATTATTATTTTTTGGAACTAACAGTAGAGCTGGTTGACTTAACTTGATTGACAGAAGATACTTTTTTTTAAAGCATATTACTGATCCCCAAATTTTCTTCCCTTTCTTAATATCCTGTGTATCAAATATGAGAATTTGATCCTTGTTATAACTTACAACACACTCCCTTGGAGACACTGGCATTTGCACATTATAATGAGTTGCAAGAAGTAGCGTGGATCAACCTGAGAGAGAAAAAAGAACAGAATACATGTAAAAGGGGGAAAAAAGATTTCATAGTATCCCATGTCCCTCCCCTCCCCCAACTAATTTGTTTAAAAAGGAACTTGAGCTAAAAAGTAGAAAAACTGATAGGAGGAAAAAATTTTCCCTACACACAGATTCACACTTTAAATGAGACTTATTATACCAGGGATGTAAGTTGCAAATCAATTTCTTTTCTTTTGAAGTGATGCCCAAAAAGAATGAACATATAAAAGAACCTCAACTGAGACAAGTGAAGAACAGCATTGATGGAACTGATGCAGCCCCCTCTTCCCTCCACAAGGTCTTTTATACAGCAAACAGACGGTCATTTGGTTCCTGCCTTAGATTTCATACTTCTGGAGGTACTGTTTGTATAGTGACATAGTAGCTGATGAAATAATGAGAGAAACATTTGAAGAGCGTCAATACAGTACCTTCTTATAAACAAAACATCACCACAAAGACAAAGTCCAAGTTATCTTCCAATGGAAGTTTTGTCATTGGCTTCAGTGAAGTAAAGAAACCATACTGAGGGTGCAGGAACAAACTCTCCCGATGCACAGGAAGACTAGCAAGTACTGCAGAAGACCTGCTTGGCTTAACAGGTAACTCCTCTGTGAGCTAAAACACAAAAAAAGCAGTTTACAAGAAATGGAAACGTGGACAACCAACTAGGGAGGAGTGTAAGAGCGTTGCTTGGGCATGCAGGGATGAAGCCAGGAAGGCCAAAGTGCAACTGGAGTTGCAGCTAGCAAGGGGTGTGAAGGGTAACAAGAAGGGTTTCTACATGTATGTCAGCAAGAAGAGGAAGATAAGGGAAAGGATGTGTCCCTTACTGAATGTGGGAGGCAGCCTGGCGATGAATGATGTGGAAAAGGTTGAAATGCTCCATGCCTTTTTTACCTCAGTCTAGGTAAGGTCAGCTCTTAGATTACTGCACCTAACAGTAGCAAAAGAACAGGTTAGAGACCATTTGGAATAGACGTATTTGTACAAGTTCACGGGGCCAGATGCAATGCATCTGAGGGTGCTGAGGGAGTTGGCTGATGTGATTGCAGAGCCGCTGGCCATTATCTTTGAAAATTCTTGGTGATTGGGGGAGGTCCCAGATGATTGGAAAAGGGCAAATATAGCATTCATCTTTAAGAAAGGGAAGAAGGAGGATTCAGGGAACTACAGACCAGTCAGCCTCACCTCAGTCCCTGGAAAAATCAAGGAGCAGGTCCTCATAAATTCATCTCTAAGCACGTAGAGGAGAAGCAGGTGATTAGGAACAGTCAGCATGGATTCACCAAGGGCAAGACATGCCTGACCAACCTGATTGCCTTCTGTGATGAGATGACTGACTCTATGGATGTGGGAAGAGCAGCCAATGTGATATCCCTTGATTTTAGCAAGGCTTTTGATATGGTCTCTCACAACATACTTGTAAGTAAACTAAGGCAGTATGTATTGGATAAATGGACTGTAAGGCAGATAGGGAACTGGATGGACCATTGGGCTTAGATGATAGTAATCAATGGCTTGATGTCTAGTTGGAAACCAGTATCAGCTGGAGTGTCCCAGAGGACAGTTCTGGGGCTGGTTTTGTTCAGTATCTTCATCAGTGACCTGGAAAATGGAATGGAGTTCACCCTCAACAAGTCTGGAAATAACACCAAGCTGGGGGCCATAGCAGATACACTGTGGTATAGGGCTAGGATTCAGAGAAACCTTGACAAATTGGAGGACTGGACCAAAACAAATGTTGTGAGGTTCATTAAGGAGAAGTACAACGTCTTGCACTTAGGATGGAACAATCCCATGCACTGGTAAGTCTGGGGACCAACTGGCTAAGCAACGGCTCTGTAGAAAAGGACCTGGGGGTTACAGTGGACAATAGACTGAAGAGCCAACAGTGTACCCTTGTTGTGAAGAAAGTTAATGGCATACTGGGCTACATTAATAGAAGTGTTACCAGCAAATCAAGGGAAGTAACTATTCTCCTCTATTCAGTACTGGTGAGGCCACATCTGGGAGTACTGTGTCCAGTTTTGGGCCCCCCACTACAGAAAGGATGTGCATAAATGGGAGAGAGTCCAGCAGGGGGCAATGAAAATGGTTGGGGACTGGGACACATGACATGAGGAGAGGATAAGGGGATTGGGTTTATTTAGTCTAGAGAAGAGAAGACTCGCAGGGAATTTAATAGCAACATTCAATTACCTGAAAGGGGGTTCAAAAGAGCTAAATCTTACTCCAGACACTGCAGGAATCAGACACTGTATTTAGAAGTACTTTGCTTCACTTGGATTTTTATTCCTCACTTTTGATTTTTTTCCCTCTTACTTTTGCTCAGACCCTATCCCTATAATTTATGGGTCATATATAGGAATATATTTCAGAGCATCAGGTAACACCCTGAGGGCCAGATTTTAAGTAGTTCCAGAGGCTCACTGTGTGCAGCAGGATGAAGAAGGGAGGGACAGAAGCAACTTCAATTTATATGCATTTTCATAATTACCACAGGATCGTTATATTGAGTAAATATTCTTGGACTACAGTGGATTGTGGCCAGATCCTCTCATATCCCTGGCATGTTTCTTATCTTGTAAGAAGTCTCAAGAGCATAGTGAAATTCTGACTATGCTGGCTTTATAACAGCCAAGGTGGGGATCCTGATTTGCCCTGAAGGAAGCTGTTTAGTCCCTTTTCTTCTTCTGAAAAGCAGGGTTGTTTTTTTAATGTCTCTGTCTTATAGCTAACAGGAGATTTCCCTTGTCTTTCCAGCATCATGAACAACTGCCCTTTTCCCTTTAGTCAAAATCTACTTGTTCCAGTAAGTTGGCCATAGCCTAGTTAATTCTCTATAGGTAACCATTATCTTCATTTTAATCTATCATTAGATCAAACAAAAGAAGGAGCAGACATTTGATAGCAGACATGAAATTTGTTCCTATTTAGCAGGAACCTTGTTAAGGTTAGATATTTGCTACATCTCTCCAATGAGTTCAAGTCCAGTGATTTTCACTTCAGAGTTAAGCTTTTTCCCCAAAACTCGACATTATTTTTCAAACAATAATTATAAATTGATTTCAAATGTGAGTACCAACTGCATGATATACCATTCTCTTTCTAAACTAGTCCTTGTATATAATAATATTTATGTATAGTCCTTGTGATCCCTGGATGACATCATCCATTTTATGGGTTTGATCCTCCTAGATCAGATGTTCTGTCTAATCTTGTTTCAAATATACCTGACAGTGAGGATGCTGTGACTCTCTCCCATGGGTTTTTTTTTAACACTGCCCAATTGTTCTAACTATTAGACTTTACGAATGTCTAGTTTAAACTTTTCCTTCCTTAGCTTCAGGCCTTTGCTTCTTGCCATGCCATTTTCGGAGACTGAATAAGTTCCTTCATTCATTTTTATTGCCACCTCAACTGTAACCATGACTCCCCTGAGTTTTCCCTTTCCTATACTATAAAATACAATAGTTCCCTTGCTGTTATACTCAGATCTTTAGACTGGATTATTCTAGTTGATTTTCACTGTATTTTCTATTGTTTCCAAATCTTCCCAGATCTAGGACCCAAACTGCATGCAATTTTCCACATAGCATTTTGGGTTTGTTTAACCATTGTATGAGTTATATACTGTGAGTTCATATGTAATTTGCTAATGACAGACTGTATTTTTACTTATTGCTCTAATGATAGCAGCTCTAATGATGCATTTATTTTCTTTCATTTTGTTTTTAAATGTATATCTTCTACCTGCTTTCTATCTTTTTGCACTAGATCTTACCCCACTGTCCATGTCATATTGTGCTGGAATTGTCAGGCCACTTTGCAGTTTGCATGTACTTTCAAAACGGTGCTGTATCCTTCTTGTTTTGTTGTTCTGAGTGTTTGAGAGTCTCTTCAGCAATAAGAAAACGAAGTCTAGAGGGAAACCAAATATGCACCATTTTTTAACAGCATGGGTATTTATAACTACTTCAATTAGGCAGCTGGTTGCCTGGTGAGGCTGCCTTGAGAACCAGCTGTCTGGAAGGTCAGGCACCCAAGAGAGTCCAAACTAGCAGAAAACCAGATGGGTTGGCTGACAATCCGCTTTCCTGGTTTCCATCAGAAGTTGGGATAAAATCAAGATATTTCATCAAAACATTATCTTCCATTAGATAATTTTTTTTATCAGCTCTCATTCAGAAAATGTCACCAGCTGGTAGAAGAGAAAATGCAGCAAGCTGCAACCAGTTGTGAAATAATGAACATAAAGGTGTGTTTACTTGGCTCTGTCACATAGCAGCTACCTAAATATAAAAGTTAGAAAGGACCTAATGGTCATCTACCTTGATCCTAAAGACTTAAACCCACAAAGACATACTGAGAAAAATTGCTCCTATAAAGAGGCCAAGCAGTGGCGGAATAAAGACACAGAAGAAGTGTTCCTAGGAAAGGAGCTGTTTCTCAATAGTGCATTACCTTCATTATATCATAGGTGTCACCTGCAAATATGACCACAGTGGAGTTCATACATTTCTCTAACCTCGTTAATGCTATTCCCAGTACTGATGCCTGTAGTCTGAGTGTCTTTTCATTAGCAAATCCTCCTAATTCTATATACAGTCAATTTCTAATCCACACTATAGCATTTATTATCTAGCTGGTATTTATAAACATACTACCTAGCATTGCATGGTATACTAAAATATCAATACATAGCATTGATCCACTGAGCTCCATTTAGCAAAAAACCTTGAATTTATATTGAAGCTGAGTCACTGGATTTGTTTGGCACAACCTCTCTTTAATAAACCTATGTTGTTTTAGTTATTAAGCACCTTTTACTAAATGTCCATGTATTGACAGATCAGAGAACATAACATTAAAGATTCTGCTTTATTTCATAAATGAAAAGTAGTTATGTAGTCACATCCTATCCCCTAATAAATGTGGTATAAATATTGCTCTGTCATTTGCATACTTTTGAGCCCTATAATAGCTAGAGTATTACAGATGACTACTAAAGTAACGCATGTTTCTTGTATATGATCAATTTTACCCAGAAGCTGAAGTAAACAGTGAGCAAAGTTCATTAATTCATTCTTTTGTACCTGTGTGTGTGTGTGTGTGTGTGTGTGTGTGTGTGTGTGTATACATATATATATATATATGATTAAGCTTATTAAAACTGAATATATGTATGCATATATAGACATGTATGTATGTATACATACATTCAATTTTAATAAGTTAACCTGGGGAACAGAAAAGAGAAATGAAATTGCCTACAGAATTTCATGCAATGTCTGTTGGCTCAGTTATACACGAATAACATGCCACAAAATTTTGCAGTGGAATATGAATAAAGAAGGAGGAAACCAGATTTCCAAGCTGCCATCTGCTAATTAGGGAAATTGTTAGCCAGACAATATCGCAACCTGCAAAACATGTTTCTGGAGATCTGACAGCCAGCTGAAGTATCAAGATAAGGAGTCAAATTCTGCTGTCTCTTACACAAGTAGAAAACTCAGAGTAACTTCATTCACTGAAAAATTAAAGAATAAACACACCTGCACAAACGAAGAGCCATATTCTACCACTCAAGAACATGGAAGTTACTCATTGAATAAAATGTTCCCCTTCAAATGACATATTTAACAATTCCCTGACAACTTGTAATGAAAATATGAACAACTTAGAACCACAGAATCATATAAAATGAGGGTTGAAAGGGACCTCAGGAGGTCATCTAGTCCAATCCCTGCTCAAAGCAGGACCATCCCCAACCGAAACATCCCAGCCAAAGCTTTGTCTAGACAGGTATTGGGATGGAGATTCCACAACCTCTCTGGGTAACCTGTTCCAGTGTTTTACTACTCTGCTTGTGAGAAAATTATTCCTAATATCTAACTCCCCTTGCTGCAACTTGAAACCGTTGCTCTTTGTTCTGTCATCTGCCACCATTGAGAACAGTCTAGCTCCATCCATGGGCTGCACCTGTATAAAAATGAAGGAAGAGGAGTGGACAAGAAGAGTTGTTATACTTCCTCTGCTTAGACATTTTCCATACAAAGAAGATACAGAGAGGTAGCTAGCCATATTAGTCTGAAGTCAAAGAGAAGCCAAGGCAGGGGGGAAAGGGTAAACCTTAAATGTTTCCCTGGGACTGCTACTTGCTCCCCCAGTCTCAAAGGAAATGGGAGATCTGAGTGGTCAGTGAACGTCCCTTTCGGAAGAGGAGCAGCAGAGCACCAACAGAACTAGGAGACTACTGTAGCAGTGCAGCGCACTATACAGATAGTATATGTGTTTCTACAAAATGTAGCTTTACAAAGAAGTTACAGTTCCATCCATTACCACTTCTGTAGCACTTCCACTATTTTTGCAGCACTACAGGGGATGCGTCTGTTTGACTTCTCCAGTGCTGCAAAGACATTTGGTGCCTTTTATATGGTGCAGTTTAAAGGGAATTTGTTTTGGAGTCTTAAAATTCATTTAGGTGTTATGATGTTCCTTTATGAAAATATGGGAGGTGAGGTAGGTCTGTACATGAAAGTTAGTGGTGATTTCCTCGATTTTTACTTACTGTGCTGAGAGTAGCTTTATATCTTATCTAATATATGGGGCATGTCCACACATGCAGGCATGTGTGTTTGCAGCAGCTCAAATAGCAGCACAAATTTGTGCCGGAGATTTGTACATCAGAACATGTGCCTGAACACATACTTTGGTGTAGGGCAAATTGTGTTGCTTGGGGCAAACTGACCCTGCCCAGCTCCTCCTGGATCTTCAGCCAGGGGGAGCTGGATGCTGGGGCCAACACCTGTGCTGGTCCCAGCAACATAAAAAGCTGCCCTGGTGAGCAGCTCAGGGCTACTTGAGACGAGATTAAACAGGAGACAGAACCCACATCCCCTTCCTTTGTTCCCCTGGAGGAAGGTGGCAGTACATCAACCACTGCTGCAACCACTCAGTGGTGCTTGAAATGATCATAAACGATTGCAGCTGCTTTACCTAAATTTACACTGAGAGGGCTGGGAGCACCCATGACACCCATGGGCTGCACAAAGAGAGGAGGGACTCAGGGGTTGGCAGCCTTAATGCCCCAACTCAGGCCTCAGACCTGGGTCTGACCACCCTGTGTATGAGAGTCACAACAACATGTCCCAGGGCGCGGCTGCTCTGGGGATGAAGCTGGACTCTCCTCCTCAGGGGCAACCACCATGGGTTGGCCCAGCCCTGCGAGAGAGGTAAGCAGGACCCATGTCCCTTGATGGCCATAGTGGGCCTGTGGGATCTGCTAGGGTGCCAGTTGTGACATCATCCAGCCAATCTGCTCCTAGCTGGGCTCTGCCCCTGGTGCCATGGGTACAGGCTGGCTTGCAGTGGGAGGGCACAAATGGCTGATGGAGCCTGGGACACAGAGGCAGGAGTGGCTGGGGCAGGGATGGAGGCCATGACCTGCTTGGTGACCCTGTGCTCATGTGCTATGGTCACATTAATGGAGGCCCAGAGTTGGCATGTCTCCTTCAAGCTCTCTAGGACCAGCTGTCACTCCCACTCAATCTGGGTGACCAGGTGCTCCAGAACTACCCTCCCGACCCACACCTACTGCATGGCCATGGCTTGGTCATATTGAAAGCAGCTGAGCTCCTGTAGGATCTGGTTGCTGAAGTCCTGAGCCTCCTGGTGGTATGCCCGCTCTGTCTGGAGTATCTCCTACTGCTAGGTCTCCTGCTGGGTGTGCTGCTGCTTGCCACAGGTGGCACATCCAGAAGGCCCCTGGTGTTTGCAAGACTTGGCAGGTGACTCCTGGGCACAGGGCAATAGCTTCTCCTCTGGTATTGGGCTGTCTGGAGAGAGAGAAGAGGGCCATCTTCAGCTACAGCAACATGACATGGGGCAAGAACAAGCCTCAGTGAGGTCCCCAGGGAATAGCTTCACTCTTGGGTATGTGGCCAGGCAGATGGCCTCCAAGTCAGGCCCCCCCGACAAGAGCCACAGGTATCTTGGATCTGGCCACCCCCTTCCAATGTGTCCAGGTATACTGCTGCCTGTGGCCTTCACAGGGCCCAACCTAGAGGGATCCTCCTGGGGACAAGTGTCACAGCCAGCCCAGCCTGTGGCACCCAGCTTCTCCTCCTACCAGGGAAGATTGGTGTTCCAAGAGACCCAGGCCATCAGGCAGTAGCCCCAGTGGTATGAAGCTGGGCACCCATGGGCTCACAGCCCTGGTGAAGTCTACACTTCTCCCTGACTTCATGGCCAGGGCCAGTTCCATCCAGCAGGGAGAGCTGGCAAGGTGGGGAGACTGTCCTGACCCTGTTGGGAAGTAAGCCCCAGCATGTCGGACAAGTGGGGATCAGGAGAGGAGGGAGTGAGGGAGGGAGGTGATGAAGATGGGCTTGGGAATGAGGATGGGCTTGGGGTGAGGGCAAAGCCTGTGGAGAAGTGGGTCAGGGATAAGGGAGAGGGAGGGGGAGGAGGTCGTGGGGATAGGTTCCCAGTTCTCCGTGCTCTGTATAGGACTTGGTGACAGACGCCTGGCTTTGCTGAGAGAGCTCAGATTCTAGGCCCTGGACTGTGAGAGGCAAGTGGAGCCAGACCACACTTCTGGTGGGGTTAAGGCTTGGTGCCAAGGCCACTGGGGTATGCTGGAGTGCCGGAAGCTGGATGGCACGTGGCTCCTGCCTGCAGTGCTGGTAACCTCACATGGTTGCACAAAGCTAGCTTGATTCTGCCTGAACTAATATGTAGCCCCTACGATTCAGGCAGATCTGTGCACCACTGAGAGGCTCTGCCTGCAGTAGGCTATGAGCACCCCGAGGGTCCCCTGCTGACTGCCACTACTGCCTCTGGCAGTGGGGGGCCCAGACTTCCACACTTCCTACACCCACCCACCTACCCACGCCATTGAGCTGGGTAGGTTCCTTGGCTGCCGTGGCTTATCGTTTCCCACCCATTTGCAAATAGTTCTTGCAGGCTGGAACTCTGCCCATGGTTTCTCCTTTAAAAGGAAAAATCTGTGTTTTTCTATGGAAAACAGAAAACCCAGAACCCTGTTTACCAGGATTGCCTGTGGTCCCTCCCACAGCTTCCAAGTCCTCCTGACTGTGCTTCTGGCCTGCAGCTGAGACCTGGGTGCCCCAGCCTCCAGGATGAGGGCACAGCTGGCCTCCATGCATGGCTGCAAGGCATCCTGCCTGGTCCTGCTTATGTGCCTGGGCCCAGGGCTGACCTTGGGTACCAGGCAGGCTGGCTGTGGGTCCCAGCCAGCTCCAGAGCCACTGCTGCCAGCCATGTCCCACTTTGATTTTCTCTAGCATGCTGAGGTGGTGTCCTGGAGCAATAGAGAGCCAGCCATCTAGCTGGGTGCTAGAGCATTTCTTTGGAGGACCCAGCCTCCAATTGTTCCAGACATGCTCCAAGGGTGCATGGGATTCCCCAGTATCAAATTTAGGTTCCACACTGAAAATATGCAATGCAGAGAACATTTTCTAGTTTGTGGGTGTCTTCTGAGCCATCTCAAACTGCCCTGAGATGCTGCAACAGACATGTGTAAGTTCATGTGGACACAGCCATGGGCTAGGTACTACATTAAAAACTCTGAGGTGGAATCAATCTAAGTTGCATGGTTTTCTGTAAGTGGAGTAGTTTAGATCTATAGTGAACAGAAGTTGCATTCTCCCTTTGGGAATGGGGTGACAAATATTAGACCGTGTTCTGCCATTTTTAAACCAGTCTAGGTTTGCTGAACTGGTTTGCATCCCCAATGCAGATCAAAGGGGGCAAGATGGTGCAAAAGCCCCATGGCTCACCAAAAACAAGCAGGAACATCTCCTGGTTAAAAGGGAGGCATATACACAATGGAAGGGTGAGGCCATCACTAGGGAGGACTATACCATGGTTGCTCGGGGCTGTAGGGGGGAAGTCAGGAAGGCCAAGGTGGAGATGAAAATGGGACTAGCGACCCGGATCAAGGACAACAAGAAGTCCTTTTTTAAATGCATAGGGGGTAAAAAGAAGGTAGTGGGTAACGTGGGGCCTTTGCAAGACATGCTAGGAAATCTAGTCATCACACCAGATGACAAAGCTAATTTATTTAACAATTTCTTTGCCTCCATTTTCCTGAGCAGGGATCATGCCCCCCGCCAATTGGGACCTCCATAGGCCCCAGGGGAGGTGCACCCAGACCTAGGGCCAGTGAGGATCTAGTCAGGGAACTTCTGGAGGGACTGGACATATTTAAATCAGCTGGTCCTGATGATCTCCACCCCAGAGTGCTGAGAGACTTAGCAGAGGTCATTGCGGGACCTCTGGCATGGCTTTACGAGCACTTGTGGTGCTCTGGTGTGGTGCCAGAGGACTAGAAAAGGGCCAACGTGGTTCCCATTTTCAAAAAGGGGAGGAAGGAGGACCCAGGAAACTATAGGCCAGTTAGTCTTACCTCGATCCTGGGTAAACTTTTTGAGAGAATTATCCTGGTGCATGTCCATGAGGGGCCAGCAGGGGAGATTATGCTTTTGGGCAACCAACAAGGGTTCATTAGAGGCATGTCCTGTCCTGTCAGATCAACCTGGTGGCCTTTTACGACCAGGTCACCAAATCCTTAGACGCAGACGTAGCAGTGGACATAGTCTTTCTGGACTTTTGGAAGGCCTTTCACACAGTCTCTCACCCCATTCTAATTAAAAAACTAGGAGACTGTGGTGTTAACACCTACACAGTCAAATGGCTCACTAACTGGCTGGATGGCCACACCCAGAGAGTGGTGGTGGATGGGTCATTTTCATCCTGGAGGGATGTGGGCAGTGGGGTTCCGCAGGGCTCAGTCCTCAGGCCCACACTGTTCAACATCTTCATCAGTGACTTGGATGAGGGGGTAAAAACTACCCTGTTCAAATTCGCAGATGACACTAAGATGTGGGGGGATGTGGGGATGCTAGAAGGGAGGAATAGGCTGCAATCGGACCTAGACAGGTTACAGGGGTGGGCGGATGAGAACAGGATGAGTTTCAACAATGACAAGTGCAAGGTACTGCATTTGGGGAGGAAGAACCAGCAGCATACCTACAGGCTGGGGAACTCCCTTCTTATCAGTGCAGAGGGAGGAAAGGATCTTGGAGTCATTATTGATGCCAAAATGAACATGGGCCGACAGTGTGGGGATGCAGTCAGGAAGGCCAACCGTACCTTGTCATGCATCCACAGATGCCTCCTAAGGAAGTCCAAGGAGGTGATCCTCTCCCTCTATGCAACACTGGTCAGGCCACAGTTGGAGTACTGCATCCAGTTCAGGAGGGTTGTGGACAACATGGAGAGGGTCCAGAGAAGGGCCACCTGCATGATCAGGGGGCAGCAGGGCAGTCCCTATGAGGAGAGGCTAAGGGACTTGAACCTGTTCAGCCTCCACAAGAGAAGGCTGAGGGGGGGATCTAGTGAGTCAGGGGGGACCAGCAGGCATTGGGGGAGTCCCTGTTCCCCTGAGCACTCCCAGGAGAGTCAAGAAATAATAGTCACAAGCTGGCAGAGAGTGGATTTAGGCTAGACATCAGGAGGCACTACTTCACTGTCAGGGCGGCTAGGTTCTGGAACCAACTTCCAAGAGAAGTGGTGCTGGCTCCTACCCTGGGGGGTCTTTAAGGGGAGGCTAGATGAACAGCTTAGTGGGTTTGTTTGACCCCGGTACTTTTTCCTGCCATAGGAGGGGGTCAGACTTGATGATCTTCTCAGGTCCCTTCCGACCCTACCAACTATAAACCTATGAACTTCTGTTCTGAGCAGAGACCAGTTTTGCGTACTGAACTTCTGTTCTATTATGGTTATAAACTGGTTTCCTACCACTTGTAACAATAAAAGTGCAATGCTTGTACCTGGCCATGGTATTGTCAGAGCAAAATGTTTGATTAAACGCTGACAACACAGGGAGTTGAATCTGACATGCGCAGACAGGCCTTTTGAATGGAAAATTCCACAGCGTGCCCAGCATGTGCCCCCTGGGTGACCTGTGGGCCTGTCTATCATTGCTGACCTACTTTCCCCACAGACGCATGCTCAGACTGTGTCAGCTTCTGACTGAGAGCATGCTCAGTCAGAACCTGACATGAAGTAATCTGACTAGAAGTTTCTCTGCGGAGAGCGTTTTGATTGGCCACTAAATTCAGATAAAAGTTCAGTGAGCCCCTCCCTCAGGGGGGAGACAGGGAGAGACCGGATCCAGTGTGAGTACAGAGACTGCTCTCAGCAGAGACTGTCTCACAACTGGGGAGGAGATCACACTAGCTGGAGACAGAGGCTGGCACTCCAGGGACTGGCTCTCAGTCAGGCTTTGGGGCCTATTGATCTCCTCCCTCGCTTGGTGTTTCGCGTCGCTTGTTGCTGGTGTATTGCGGTTTTGATTTCCTGGCTTCTGAACTATCTTGGCATTGACCATCGACCACGACCTGGATCATCCCTGCTGGCTTTGACTACTTCTCGGTTTTCGACCTCGGCTTCGGATACCACCACTTCTCTTCGTTGTCCTTACTGGACTGGCGTCATGACCCCATTCTACCCGACGTGTTACAGTTTTGTTTGTTCATTTACTCCATTTAAATGAGCTGTTGACCAGCCCTGGGACTATCAAGTTGGGCAGCCGCACCTAGCTCCAGCTAGAAAGCAAGGGCTCACTTTAGAACCCCGTGGGCCAACAGACCCCTCTGTTGTTTGGTGTTCGCATTCGTTAACTGTAACTGAAGAAAGAACTATGCCTCCACTTCAAAGTGTGAGTAAATAAACCAATACACTTCCCATGCCTCTCAGACTCTGCAGCCGCTAATCCCACTTGTTCTGTGATCCAATTGCCACCCCGGCCCACCGTGACCTTGGGGCCCGATTCATTCGGTTCGGCGTTCCCCGACAGGTATGAGACTATGAAAAAAAAATTATGCTTCTCCTATTTCCTGTGCCCTTTCAATCAAAGATCTCACAGAACTTTTAGAACAATGACTAAGGTTCCCAAAAGCCTAAAGTGGGGGGGGGAAATCATCCATCACAGGAAAGCAGCCATTTCCAGAGTGAAATGCAGTAGAATGATATTTCTGTTCTTAACTACTGTAAAATACCAGGGTGTGAAAACCTAATTTAGATAGATAAGAAATGAATAATTTTATCTCCAAATGAAAATTACAGGAGGAATTTAGGTAGACAGACTGAAATTATCCAAATCAGAATTTGACTAAGACTGATGTTCACATGATGTTCATATGAAATAACAGAATTCATATGAAAAACATTAGAAAACCCCAGTTAACACTATGTGGCCAAAACTGAGTTTACCTCAAAATTGGTACCTTCAGTTTCCTAGTTCCCTTGTTACCATGTAGGCAGTGGTTTTAACATTTCTAGGAAAGTGACCTAGAAATGAATCACCACCAATACCTTCTACTGTACCCGTTTGCTTTGCCATGTCCTCTGATTGAGGTACCTGACTCTGTTTAGTTTCCAACATTTGAAAGGATCAAAGTACAAATTAGTAAGGGTGTATCATGAAAAAACAAAACTAGCTGAGGAGTTTAGAGCATAAGTTGCTTGGGAATCATTCCTGACAGTCACAAATGAGATTGGTGTCCTAGAGATTCATTTTAAATCACTATGGGAAAAATCAGTGCAAGATTTAGTAAGCCAGTCAACCAGAGGTAAGGGTTTTATTTGGAAAGAAGATAATTGGGACGCTTCATCCATCCCACCGTCTCAGAATTCATGTGCTGTACTTGGTACCTCAAGGTATGTGGAAAAAACATTTAAAGCTGTGTCTATGGCTGAATCACTGATTCTCCAAATCAGCATTAAATCTTCAGATTCAGATTCAGATTTGGCTGAATTGAGCCTAACAGAAGAATAGACATCAGGAGGCACTACTTCACTGTCAGGGCAGCTAGGACCTGGAACCAACTTCCAAGAGAAGTGGTGCTCACTCCTAACCTGTGGGTCTTTAAGAAGAGGCTAGATGAACACCTTGCTGGGGTAGTTTGACCACAGTACTCTTTTCTGCCATGGCAGGGGGTCAGAATTGATGATCTACTCAGGTCCCTCTTGACCCTACCAACTATGAAACTATGAATTGAATTGGGACAGCAATTGGAATGAATGAATCGAATAGCTGTCCCCGATTCAGGCCAAATCCAAATCCAAATCGAATACGGCCCGTTTCACACATCCTTAGTGCCTAACTAATGACTTACAGTAGGGATCTACTTTAAAATGGAATTCACAGCCTGAAGCTATTTAACTTTGGCATCTGAATTCTTTCTTAGTTTACAGGTGACAGAGTAAATCTTTCAGATGAATATGGTGCTACTTATCTCTTCTAGAATAGCCTAGTTCCCTGAGAACCTGCCCAGAGAATAGGAGACCTGGGTTCCTATTCTTCTGTTAGGCTCAAACTCAAGTCTCCTGCTCCCCAGGGAAGTGCTGTAATTGAAAGAATAATATGTAATGTGGGTGCAGCTCCTACCAGCCTCCTTGTCCTTAAAAGAGGGTAATCATGGGTTCTGTACTTAATGCTGTCAGTGTATATTAGTTGTGGTCTCTTCTTGTCTAATACTTTGAGTTAGTGGGAGAGCTTTGGGTGCCTAAACATTTGGCTCAGCCAGGATGGTGAAAATTCCAACCTTGCACAGTAGCTAAATTTTAGATGCCTAAGTCCATTTTCATCTGAAATCTAACACAGCTATAGGTTCTTGTGGTTCCAAGTGGTTAGGTCAGATTTTTGTGGATCATTTACTTGGACTTTGATGCCTAAAGGACAGCTTTAAAAAAATTTGGTTCTCTAACCACCTCTGATGGAATAGTTGAAGGCTCATCCTGAGGGGGACGGAGGGGTCAATCTGCTGCCCTGACCCCTTAGCCTGGGAAGTCTGCTGCTTCCTGGAAGCCTGTATCTGAGACATACTGGAGAGGATCCCTGACCTCCTCTGGCCCACTGACCACTACCCTATGCTCCTTATCCATGTGGGCTTAAATGACACAGCTTGGAGCATACCCAGCTGGGTCATGAAGCACTACAGGGATTTGGGACCAGGACTCAAGGGGTTGGGGGCACAGGTGGTGTTTTTCTTGATCTTCCCAGTTTCGGGCTATGGGCTGAGAAAGAAGAGCAGGATTGAGGTCGTAAACCAAAGACTGTGGGGCTGGTGTCATCAGGAAGGCTCCAGTTTCCATTACCACAGGCCACTGTTTGGTGAAAGAGTCAGCAAGCTGCTGGGAAGAGATGGCTTCCATCTCTCTCCCCTGGGGAGGACGCTCTTCTCAGCCAGACTGGCTGACCTGCTCCACCAGGCTTTAAACTAAGCCTACTGGGGAATGGGGGGACTACCATCACTGCTGGCCCACTGAGAAACCTTTGCAAAGCCAGCAGACCAAGGCATTTAAGGGAACCCACCCCTGTCCCAGCCCTGGAACAATCTGTAGGCAAGGCAAGGGCCCCCAAGGGAACACTTGCCTGCCTGTACACAAATGCCAGGAGCTTGGGGAATAAAACAGGAGGAATTTGTCCTCCTGCTTAACATAAATAATTACAATTTCATAGGGATAACAGAGACCTGGTGGGACTCCACCCATGACTGGGCCACAGACATAGATGGCTTTACCCTGTACAGAAGAGATCGAGTGGAAAAAAAGGTGTGGGGATGTAGCTCTCCACATCAAGGAGAGCTATGTGTCCCTGCAAGCTGACACTGGTGCCCAGGGTGGATGACTGGAGACCCTCTGGGTTAAAATCCATGGGGAACAAAGCACAGGGAACACAATGGTGGGAGTCTACTACAGACCTCCCACCCAGGATCAAGAGCTTGACCAGGAGTTTGCCAGGGAATTGGCTGAGGCTGCATGCTCCCGGTGCATGGTTGTCATGGGAGACTTCAACTACCCTGACATCTTGTGGGAAGAGCACTCGGCCAAATCCGAATGGTCTCAAAGCTTCCCCATGTGTGGATGAGCTCTGACATAGGAAATCTATGGGCCAACAAGAAGTAAAGCGCAGCTCAACCTGGTACTGGCAACCAGGGATGACCTAATCAGCAACCTAACGATTGAAGGGAAGCTGGGTGACAGCGACCATGAGCTGATCACCTTCACCATCCGCTGTAAAGCTGGCAAGTCAGTCAGCAACACTGAAGTCCTTGACTTCAGAAAAGCAGACTTTAACAAGCTCAGGAGGCTGGTCAGTGAGGCCATAAGTGACCACGAGCTAGAGGGGAGGGGAGTTCAGGAAGACTGGTTGCTCCCCAAGGGAGTGATCCTGGATGCACAAGCTAAGTCTATTCTGTCTCAGAGGAAAGGCAGCAAAAGGGCACAGCAGCCCCCTTGGTTCTACAGGGAACTAGCGGACCTCATGAGTTTAAAAAGAAAGGTCTACAAAGGATGGAGAACTAAATCCATCTCCAAGGAGGAATACTTTGCACTGGTCCGGACCTGCAGGGAGCGAACCAGGAAAGCCAAGGCTGTGACTGAACTCCAACTAGCTACAAGTATCAAGGACAGTAAAAAGTCCTTTTCTGAGATATGTGGAGAACTGGAGGAAAAGCAAAGGCAACGTTGGACCCCTGCTAAACCAGATGAGGCAACTAACAACCGACACCCAGGAAAAAGCCAACTTGCTAAATGGGTACTTCGCATCAGTTTTTTGCCAGTCCAAAGGGGCAACCCTGCCTACTATGGGATGTGATGGCCCAGGTGAGGGAGATTCCTTACCCTCCATCAATGCTGACCTTGTGAAGGAACACCTTGAGAGGCTGGACATCTTCAAGTCAGCTGGCCCTGACAGCTTACACTCCAGGGTACTCAAGGAGCTGGCTAGCATCATATTTCAGCCCCTGGCATGGATCTTCGAGAACTGTGGTGCTCTTGTGAGATGCCCGAGGACTGGAAGAAGGTCAATGTGGTGCCTACCTTCAAGAAAGGGAAGAAAGTGGACCTAGCAAACTACAGGCCCATCAGCCTGACCTCTATCCTGGGGAAGATCTTAGAAAAGATTATTAAAGAGGCCTTTCTTAATGGATTGGCCTACGGCAACATCCTGAGGGGTAGCCAGCACAGGTTTGTTGTGGGTAGGTCTTGCTTGACCAATCTTATTTCCTTTTACGACCAGGTGACCTATCACTAGGGCAAGGGAGAAGAAATTGATGTCATGTATCTTGACTTCAAAAAAGCCTTCAATTTGATATCCCATGATCACCTCTTGGCAAAACTGGCCAGCTGCAGCCTCAGGTTCATCATGATCTGCTGGCTGGGGAATTGGCTCCATGCTTGGACCTAGAGGGTGGTGGTTGATGGAAGTCAATTATCATGGTGTGCTGTGACCATTCAGGTCCCTCAATTCCCTGTCCTTGGACCTATATTATTCAACATCTTCATTACACACCTGAGGACAGGAGGGTGATCCAGGCTTACCCTGAGGGGCTCGGGAAATGGGTGGATGAGAACCTGATGGTGTTTAACACTGAAAAATGCAAGGTTCTCCACCTGGGGAAGAAAAACCTGCAGTATGCTTATAGGCTTGGCAGTGC
This sequence comes from Crocodylus porosus, assembly GCF_001723895.1. Lineage (NCBI taxonomy): Eukaryota > Metazoa > Chordata > Crocodylia > Crocodylidae > Crocodylus > Crocodylus porosus. Next base: position 106,185,798 of record NW_017728931.1, read on the forward strand.
TATGCTGGCTAGCACTACAGGTGAAAGGCACTTGTGGGTCATGATTGACCACAAGATGAACATAAGCTATCAATGTGATGCTGCTGCTAGTAAAGTGAGAACAATGCTGGCTTGCATCCATAGATGCTTCTGAAGCAAACCCCAGGACATCATTCTCCTGTTGTACTCAACCTTGGTGAGGCCACAGCTGGAGTACTGCCTCCAGTTTTGGGCTGCAGAATTCAAAAAGGATGCAGAGAAGCTTGAGAGAGTCCAGAGAATAGCCACATGCATGATCAGAGGCCAGGAAAACAGACCTTATGATGAGAGGCTGAAAGCTGTGGGACTATTTAGCCTGGAAAAGTGTAGGCTCAGGGGTGATCTGGTGGCTGCCTGTAAGTTTATAAGGGGTGATCACCAGGATCTGGGGCAATGTTTGTTCACCAGAGTGCCCCAAGGAATCACAAGGTCTAATGGTCATAAACTCTTCCAAGACTGTTTCAGGCTGGACATAAGGAAGAATTTCTTTACTGTCCGAGCCCCCAACATCTGGAACAGTCTGCCATCGAAGGTGGTTCAAGCACCTACATTGAATGCGTTCAAGAGTAAATTGGATGTTGCTGGGATCCTATGACCCCTGATAAATTCCTGTCCCTGGGGCAGGGGGCTGGTCTCAATGATCCTCTGATGTCCCTTCCGGCCCTAATGTTTCTGAAATCTACGAAATACCCAAGAGAAATCACAGAGATTTTGAGGGCTGCATTAACACTTCCAGAACATGCAATATGCACAGACACATTTTTGCATGAGTAGTCATGAAAATTTAACTTTCTACAAACCTTTTAACAAACAAACCAAGTCCCTTCTACAGACCTAGATAGGAAATTAATATAATGGGGAGCCGGGGGAGGGGGTAAAGGTCATCAGGGTCAACCTGATATATTTGTTCAGGCAAACCTTTATGAATTCCTTTTGCTTTATTTGTCCTTATCCAACGTCAGCACCCTGGTGCACAAGGGATTCCCTCTCGAAAACAGCTGCTTGTTGTAGGCTTGTTTATCAAGAGAATAATGATGTGAAACAGTCTGTTCAACTGCGCAGAGGCAATTTAAGCAAAAAAGGGAATCAAGGGAAGAAATCGGTATGACATAACAAGCTCAGAAGCTTGACCTTCACACCACAGAGCCAGGATGAACTCTGCTCAGCTCAGCAGAAACATATACAGCAGCCAGCTATAGTGCACAGTTTAGCTTACAGCACAGGGAACATTATTCTTATTATAGACTCTGCAGGAAACTGTTTGCTGGAAAGTGATTATTGCACCAAAGCATTTGGTAAAGGGCAAATGTAATTTTGCAATTCCTTAAGTATGATTTTGTTTGAATATTACATTTATTATAATTTTGGCCTTTGCTGTACACTGGAATCTGCAAGCTATAATAGAATAGATTACTGGATTAGGGCCTTTCGTTGTGTCATGATTTTTATTTTTTTTTTTACAAAAAGCTGTTTCCAAAAGTTTTCATCACTAATGCAAGTCAGCTGAAAAAATATCTTGTGGAGTTTATTATACTTGTCATCAGTTTATTTTCTTTGTATTTTTTAGAGCTATGAAATGGATGAAAAAAAATCTAAGCTCATTATTACCTTCACCTGCAGAAAAATCTATTGGGAATTAACAACTGACATGGAGTAATGGCTACTAAGTTCCCACCATTTCCTCATGCTACTTGGCAATGGCATCCTTAGCAGTGGTCAAAGTACATTCAGCACACACAAGCTTACATATCCACACCTTCTCAACAGCAGCTAGTGGACACAAGCTGCTTGATAATGACCTTCCCAGCTGTGGCCAATGTGTGCCCAAAGCAGACATTACTGTGGACTGCTGAGGTAACAAAACAAAAACATGCGACTATGCTGCACATAGTAGTTTTGCATTTTCCTGGATGTCTTTTAATTGTTTTAGGTGACAATATAACATAAATAGTATTTTCACTCATAAAACTATAGTATAAATGTACTGTATACTGGGCACATCTATACATGGTTTGTACTGCACAGTCCCGGTAGTGCAAAGGTAATTTCTGACCCTACTGCACAGTAGCTCGTTGCGCCTGTGTAGTAGCTACGGTGTCATAGTTACTGCCCACTGATGCTATGTCATTGTAGCGATGAACTACATCAACATAGCATCTCCTGTAGATGCACCCACTGTGAGGCTAAATTCCCTTAATTGTGCCCCAAAATGTAGTTAGTTATTAATTATTAGGCATACCATAATAGGTGTGTGTGTCAGGGCAAACCTGCCCTGTCATGGAGCTCCAAGGGAGTGAAGAGAAAAGAGGAACTTATCTCAGTAATGAGCATGGGAAATGGGGAATGAGGCAATGAACCTAGAGTGGGGCAGAGAGGCCCTGATGACAGAGAGGGAGATGCAGATGAAAAAAACGAGCTGTGGGGTGGGGGGGAAGAAGTGGCAAGAGAGTGACAGCTGTGGGAGATGCAGCTGAGAGCTGGGAAGAATTAAAGGGGAACTGGATGTGGAGCTGGTTCCCAAAGCAAAAAAAAAAGGTCACAGAAGAAGGTCTGTGTGAGTGCTACATCACACAGCCAAGAGAGGGCACCAGAAGAAGAGTCCCAAAGAAAGAAAGACCAGCAAAATGGGAGACAGAAGACCACAGAGACAACCCAGTATGTGACTCTGATTCCGGGGGACTTTGGATACATTCCAGGCAATCTAGAGAAAGAGAGAAGTGAAACTGGGTATGGAGATGACCCCCTCATACTCAGACACCATTAGATAAGGACAGAGTTGAACTATATGATGGTCTGTTTGGGACCCATGCGGGGAAGAATGGGGCAAGTGACCAAGAACAAGAGTGTTCCGAGAGAGAGACGGAATAGAATATTTTGAGAGTGTTATTTTAGAAGAGACTTAATAAATATGCAACTGAAACAACAGGTGTGGTAAGGGCAGGGTTTGGGTAAGGTGGAGCCCTGCAAAGAAGAGTCAGTTTTCTGAACCGCAGATACAGTAACAACTCCGTCACTCAAGACTCTGTTTATCTTCTTACCTTTTTCATCAAAGTCATGGCAGGAGGAAAAAAAAAAAAAAGAGATTAACCAGTCCATAAAGGATGAGGTTATTTTATTCTGTGGGTGTGGTTAAACTCTCAGTGTGCATGGAGCTTTGCAGCTAAGCAAAAAGTGGAGCTCAATCCTCCATACCAGCTGGATTCAGCCCATGGTGGGTCTTCGTCCAGCCTGCAGTGGGTCCCCTGGTCCCACCTGGCGCAGACCCTATCCTGCTGCCCCCCAGGCATGGAGTGGGGCTGAGGTGGCTCTGCAGCTGGACTGCCTTTCTAGGCAGCCCAGGTGGTGGTGGCTCTTTCCAGCTGTAGTCACTGCCAGTCCCAACCCCATGGCACTGGCAGGGATCCTTACTGCACAGCCCCAGCCCTGTGTGCCCTGCACCTGCCCTGGGCTTGCCCACCAAGGCTCAGTAGCAACAGCACAGGACAGAAACTCACCATGGGGTAAAAGTGGCTCCTCCCCTTCACCGTTGCCAACATTTTCTGATGTAGCCTCTTGCAGTCCATGCCAGGCTGCCCTGCAACTGCTCTGTGCTGCCACTGCTGCCCTGCCAGGCAGCCCAGAGGCAGCAGTGATGTGGTGTAGATGCAGGGCAGCCTGGTGCAGGCTCTAGGGGGCTAAACCAGGAAGCACCAGCAGCATGAGGGGGAGGGGCTGATTTTAACCTATGTTGAGCAGCAGCTTCTCACCTGTGCTGCCACTGCTGAGCCTAGACAGGGAAGCCTGGAGCAGGCACAGGTCACACAGGGTTGAGGCTATGCTGTGCAGGTCCCTGTCAAGACCATGGTGCTGGGGCTGGGGGTGGTGGCGTTAGCAGCTGGAAGGAGCTGCTGCCCCCTGGGCTGCCTAGAAAGGCAGTTCAGCCATGGAGCCACCCCATCCTCGCTGTGTGCCCAGGGGCCAGTAGGACCCACCACCTGTGGGTGGTGCGGAGTGGTCCAGGTCTGGGCTGTGCCTGGGTTCTGGCTGATCTGCTCCAGCAGAGGTGAGTCTGGAGCAGGCGTGGGGTGCACTGGGGCTGTGTGCTGTTGGTGGTAGCAGGGGGGCACAGCACGGCACGTGGGCTCCAGGCTGTTGCAGGGTGGGGGCAGGGGCTGAACAGATTGGGGACACTCACATGAGGGGATCCCTTGCACAGCCCACCATACCCACAAACCCTCCCCCACAAATCCCACAACCACACTCTCCCCTGCACACAATCAAACCCCCCACAAACACCACACCCAGCTACACCCTCCCCACTACAGACACCCGTGCACCTCTGGGGGGAGCTCCACACACTGCTACACTCACACACATACCACCACACACCCCCCCATGCATGTACCAGCCACCCTCCCTCTCCACACACCATGGCAGGGGGTCAGACTAGATGATCTGCTCAGGTCCCTTCCGACCCTAGAAACTATGAAACACCCCACAGTCCCTCACAAACCCCATACCCACACACACTTGCCACACTTTACATACACACAGCTACACACACCTACAGCCCCCCACAAACACCATAACCACCCACCCTTACCCCCTCACTCCTCCACACTCCCCCACAATATACAAGACTAAGACTTCATTTTGAGATATTATGCAATCACATCTGTATACACAAAACACACACACACAAATCAGGAGAAAAATATTAAAAAAAATAAAATTGAAGTGCTATTGTCAATGTTTGATTTTTAGCATATAATTTGTTTTTTTCTGGTTGCAAGATGGCAAAACCCATTCCCCATTCAGAAAAGGAGTACTTCTGAGGGCAAGGGGAGGGAGTCCTGGTGGCAAAGGTCAGGGGTGGAACTTCCAGTCCCAAGATGGCAACCAGGGGGCAGGGCTACCTTTGCAGCCCTCGACAGCTCACCAAAACTTGTTAGGCAGCCCTCCAGCCAAGATAATTGCCTGCTCCTCACATACAGTATGGATCTTGCTTTACAGATCAGACAACAAGGATAGTTTCTAGGATTTGACTGCTGACCAAAATTAGTGCTCTGTGTAGCATAATTAATGTTCAAACACTGTACAATTGTATTCTTGCTTGGAGGCATCCCTATTTGTCCTTTTACTGTGCTGATGTTTTGGGGACAAAACAAAGAATTCCTTTTGATAGCATGAAACCTGTGGTAGCCTGATTATCTGTGTTCCAACTTCCTAAAACATTTTAAATGAAAGGTAAAACATCAACCAAGAGGTGCTCCAAATCATTTTAATTCATTTGTGTTCCAAAGTTTACTCCAGGGCCCAGAAATGGTACAAGAATAGTTAGAGTTACTCATCACTTTTTTTCTCATCTGACTACACGATAAATCCTTCTGGATGGTCAGGGCTCAGTGGTTTGAGTATGTGTCTAGGGAGCACTCGTTCTTTTCAACTGTCTCCTAGTCTGCTGGAGTCCTGAACAGAAATGGGTATGAAAGTAAATGTTGCAAACAGCAGCATTAATTCCATCTGTGAATTCTACCCCACTCAGAAGGGGGTGGATGGAAAATGTATGAGGCACTCATAAACAGAGCAGTCAATGATTACATGCTACTTGAAACAACCTCACAAAGGTAGGCAGATAAACCTGAGAGAGAGCAGTGAAGGGAAGAAAACTATAGGATTCATGGAATAATTATTTGATTTCCCTACAAATAATAGGGCATTTCATTATCGGCAGACCACATCCAGCTGTCTGGGCCACAAATCTGTCCACTTGAAGAGAAAAATGAACCAATCCATTCCTATCATACAAAATGCCAAGGATTCTAAAAATAAATTCTTTCCCTTTCCATGGGTTTGAGACCTGATCCCATTACATAAATAGGGGATATTTTCTAGCCATCTCCTGAGTGCTTTTTCATCTATGGAGTTTCCTATACTTAAGTTAGCGTTTGATCTATATTTTAAACCAGGAAAGGACAGGAAAATGTAGTCAAATTTTATTTTTAAAGGAACTGCAGATTCCTCCTTCAGCTGTGCCCATTTTCTATTGTGAGGATACGCCACTCTTTTGAAGTAAGTGCAAGCAGTTTGTTTTCTGGCTATAATTTTTCTGTAATCTAATTCACAGGAGGAATGTGCCATTGTCAAAAATAGAACAAACTCTGTGGGTTGGCCCCAAGTCCCTGCTAGACAGGGAGCTCAAGATGCAGCTGCAGCTGGCCACTTTGTTGATGGCGTGTAACTTGTCTTATTCAGTTTAGTTGTTTTATTTTCTGGCATTGATTTCCTGTGTGTGAATGTGTTTTGCTTCTTTGCCAAATTTGTGGCGAGTTACAATTACACATTTTACTGACAAATTAATATTTTCTCTTGGCATCAGCCATATGTTTATTTTGTTCAGATATGCAACATTTTATTTGCAGCATCTGTGTATTTCTAATCAGTTTATCTGCAATATGTATCCTTTGCACAGAGGCATAAGAAGAGCAGGGGAAAGAAAATATGGACTAAAATGATGTATAATGAACAATAGGCTCATCTTTTTGTAGGGTTTTTATTTCTTTCCAGATGCTCATCTATCTTTCCTACCTTTCACTGATCTTTGGTGGTTTTCTTTAGACAGTATGAATTTTCTAAGCATGTGACAGGAGGAATATTTAGGCAATTTGATCTTAACTAGTTTTTTTGTAATTATTTGCCAACAGCTTCTTTAGTTTTCCTTTTTCAAGACTCAAGTGGTTTCTTTTGCAGGTCCCTATGTGGGAAGATACATCAAAGGATATTATTATTTCATCACCTTCAATATATAATTGCAGGATACACTGCAAAAACATCCACGGAGCTTCTGTGATAAGATTGCTCTTATTATACAGTTTCATTAATAGAGATGAAATAAATAACTACGGAGGAGAGAAGGTGACTTGTAGTAGGCGGCCCAGATAATATAGTTCTAGGACAACACAGAAGCACCTTACACAAATAGAGCCACTCTATGTACTTCACTGGACAGTGACAAGAGGTTTATTCTCCTTTCTAGCTTGTTCACAGTTGATTTTATAAACAACTTATTCATCTGGCTAAAGACTTGCTTTTAGCATTCCGCTATATGAATTAGCCCTTTCATATGTTTTCTTTTTTCCTATCATTTTTCTCAAGACCCTTCCTGGATATTGAGAGCACTCAATAGCCTATCTACTTGCAGGAGCAATGTCATGCAGCTAAGTAACTTCACAAATTTTTCCAAACAAAACATAACCAACCTCTAGCCACCCCTCTCTGGGGTTTAGTGTACAGATACTCATGTAACTACAAGAATACAAACAAAAGGAAACTCAGCATTGTCTCCTGCTGCAGTCCCTAAATACAGCTTAAACCCTCAAATGCAAAGCTAAATAAGGCAACTTTCCTGTTTTTAGAACTCCTTGCCCTTGCTCATAAATCACAAGAGCCCCAATCATCAGACAACAGCATCCTTGTCTTAGGTTGCGAAGTAACACTTAGTTGGATCTAATTGCTGAAATGCAAGGAACCATTCTGAACTAAGGCACTGAAAACTTTTCCAGGTATTAACCCTAAATATTTTAACAGGTGTTTGATTTCACTTTGCTTTCATGTACCTAGCACATAGGTACAGAGAGCGATGGGGCCTGGACATGGATAATCCAAGTGTCACTGGCTGTAACCATGAATGACACATGCCCCTGGTGGCTGGGGGGGGGGCATGGTGGCACTGGCAGTGGCAGGAGCGTGGTGGCAGTAAACAGGGAGCTCCTGCAGACACTGCCAGTGCTGTCAGCAGCAAGGGGGGAGTGGGAAGTGGCAAGGCGAGTGCCAACCAGGCATTGGCAGCCATCTGCAGATGCTGCCGGCAGTGTTTGCAGAGGCCAGCAGCAATCCCTGACCACCCACAGCCCTCTACCTAGTGCTAAGGTTTCTCCTACATGAAAGCAAGGTGAAGCCAAATACCTGATAGAATATTTAGGGTTAATATCTGGGAAAGTTTTCAGTGTCTTAGCTTAGATTGTAAGAGACAGTCCAGAGGCTGGCTATTGGGGCTGTGTGAAATTTCAGCAGCTGTTTCATTTTGGAGGTGTTTCAGCCCATTTGGGTGCCTAAAACACTGGATCTGAAGTGAAATGGAAGGTTTCAAAACATCTCCAAAACTAAACAAAACCATCCAAAAAGTTTTGGAAATGTGTTGGAATGTTTTGGAGGTGCCCTTGGGAATAGTCTGGCACAGCTCCACAGCCCTCCTTTTAAAGTCCCGGGAGGCTGGGGCTGTGCAGGGGCTGGGGCCGGGCAGGGCAGCCACAGAGGTTTCTCCTGCAGCTCTTCTGGCTGTGCCTGCCTCTGCCCCAGTGCGGGATCCCATGGGAGAAGCCCCATGGCTGCCCTGCCTGGCCCCAGCCCCCATCCAGCCCCAGCCTCCTGGCACTTAAAAAAAAAAAAAAAAAAAAAAGTCTCTTCCTTCTTGCCACTGCTGACATTTCCTGATATAGCCTCCTGGAGCCCATGCCAGGCTGCCCTGCATCTGCTCTGTGCTGCCACTTCTGCCCCACCGGGCAGCCCAGAAGCAGCGCTGATGTAGTGTAGATGCAGGGCAGCCTGGTACGGGCTCTGTGGGGGCTACACCAGGAAGCACCAGCAGCAGGAGGAGGGAGGGGTGATTTTACCTCATGCTGCCCAGCAGCTTCTCTCCTGTGCTGCTGCTACTGAGCCTTGGCGACCAAGCCTGGAGCAGGTGCGGGACACATCATGGGGTTGAGGCTATGCAGTGTGGGTGCCTGCCAAGATCACAGGGCTGGGGCTGGCTGTGGTAGTGGTGGCAGCCGGAAGGACCTGCTGCCATTTGGGCTGTCTCCACCTTTCAGCTAGAGTAGCCGCAGCCACCCCAGCTCCCAGACAGTGAGCAGTCCCCTGCTGAGATGTGCTGTACATGCACAACAGGACAGCTGTCACGTGGGTGCCAGACGGAGTGGGGGGCACGATTCCCACTGCTCTGCCACAAGCCCTCAGGGGCCCTGATCACTGTTGCTGAGTGTGGAGCATTTTTTTTTTTTTTTAAAGTGCCAGGAGGCTGGGGCTGGGCAGGGGATAAGCTGGGCAGGGCAGCCATGGGGCTTCCCCCCCGTCCCAACACCCAGGGAGAGGAAGGCGCAGCTGGAGGAGTCACAGGAGAACATGGGGCCGCCCGACTGTGCCTACCCCTCCTCAGCTGATCCGAATCTCCAAATCAGCACTGAAACAGCACTGAAACTCCAAAACACATTTCAGCTGAATCGAAACAGAACAGAGATCTGAAACACTGTCCTCCAAAACAGCCAAATTTGAAACCAAAATGAAACATAGCCTTTTTGCACAGCTGTAGTGGCTATTTTGGTGCCCTGGGAAAAGCAGAGGTGGGCAGGGGAGGAGGGAACATAGAGGATATTGTGCCCAGCTTGTGGAAAAGTGGGGTATTAATGAATCTTACCTCACAGCAAAGACTCAAAGACCCCAGCCACTGCCGTGCAGGATCACTGCCACTGCTGTGCTGTGGCTGCAGCAGCTAACCTGGAAGGGGTTCTCAGGACATGTTTTGGTATCCCTTTTATATCTGCATGGGGTCTGGTGCCATTCTTGCTTTCTCCTACCTATGCTACTGCAGCGCATAAATGGAAGAACTAACAAGACAAAGTAAGCAAGGAAAAAGAGATACTGCAAACTGGCCAAGGTTACATGTCAGGTGTATTCCCATACAAGAAGTAAGCCAAGGGTCCTACCATTTAAACCAGTGGTATCACAGATTTTTAAAGAGATTGATTAATAAAGTCAATATTATGCAAATAATTATCTGCACAGCTTTCAGACCTTTGCACCCTGATGAAATCAAAAAAGAAATTTCCTTTGTAATAAGGGTATGCACAGCTTCACTTCTCATGCCTTCTTAGTTTTGACTGCAAAAATTTCTAACAGTAAAAACACAAGAATATTTTTATATTGGAAAGATGTATTTTTCTTCCCTTGCTGTCACCATGCACAGAAATGGCTAAACCAATTTTAATCAGACTTTCCATAGAGTTTACCTGTGGGCAGAAACAGAACCTAATAATTTTCAGTATGAAAAGCAAGAGCTGGAGAAAGCTCGGTGTAAATGATATAATGAATGATTTGCAATTTTAATAAAAGTAATTTTTCCTTTTTCTGCTATAATGTAGGACAAGAGTATTATTATTATTATAGATAGGCTTGAACTAAAACCTCAGATCAAAGTAATGCTGAGCTTGTGGAACAGGTGGAATCCCAAATCAGATGGGTCAAAATTTCATTACTTCTCATACTTCTAAAAAACTTATTGAACCAAAGCCAAGCTAGAGCTGAACATCTTCAGTTTCAGAGAGGTTTTCAAGAAGATTCAAAAGAATAACTTTGAAATCTATAACAAGCCCAAGGATATCTTTTCTTCCTGAACAGAAGAAAAATGCAGAAAGAACCAGACTTTTAGGCAACTTAGTATTACAGACTCCTTTGAGCCTTAGTCAAAGGGCATTGTACTTGCATCTACTCGTTGGGTTTGCAATTTCACGATGAAGAACCATTGGGGAAAACTAGTTAACAAAACACTGAAACATATTATATGTAAAATGAAATACCAGCCTGTATGTGACAGCAAAAAAGTACTAACTAACATTTTTTTCCTCTGAAGTGTTTGATGCTCCATAGGCGACTGGTGCCACCTGAATTGTGTGTGTGTGTGTGTGGGGGGGGGCATGTATCCCTTCAATGACCAGTCAGCAACCAGTGGGGGGACGTCCCCCCACAGCCAATCTCACCAACCGCCTCAACTCCTGGAAGTACCAGCGACACTTCACTCGTTGCCCCCACTCCTTGGCCAGTGCTTGCAGGGTGGGCACCAGCACTCCAGCCTGCCCTCCCTGCTCATCGCCTAAGCGGGGAGTGTAGCTTGTCAAGAGGTGCACCAGCATTCTCAGAGGGTGCATGAGCACCCTCTATGTGTCACCACTGCAATCCTCTATTTTGTGTGGTTATACAGTCTTACCTGTAAAAGTTCATACTTAAAGGCTGATCGGCAGCACAGGTTGCAAAGGGGAACAGGATCATATATCAGAGGTTTTCCATGCAGGTGCCAGGTAGACTTGATTAGCTGCAGAGTAAAATCGAGTATGGGAGCACATAGATGAGCTAAGTATATACTAGATTTACATTTACATGGGGAGGGTGTGTCAAACTTAAACCCATGTCTCTCCTTAGTTCTACTCATCACATATGCTTCACCCATTTTTTACCTGTAGTCTAGAGAGTAAAGGAGGAGGCATATAAGGCATGTGGATCTACTATGAGATGACTGTGCCTACATCAAAATTTTCAAAACTTACCATTGATTTTGGTTCCCACTCTTGTTAGTTAGCCAGCTGGAGATAATTTCAGACTTCATTTTAGGAGTCCAGAATGGAAGTTCACGGGGGTTTATGGAGTGCTCATAATTTCTGAATGTCAGATTTAAGATGCATATTTGGGAACTCTAAATTTATGGCCATTTTTGAAAATTTGGGATGTAGTGCTTTATATTACTGACGTGTGGTCATAACTGGTGTGGAGAGTAACTATCTGGTACTCCCTGTTGTGTACAGCATGGAGCTTTACAGGATGAGGGACAAAGTCAATCCTGGCAGATTCCCAATTGCATACATGATTACATATGTTAGGGGTGTCAAATTTATCACATACTCTGGACCAGATCCAAACTGTAGGACTGAGTCTGGACTTGATAGCAGTGGGGTATGGTGAAGGCAGCAGAGAAGCAAGTATCAGCAGGCCAAGGAAACTTATTGGCCCTCACTTACCGCCACTACCCCCCATGATAACATCTAGTGGGGCCTCATGACCCCTAATTCCACAGCAACGCCCCCAGCCTTGCTCACAAATTCAGAGACCCACCAGGAGTATCAGTCCAGAGACAATGGTTCTGTGGCCAGATCTGGTCCATGGGCCTCATATTTGATACCTTTGACTTATGTGTTCTATAAAAAAAGATACATACGACTGGAAAAGACTTCCTGGGTCACTAAGTTTATTTCCCATGTGTCACAGACACCACCTCATATAATCCCTTTTATAAACATATCAAAGGTCCATTTTAAAACCTGTTAGGATTCTTGACCCACTATGTTTATTGGAAGGTTGATCCCAAACTGTACTGCTATAATGATAAGAAAACTACTTCTAATTTTCCAAGGTTAGCCATACTCAGTTCATAACTGTAATACACTTAGCTGTGATTTTAGAGATACCGCTGAAAGATATTGGACTTTTTTTTAAAAAGTGAATCCGGTAATTACTGCCCCAGACACAAATTAACAAAAAAATTATTGAAAATCTAAATAACAAAAATCTGATGGATCATCAGGGATACATTCTTTCCTGTCTGCTTTTTTAATTTCATTACAGGTTGAGGAGTAAAAAATTAATACTTGAAAATACACTTTTCATATTATTTGTCAGAACACGCAATTAATCAGTAATGATGAAATAGCACTAAACTATTTAGTAATGGTGAAATGGGAATGTAAACAATCAATTACCTGATTTATATTCCCTGCAATAGGATATCAGCTCATCAGTCCCAAAATTCCAAATCTTCCATTTCCAGCTCTCAATTTTTGGGCCTTTAATTTGAAAGCAATTATTAGCTACCAGCATTTTCAGGTGCTCTCTAAGGCCCTAGCGTTACAACCAGAGTTATGTCAGCCCAATTTCAATGGGGCTTCCCCCATGCACAGGGCTGCCTGAAGAATAAGGCTCCAATATCTTAACTAGAGCTTCAGTTAATTTTGATCTAAAGCCTGTCTGTTTGTTTTCATCTATCTGTCTTTCTGCTGTAGATCTTCCCTCCCTCAGTTCAGTAATCCTTTGTCTTAATTAAACTAGTTTTTTCTAATACCATCACAGTTTCAAGAAAGTGCTACAAGACCTTTAATATCTGCTTATGTATCTACCAGATACAAGCAGTAAGATTTTCAGCGTAATTTCTCAGCTGACTTCTGACATTGTACCATCCTGTAAATGCTGTCAGGATCCACAGATCTTGGAATGAGATGCCTGGGGACCAGTACAGTTTTCCTTAGCATGGTTACAACATCCCCTCTTGGAGGCAAACAAGTGCTTGTAAATCAGTAAAATCAAGGGAATATTGGGTAATGCAGGTCTTTCATGGAATCGGTTCCTTGTAGGTTGTGTGGGTACCTTATAAGTGTATAGGTCAGATAGACTGACCAGGAATACATGAAATCATAAATTTCTTAAACATAATTTCTGTTCTTCACTGAATGCTAAAGAAATTTTTTGAGGCCTTGGTCTATCCCAAATATGTATCTAGCTAGGAATGACCTGCCACAAAATGAACAGTATGTTATCTTCTTTTTCCTTTTGTTACTCTTTGTGTATTGTATTACTCTTCTTCCTCAAAGCTGCTAAAATATATTGCCCTTTTATTTTAATTCAATAATTACTAGGTTCCCTGACAAAAGGTTAGAAGTCAAGGTTAACAAGTAACAAATTACAGTAACACAAAAATGTCATAAAGTCTCCATGGAATGCCACTCCAGACATTTGCTGCTCAGGATCAATTTTTCATTAAGTTTTGTAAATGATTTTAAGCTTCAGCTTCCCCTCCCTGCCACACACAGATCCATGAAGGGGTCCTTTCTTATTAGTTACCAGAAGATGGAGCTCTTTTAATAAGCCATGTTTGCTGAATGACATTTAGGTAAATGCAGATATATTATATCAAAGTGACTATAAAAATAAGAATGTCTTTCTTCTGTTTTTGCTCAGAGTTTGGTATCCCTCCTGTTCTTCCTAAATTCTCCCAAATGGGTCAAATTTGGTTCTTGATTTATGTGACACTACACATGATGGAATTCAAGGCAATATCAAAACAAACAAAAAAACCTAGTTTCTGTTTACAGTTTTGTCAGAATAAAGTTGAAATAACTGCATCACTGGAGTTGAGAAGATGGTATGGCTGTCAAATTGGAGTTATTTCATTGAAATCATTATTACTGTTGTGTACAGCGAGAAGTTTACAAACAAAGGACCTATTCCTCATGTATAGCACTGGTTTACTGTAAGCTATGAATATGGCAAGATGCAAGCATGCAGTTTAGATGTCAGGAATAATGTATGCTCCTTTGACAATGTTTTATGGAAGTTTACTGTTTTTTTTTAAGAGTTCTAATTTAGTAGCTTGCTTATCAACTTAAAAAGTATGTTTTCATTAGTATCGAGTGATAGAGTTCTGGATGGAAAATTAATTTAAAAAATGCTACTATGTATCAGTCATCCTGATATTATTGGGGATGCATGAATACCCTCACCACAACTACACAATAGGTGGTGGTCCACTGGCTGGCACAACATCTGAATGAGACCTGGGGGTCACGATCAACCGGAAGATGAATATGAGCCACCAGCATGATGAGGCTGCCAGAAGGGCACATAGAACTGTGGTGTGCATCAGCCGATGTGTGGCCAACAGACCCAGGGAGGTGCTCCTCGCTCTCTATTCAGCACTGGTGAGGCGTCAGCTGGAGTACTGTGTCCAGTTCTGGGCACCACATTTCAAGAAGGACATGGATAAGCTTGAGAGGGTACAAAGAAGGACCACCCATATGGTTAAGGACATGAGGGGTAGGCCCTACGAAGAGAGACTCCGGGAACAGGGACTGTTCAGTCTGAGCAAGAGAAGGCTGAAAGGTGACTCGATAGCCTCCTACAAGTACCTCAGGGGTGAACATCAAGATCTAGGGGAGCAACTCTTCAGGAAGGCACCTCAAGGGAGGACAAGGACCAATGGGCATAAACTAATAGAGGGTAAATTCAGACTAGATACAAGAAATAACTTGCTCTCTGTAAGGGTCAGCAGAACCTGGAACACATTCCCAGGAGAGACAGTGTAGTCACCCTCCTTGGAAGTGTTCAAGATAAGGCTGAACAGGCACCTTGTTGAGCTCATCTGAGCCCAATAGTTTCCTGCTCATGGCAGGGAACGGGACTTAATGAACTTACAGGTCCCTTCCAGTTCTATGATTCTATAATAATCTACTGTAGAACCTTTGCTTTGACACAGTATTTACAGACATTTTAAACTCCAAAAGTGTGTTGATTTTAGATTATACTTTATTCTGATTGCATTAAGTACTTATGAGAGTACTCCGGGAGCCACTCTAATTAAAGTGCCTGAAGCATCGTGTGTATCAGTTCCCCTGCGCTGAAAAATGGCAGTGGGGGTGCTTTAACTAAAGGCTTTAGTTAAACCGCCCCCACTGCCATTTTTCAGCTCAGGCAGGGATGCTAATACATGTGATGCTGGAGTCTGTTCCAACATGCTGTAATTACAGTTCCTCGGATAAAGCCTAAAGATTTGATTGGTAAAACCCCTCAAAAAAAAAAAAATCATCAAAAGCTAAATATTTATTTTTAGAAAAGACATAATTTTATCTGAGGAACAACAAAGAAATGTTACTTACATTCTTAGTTAATAATAATAAAAAAGTTTGGGGTTTTTTTGTGGGGGGGGGGTTTGGGGTGTTGCATTTTATTTCAGTACAAATCAATATTTAACATTCCTACTCTAAGGATTATTTATATTACATAGAATTTAATAGTGATAGACTGCATCACTTTTATCCTAAGAGCTTTCAAGTCTGTATTATGCTTCAACTACTGTATTTATAGAATTTTCACAGCTGTACTATTTACCAAGGACATAATTATATTTCACCTAGTGGACAAGTAAAGTGCAGCTTGTGCCCAACTCTGAATTAACCAACTAACATATAGGAGTATTTTCATTATTCCCTCTAGGTTTTAAGTGTTCCTATTATAGGAATTAGAGACATCTGACCACTTCTGGAAGGCAATCCTTTTCCTATAACAAGGCCACTAATGCTTCCAGAGAGGGTGGTAGAATTGCTTCTATATTTTAGTAGGCTAACTCAGAGTTGGTTGCAAGCTGCACTTAGGTCATACATTAGGTGAAACAGAGTTCTCCCCCAAATGGGTACACACCACAATACGTATTTAATTGTGTGTTATCAAAACTGTGGAGCAGGTATAGGTAGAAAAAATCCTCAAACTGCTGCTGTTAACCTAAAAAAAATCCAATGAGTCTTCAGAGAATGGCATAGTGAGAAATGCAACAATGGCATAATCCTCTGTTTCTTTCTTTTCAGATGTAATTTTATAATTATTTTCTGAAGGTTCTACTGGCTTGAGGTCACACGTTTTCCTAAGTAACAATGGGAGCACTGGGCTTACTAAGGAGAACATATATTTGGCAGTAAATGTGTCTAATGGGCATGTGCCAGAGAGTTCAGCAAGAATTCAAGTGCTGTACCTCAGTGAATGATGATATATAATGATGACAGGAAAAGTGGGTATATTATAATTTAAGGCTTTCCTATTTGTGCTGATATATCATCTTGTGATGTCTTAAACTATGCTATATCAATCTTTTTGCAGTTATACAACAATAATTTACTGTGTTGAGCAGTCAAGTCCTTTTTTTGTTAAACAGTCTTACTAGGGGCAAGGTAAGTTAGCCTTTTGAAAGTCTAAGTGTGGATGGAAACACTGTTTCTCCTTCTTCTATGAGGAGTCTCTTGCAGTATGATTAGCAGACAAAGAGACTATTTGACATGGCCAGTACAGAGCATAGTGATTACAAGGTTTGTAACGTTCCCTTTGTACATTTTTATTCACAAGTGCAGTATAAAAATAAATGCCTACCAATAAATGCATAGTAACCAGCGATGTTTATTTGTTAGCTGTATTTTTGTTACCTAAATGGGCATCATCAACTTGAAGTTTAATCAATTTCAGAAACTCGGTTAAAAGCAGTTTTGAATATTACAAATGTCCCAACCTCCTGCCCGTAACTTTTTTTCTGGTTTACCCATCTACATTTTTTTTGACTCATCTGCTATGTGAAAGACCCTACATAGTGGAAACAGCACTGGTGAAGGGCAGGAGGAAGACTTGAGGATTTTTTTTCCCCTAAGACCTCATCTATATACATAAGATGCACTGCTTTAACTGAACTAGTATAGTTCAAGTGACACCACCCCTTTACCATAGATGTAAATATGACAGTAGAAAGGCAACTTATACTAGCATAGCTCTACTTGAACAAGAAGGGGAATAAGATGAAAATTATAGGCCCTTGAATTCTCATATAACCATCCATACTGTACACTGGTCTATTTCAAGAAAAGTATTCCCTAGAAGTCACATCCCTAAAAAAAAGTTACAATCAGTCCAAAATCTGTGTGTAAAGAAGGCCTAGCATCTTTTAGTTGCAGTACTTTTCAGTATTACTATAAAAGTTGTAGGTAAAATATTTAGAGTGAATTTAAAGGTGAAGTTAAAGCTGAACTGAACAGTGAAAGTGTCATCTAAAAAACGATATTTTTGCACTGTTAAGAGACAATGGCACACGATTACAGCCAAAAAAAAAAAATCTTTCAATTTTGAAAGGATAGAATAAGGAGAACAACTCTCTCTAAAGCTGCTTCCTCTTTCTGGTTTTCTGTAGAGCTCGTGCCCCAGGTGTCTGGCTTCCTACTACAGTTGTATAGCAAGATTATATATGTATATATACACACACACACACCAAGAAGACCAGTGGGACATCAATAATTGCTTAGATTTTACTGTATGAGAACTTAAATAAATGGATGTATGGCCAGATGGAGAAGTTGCCTAGAGGATATCTTAGCTTAACATACTTCAGAGAGCTAACAGAATGTTTAGGGATAAAAGCCTTTGTGCTAGGTTATGTCTCTGAATTATGCAGATATGCATAGAGAATCATTCACTTCATGTCTTCACTATTTTAGGATATGGCCATAGAAGCAACTTTATGTTAAATAAAAAGGGGTGAGGCATTACCTCACATCTCCTGTGCTATGCACATGCTCTCACTCCATGGTAGAAACATGAAACTGAAACACGGTAGCACAGCCCAAATTAAAGTTGCCATGGGTTAGCTTTCACTTATCTTGGGGGAAGGTGGGCACACTAGCAGTTATCATATTTTACCAGTTGTGTGGTAAAGCCACACCTGCTTTTATTTCTCAGTAAGTTGTTCATATGTTCCAGGCCCTTAGGATCCATGAATTTTTTTTCCACAACTGTTTTGCCAAAATATTCAAGGATCAGGATCACTTTAAGTGAGCAGGTGTATATGTTAAATATTATTGTCTCTTAGGCTAGGAACAGATGTTGCATTTGTTCCTGGACAAGTTGTGCTTTGCCTGGAACAGGAATGTCCTGAATTGGCATGTACCCTCATTGTGCTTCTAATCAGGGTTTAGTGAATGAATGACTGCACTACTGCTTTTCTGCTACTGATTCAGTAATGTAATCCTGGGATAACCATTCAGACACACTGTGCAGTGTCTCAGGATAAGCTGTTAATATATCTTATCCTGTGAGTCTTTTCAGGATCTCTCTCAGGGCAACGGATATGGACATGGGAACAATTGCACTTTGTTCTGGAATAAAATGTGATGTCTGTTTGTAGCCTTTGTGGGGTAACTTAAGCATCATTTTCTTATACACACACACACACACACACACACACACACACACACACACACACTCTATATAATATTTTTCCCCCAAACAGAAGATTTCAGGAGTCAGAAAGAGATTTTTTGTGATTCATTTGTCACTATGAACAGAGATTAGAACTGAAAGAAGAGTGACTCATACCATGTCTATGTTCATTGCTGCATGACTGACAGCTTGCAAGGAAAGAGGGACATACTTTTTTCCTGTGGGAAGTCAGAGTAAAGGACATTAGACTCAACCAAATTAAGGACATATTTTTGAAAGAGGGTGCTTCCATTTTACCAGGATCAGTGTGTCATAATCTCACATTATCCATCTACAATGTTGAGAAGGGCTTTTTTTCCCCCAAAATGACATTAATTATATTCAACACTGATCTGTGTTTCGATTACATTCTCTCTTGCCAACTTTAGGCTGATGCAAAGTTCCCTGAAGTCAATAGAAAAACTCCTATTGACTTCAGTGGAATTTGGATCTGTCCAAATGCTACTTTCTTAGGCTTTTACAACAAAGAATCTTTCTGTTCCTCAGTGACAGATCTATAGTTGAGTATTGACACTGCTCATTTGACCTGCTCTTTTCAAAGAGCTGCTTTTTGAATTGCTCAATTCCCAATAATCCAGCACTAATAGACTTCAGACTTCTGACATATTGTGAAATTCCTTTACATTTTGCTACCTTCCTTAAAGCAAAAGAAACTCAACACACTGACAAAAAAAGAATCTTTGCTAAAGGGAAAATGTTCTGCTTCGTTTCAACGTCAGTCTAAGCCAGGGGCAGGTTGGGTTTTTTGCAGCAGATGGAAACAGCCCTCCTCCCTCCCATGCCCGATCTGGAAAACCCCCCCCCATTAAGGTTCTATTTGCTTTTCATTTTGTTTTCATATTTCTAGATAAATGAGATACTATTTCGTTCTAAATCCTTTTATTACTAACATTCAGAAAGAGAACACAGTTCCCATTCCTAATGGTATGGGTACATGAAAACAAAACAAAACACATGTATTATCTGCTCTGCAGTAACTTTCTTGTTCGCTTGTTTAACCTGTGAAAGTGGAAGCCAGCCTGAGATAATTTACACCTCTTTCCCCAAGAGCTAAGCTCCTGCAGGTTAGCTTCCACCTGCTGCAACATAAGTTCATGTGTTTAAAAGGTGACTGCATAACAATCGAGTCACAATACAGCATGATTCCTTTTTACTGCAGGATCTATTGTTCTTAAGACCACTGCGACAACTCAGTGCTGCCCCCTTTTCCGGACATGGTGCAGGCCTTATGGTCCCCATTTCAAGCAGGTCCTCCCTCTTATTCCAAGTTCCCCACTCACCTGACATGTTCAAGCATTCGGCGAAGCCTTGCTGGTTGGGTGACTCTTAGAGTTGAGACTACAGGGAATCTACTGATTCAAAGCCTGTTACGGCTGGCCTTCCCTTCCATGCAAAGTCCTTTTATTAAATTTCTCTTTTTTGTCTTCTGGATAAGCCCTGGATGGTACCAGCTGCCCTTCTAATCTTTTCATGTTTCTCCACTGTCCAAGCCCTTCTGCATCTTACTGCTGAGGCCTTTTCTTTATATCCCTCTGAGTGGTGGGGTCCTCAGCCACTAATCATCCTTCCAGGATCTTTTCCTTCTTCCTTGCAAGGGGGACTGAAGGGGGGCCTTTTACATCCATCCATTTTAGCCTGTAACAAACAAGTGAGTAGAAACTCTATTGCAAGCTACAAAACTACAGCAGTATGTGACAAAAGGAGAAAGCATCTGAGAAAATGTGGTAAGCTTATATAGTCCAAATAATTAAAAAGAAAAATCAATACATATATATTACCAATCATCACTGGCTTTCTACATGGCTTTTCGCAGCTGCTGATTTCATGTAAACTCATTTGCAGTAGAGATACAGTAAGGATAGGCATTAAAATATATTGCAGTGTACATGCAATTATGATCCTAGTCCAAAACCCATTGAAATTAATGGAAAAACATGTTAATACTTTTACATCCTTGCCTTCCACTTTGTGGTTTGGTTCAGAGAGCAAACATCAAATCTGTTCTCACACCTGTATAAAACTAATATATTATATAATCTTCAGTGGAGTTAGGCTGGATTTGCAAGTGTTAATGTGAGATCAGAACTAACAAATAACTTTGCCAGTCAACTGAATTTTCTTTCTTTGGTCCTGTATTTTTGCTGAGACCATGGATCTGCTACTGAGAGGCAAGATTCAGACAGAAGAGAAGGCCCCAATTTTGCAGCATAATCAGTCAAGCCAGGGCTGTCCAACAAGCCACGGCCCCTGGGCTGCACACCATATGGACATGCCAGCCTCATTCTCAACTCTGCAACTATAGACTCCTCTTCCATCCCACCCCACACGAGGGCCCTGGACAGCATTGTAACACCCTCCTCCTCCTCTCTCCCCCTACCCCAAAGTGGGGAGAGTAAGTGGAAGCTGAAGGAGAGAGGGGGGACCTGGAGATCCCAGCTGCTAGTGCAGCTGGAGCAATGGGGCGAGGGGTGGCTGGGTGGGACTCCAGGGGCCATAAATTAACCCCTCATGGGCCTCATGAGGTGCTAGAGCCACCAGTTGGACAGCCCTGAATCCAGTCATGGGGAAGTCCTCATCATATCAGATGGGCTGGTGTTGATATCAGAGCTCAACTACAAATCTGCAAGACTCTCATGCACCTGTGTAGAGGGGGGTTTCTTTTTTGTGAAGTATATGAAGCAAAAGGAGAGCAGCACATTTGAGAGAAGAAAATTGCCTTGGACCACTGTGAATTCCCACAGCTGTGAGCCAGAAAAGTAAGTGATGTTTGAATGCTGTGATGGATGCCTAGTTTTTTGGAACACAAGGGCATACATTATTTACCAGTAACAGCAGCAGTAGGAGGAGGAGCTCAACTTCAAAGAAAGGAGGCTGGTTTAAAAACAAAATGAGGACTTATTTTAGTTGTGCTGTCTCATGGGATTCAAATGCAGAAGATAGTGGTCTCCTGTTGATTGATCTCTTTCAAAGATAGCATATCCTCAGTTTTTTAAACCCAAGATGTGAATTTAATTTGAAGTGAATGAGGTTTTGAACTATTCCTCTAGGAGAATTTGCTTTTCAAGAAAAAAATTGATTTATTCATGTCTAACTTTTAAAGAGAAGCCTTATATATAAAACAAGGAACAGAATTATACAAGATCCCATTTCATCAAGGGGAAATGCTTCCCTATGTACTCAGCCATAGTATATGGGCTTGCCTCTACAGATTTTTTGGTGAGACAGAGTAACTTCTTTAGGCTACACAGCTGCTATTGACATACAAGGGCTGCAGTATCTTCTGAAGTCCATATATCCCCCTATCTTGAGAGAAGGAATCAATCAGACTTGTCAGAAACCCACCCTCTGTCTCTAAGCACATCTCTGCAGAGATACAAAAGGAGTTCAGCACTGTGAAGGGTTCTGTGTGGCCTAAGGTGTAGACACTCCCTGTACCAACTGGTATTCCTCTTCTTTTTTGCAAGGCAGAACTATCCTTATCTCCTTCATCTAGTACTTTTGGAAGCCATAAAGAAAGTGCTCACTAACAGTTTTCATGTTTAATAAAACATACAGGGCAATATTGGGACAAAACTCAGGGAACAACTGCATTAAATATGAAAAGTTCCAGTTCTGCCTTTACATTATCTTCCATTGGGCACCACCAACATGCAACAGATTGTAGGGTCAGAGTCTTAAGTTTTCAGCTCTTATAAATCAGTCCCCAGGCCCCCTTTGTAAAAGCATATTAGCTTTTACATGGTTCTTCATCCAAGCCATCCAAGAGAGAATTTCTAAAAAATAGGGATAAGCTCCAACAGAAACAAGAGGG
>NW_017728931.1:106208383-106214811 GCF_001723895.1 Crocodylus porosus
TGGGGGGGGTGGTGGGAAGGTTGATTATATAAAAACAAACTATAATTTGAACAAAAGCAAAACACGTTTTTGAGAAAGATACCCTTCTTCAAGCCTGGTTTCAGGTTATGGCTACAACAATACTTCAATCCTGCTACAACTTTGATAGCAACTTCCTATTTCCCTCACCATGCTCTGTCTTAACTGATCTTGGGAGTCTGGACAATGAAATACTGCTTCCCCATTGTGTCTCTCTATTTCTCCTTATTTAACAATCTTGTATGGAAAACTGTCAATCAGCTGAGGAGGCTGACTGCTTCAGTGATACTGAGGAATTAACATCACTCACTACTGTTATCATTAAAACTGTTTTCATATTCTTTAAACTGCTATAAACATTTAATATAAGAATTTACCTTGAATGACTCTTGTGAGCTTTACTGACTGTAACAATAATGGCAAAATACTTAGCATCAATAGAGAGCTATTACTTTCAACAGCTGTATATTCACATTATCATTCACACTATATTGCAAAACAACACACACCTAACTACAGTGCTTTGTTACTTCAAGGCACTTAATTATAGTCATTTTTATGGCTGCAGTGGGTAGGATTCAAAATGGCTACTAAACAGAATTTAGGTGGAATTTACATGCACAAATTTGAAACTGTAATTTAAATTGACAGTGTGCCAATAGTCAAACTCATTAGGTGCCTAAAAACATTAGGTTCTCTTATTTTGGACTGTAAAATGCCCCAGCCACCACTACTACGGTTTCTGTGCTTGTTTGGAACCAATTTACATAGAGCACTTAAGTGTGCCTAACTCCCCTATAAGCTCCGCTGTAGGTGGGATAGTGGCTAGGCCCAACTCACATTAATAGCATTGAACTCAGCCTAAATATACCACTTGTAGTAGAGCTGCCAACTAGGGCTGTTGCACATTTTTCCATGAAAAGTCAATAACAAAATTCTGTTTTATATTTAATAACTAGGGCTGTGCGAAACAGCACCATTTCATTTTGACTTACATTTCAATGGGACAGTGTTTTGTTTGGAGTTTTGTCTTGTTTCGAAGCACTGTTCTGTTTCATTTTGTTGAAACTATTTTGCCATTTTGACATTCTGCCCGTTGACTATTACAGGGAATCACAAAATTGCCTATAACTTTGTCATTTTTGGCAGATTTGGATGAAAACAGCAGGGAAGGTAGCCCCTTC
Organism: Crocodylus porosus; assembly: GCF_001723895.1. Lineage (NCBI taxonomy): Eukaryota > Metazoa > Chordata > Crocodylia > Crocodylidae > Crocodylus > Crocodylus porosus. The sequence continues at coordinate 106,209,586 of NW_017728931.1, forward strand.
TGAGGGCATGAAACCTGACAAGATTCAAGGAGATAGGTGCAGGGGGTTCTGAGAAACTACACCTCGAAGTCTTGAAAGCAAAACTTGTGTCACTTCTACATGTGAAGGCACAGAGAAAGCTCAGTTCAAACTTTTTATGCTGTTTTTCCATCCCTCCCCCCACCCCCTGCTGAGGCCTCAAAGACTGCCAAGTTTCAAGGAGATAGGTGTAGGGGTTTCTGGGAAACTACACCTTGGGCTGCTGACAAGCAAAACTCCTGACATGTGTAACTGTGTGTGTGTGTTAAAGCATGCCCTTGCTGGCACTAGGGCCTCTACATGACACAGTAGTGCCCCATTGAGGTCTCTTCCTCCCCTACAGCCTCAGTCTGGTCCACCACTTTAAATAGCAACAGGTAATAACTTAGTAAGCAGCTCAATAGCACTAGCAGCATCTCAGGCAGCCAAACAGTCACACTCTATATGAGAGCAGTCCTTCCCCACTCTTCTTCCTTCCTCTCCTTACTTTGTTTCCCTGCAGGCAAGCCCAGCTTCAGCTTTGAAACTCAAAACGTTTCAAAACTTTCAAAAATGTTTCAGCTGCCCTCGTTTCATTTTGAAGCTGTTTTGAATCCCTTTTTTCATTTTGATTTCACTGTTTTGAGCTCAAAACGAATCAAAACAGAGTTGAATGAAACAGCTGGCAAAATTTTGCACAGCCCTACTAATAACTTGTTCTCGTTAACATGATGAAAACAATCCAGGGAGTTAGATATGAGAACCCAGATTCTCCCTTCCCAGTTTAGTGCCCTAATCACTGGGCAAGGATCCTTCTTACATGCTTCCATTGTGACCCCCATGACTTTCATATTCTTCACTACATAACAGGCATCCTCCTTCCTTCCTGCTCAAAGCTAGCCTATTGCCCAGTATGAGGGCTTTCTCATGGGAAGTGGGAGATACGGATTTAAATCTTTCTGGGTGAGGAGGGCATAGAACCCAGACCTCCAACTTTCAGTTCTAACTGCTAGGCTACTGTATAAAAGGCCAGTGGTGATCCCCTTGTGAAGAAAAGTAGTCACTGAGTTTTTAGCCAAACTGAACGTTGCCAAAGTGTTTGAGCATGCCTACTGGATTGGGCCCTCAGGAGATTTACAGCTCTTCGAGAAGTTTCTAGATCAGTGATTCTCAACCAGTGTGCTGTGATACTCTTGAGTGTCATAAGATCCCTTTAAAGGTGATGTGGGTGTCACACAATATTGGCACCTACACATTATTTGTACCCATGAATTCCAAATAGGAATCCATAGTGTCATACATTGCATTATGGTCTTTCTGAATTCTTTGTGATAGAAGAATTGCTCTATCACTTTTCTATAGTCGAGAAACAAGTACAAGCTAAAATCTGACATTTTCCAAGTGGTATCTTGAATGTAGATCAGTACAGTACCTGCATGCCTAGTTGATCACAATACGACTTTGGCAGATAACCAGAACTGCTATAAATGCAGAGACCTAGGGAAAGTTCAGTGAGTTTAAACAGCCTCTTCCAAGATCTTTTTTTTTTAATCGGTTTTGTACTTACATGCCCAGTGTCTGCCCCAGTCTTGCTTTTTGTGCCTAAGTGTTTCTTAGATAAATTATTTTAGATATCATTACCATCACTACTCCTACTTGGAACTTAGACTCATTTTGAAGTCTGAAAATTGCAGACAACTTTGATTTTTTTGACAAAATTTTTCCAATAGTTTTTGAACAGCTGTACCTCAAATTGTTCTGCAGAGTGAGCTAGCAGATAACAGTGGGTTTTTCAAAGCATTCAGCATTGGCTTAACTCTGTTCCTATTGAGGTCAAGGGTAAAACTTCTATTGACTTCAATGTGAGCAGTTAAACCAATAGAATACTTAAAAAATGTCCTTGTAATAGCATAAGCAGGGCATTCAACATCACTTCTGGCAGTTGACAGCTCTTCTGCTTCATCCAAAGAATCAGGGTGTTCCTGTTGTGAAACTTAAATGCATAAGGTCAAAGAGAAGTTAGCCTTTTAAGCTACAGACCCAATTTTCCTGTATCGTATGACTCGCACAACTGTTCTACATTTGGGACAAAAACACTGCAAAGATTGGAAGGATATACTAGAGAGTTCACTACTTTATGGGCACAATGTGTGCAGTTAGCACAACACAATACACTCTAGTGCAGTTTGTGCAGGAGTTTATTGCTCATGGGTGCAGCATTTACATGTGTGCCCAGGACCGCAGCACATTGAGCTGGGGTAGTGTGGCCCTGGCTGGCAGGAGTCCCTGGGGGTCTGCCTGCCAGCCTGGAGCTGCTCCCCCAGCTCAGTGTGCTATGGGTGGGCTGGCTGGGGCACAAGGGTGCCACTGTAGCACCCTTGCACTGTAGCACCCTTGTGCCCCAGCCAGCCCCATCACTCTCTACACATGCATTGCACTTCTGTAAATAACTTGTACTTGTGCAGCAACAATATTTGTGCAGTAACAACTGCACAGTCTGCTGCACACATAGACATGGCCAGAAAGTAGCAAACACTGGGGGCCAGGTCCTCAAGTGGCATTTATTCCTTCCCGGACTTCAGAGTTTATGCTAGCTTAGTTTCTGCCTCTCTTTATTCCTTAATCTTTTATTGCAGTTTTGGTCAGATTACGTGCCCCTCTCATAGTCTCAATAGAACAGTCTTTTCTTTTGCTCAGTTAACCATGGAGTCAGAGAAGTAACACTTCATTAGGTATGACTTTGATGACTAGAGAGGAATTCTCAAAAAACACAAAAATAGTGGCCCAACTCTTTCTATACAAATTCATAACAGCTTTGTCAAGAAGCTCAGTGGTAGAATTGGTACAGATAATTTCCCATCTGCTTAATAAGCTACTGTATAAAGTTTACACCGTTATCTGTATTTTATAGTCATAAAGGCACATATTTCCTAAGTTTGCCTTTTCGCTCAGAGACATGCAAGATCAGAACCTTACTTAGTAAAGACAAATGAACCCATAGACTTTTCTTTAACCTTAAAATCAGAGGTCTCAGAGTATAAAGATATCCATGACCTCTAATCACAATGTTAAAGAGAGAGTATTGAAAAGCACCATTTTTTCTTTTGCATCAGTCTTTTATTCTCCTTTTCATTTTTTGTGTTTCCAGTGAGATGAGTTTTCCAAGGTGACTTCTCAGACCAATTTAATTCACTACCTGCCAGAAACTGTTGCTGAAAATAACTGACCTCAGAGGTTTTCCAATAGATTCTGAAATAATAAATAAAATAATAACATACAGACATCCAAGATTAAATGCAAGTATGTTTAAAAATATTTAGTTCAAAAGCATTTCTCTAAACAAAAATCTACATGCTGAATTACAGTGGCCTGCTTCCTTTGATAAAAGCTTTGAAAACAGCAAAACAGTAACTATGAAGTAAAGATAAGATAACTAAAATGACTAATTAAGGGTCCTGTTCATTAAAAATATTCCTGAGCTTTGATGCTCACAGAACCTGTGGAACTAGATTCTGAACTTCCACTTTACCTGATTCATCAAGAAATTACTGTTTCTTGTTTTTGAAATTTATGTTCAGGCAGTGCCAGCTCCCAAGGCATTATATAGTGGCTGAGGAGTTAACACTTATTCAAGTAAGCTGTCTCCCAGACTGCCCTGAAGGGTACTCTAGTTGCAGGCTTATTTTTAATTCCTCATTTGCAGGCCTGCAATGAGTTTTCTGGCTCTGCATTATTCCTGCCTAAACATTGTTAGATGTGTGGCATACACAGGGAAGATGGCTGGGGAGCTGTGCTTCTTAAAATTGCTTGGCCTCTTGCCACGTTTTCCACTGGCCCTTGATATTTTGGGGCAGCACACAGCTCTAACCGGCTTTTTGGTTGATTGATAAACCCTCTCAACTCAGCAAGGAGAAGGGTATTAACTGTTAAGAGCCACTGTCTGTATTTGTGTAATTCAATGGGACTTTTTCAGTGCAGCAATACAGCTGTGAACATGTACATTTCTCTGGAGAGCAGGACATCCAGGGAAACAAGAGTTGGCTTATATTAAATCAATCAGATACCAATCAAAGAGTCCATCTTGGTCAAAAACTAGCCCGAAAGCCGATACAGACATCTGAACAAAAAAACCTGGAAGTTATACAGTATTCAAATATTGTTTCCAACTCCACTGAGAGAAATTATTAGCAGAAATCCTAGTGACTTCACAGGAAATTGCTGAAGTTTAGAACATGCAGCTTAACTAAATCCAATAACAGGTCTTTAGGATAAGGCTCTGTCCCTGCCTATGATGTCAAGGAGGCTCTATCAACAAATAAACCAAAATGCAATTTCAGGCAGCTCTCTGAAGGGTTATTGCAGGCTGCATACTTAGCATGGTACAAAGCTCAAGTATGGGAGATGAAGCATGAGTAAACTAAAGCAGAGCCAGAGCCAGAACACCTATTACTCTGCAAATTCTCCTGGCTTTTTCACCTGTAATACCAGCTGTGGTCATAAGCTAGAACATATTTTAGATAATGACTTCAAATCTACTTGGTGGCCTTTAAGAAATGCTTTCATACATACTTCTCTTTTACACCCAGGCATTGTTCAACCTGTCTGTGTCAAGTGATGGGGTTAGGATTTGATCCTTTAGGGCTTAATCAATGGGCCTGTCTACACATGCATTTACTCCATCTTAGATTTTCTGTGCAGTAAAATGCTGCACAGTAAGGGTTTCTGAGCAGGTATCTACACATGCAGGGAGCAAATTTCCTGCCAGTTCCTTGCAGTCCTGCAATGTGCCCCTGCTGCCACAGAGGTGGGGGGGGGGAGGGGGGAGCTCCAGGCTTCAGCTGTAGCTGCCAGCACTTGGCAGCTTTCTTGAAAAGCTCACTCTCTGCTCTCTGGGCAGCTTCTTCCTTTGCTCAGGAGCAGTGTAGCAAGCGCAGAGGCAGCATATGCACCTTTGTCCATGCCCACTCTGCCTCTCTGCACTATGGCTGCCCCAGCCCCTGGCCCTGGTAGCAACCACCAGTCTGGGGATCCTGCTGGCTGCCATAATCATCTCACTGATCTACTGTGCTGATTGTCACCTGGCCCATGGCTGGTTTGCCCTGCCCAGCTCCACCACAACTTTGCTGATGACACTAAGATGTGGGGGGATGTGGGCACACTACAAGGAAGCATCAGGCTACAAGCAGACCTAGACAGGTTACAAGGGTGGGCGGATGTGAATAGGATGGG
>NW_017728931.1:106214911-106217050 GCF_001723895.1 Crocodylus porosus
CAGGGCAGGCCCTATGAGGAGAGGCTACGGGACCTGAACCTGTTCAGCCTCCAAAAGAGAAGGCTGAGGGGGGATTTTGTGGCCTGTTATAAACTAGTCGGGGGGGGGGAAAATCAGCAGGCATTGGTGGAGTCACTGTTCCCCCGAGCACTGCCAGGAGTGACCAGGAATAACAGTCACAAGCTGGCAGAGGGTAGGTTTAGGCTAGATATGATCAGGGGACAGCAGGGCAGGCCCTATGAGGAGAGGCTACGGGACCTGAACCTGTTCAGTCTCCAAAAGAGAAGGCTGAGGGGGGATCTATTTGCCTGTTATAAACTAGTCAGGGGAGAATCAGCAGGCATTGGGGGAGTCACTATTCCCCTGTGCACTGCCAGGAGTGACCAGGAATAACGGTCACAAGCTGGCAGAGGGCAGGTTTAGGCTAGATATCAGGAGGCGCTACTTTACAGTCAGGGCGGCTAGGAACTGGAACCAACTTCCAAGAGAAGTGGTGCTGTCTCCTACTCTGGGGGTTTTTAAGAGGAGGTTGGATGAACATCTTGCTGGGGTTGTTTGACCCCAGTATTATTTCCTGCCATGGCGGGGGGTCAGAGTAGATGTTCTACTCATGTCCCTTCTGACCCTAGAAACTATGAAACTATGAAACAACCAGCAACTGCCTACCTGCCCACAGCATGCCCCCTCAGGGCTGCCACCACCATGCAGCTGCCACTGCCATGGATGGCAATGAGGGGCTCCATGATGCCACTGCTGGGGCTGCTATCACCCTCTTGGGCCTCCAGCCACACCACCTCTGGGCCAGCCAGCACAGGTGGCAGCACCTTGTCCAGCAGACCTGGGACAACGAACAGTGACTGGAAGCCTTCTGACTGACCTGGGTCACCTTCTGGGACCTGCTCCAGCAGCTCTGCTTGATATGGAGCAGAAGGACACTGGCATGTACCTGGCCTTCCCTGTCAACAGCCACCTGTCCCTCATGCTGCTGAATCTGGCCACACCTTCCTGCCTCCCTTATGTGGGACACCTGTTTGGCATGGGCAAGGTCACCAGTGGAGAGGCTATCCTGGAGATGTGTGGGGCCCTTCAGAGTGTGCTGGGGCACATTGTGCTCCATGTCCATGACCCACTGGCAGTGGTGGCAGGGTTCCAGTGCATCTGGAACCTGGATGGGACCCACATCATGGTTACCTGCCCTCCCCATGGGATTGCCCCTATTACAGCTGATGGGAATTTCACTCCATGGTTTTGCAACCTGTTGTGGACCATGGGGGCATGTTTACCCATGTGAATGCTGGATGAGAAAGGCAGTGTGCATGACACCCACATCTTTCAGAACTCCAGCCAGGTGGGACTGCTGGAGAGCAGGCACTTCATGCTGGGGGTGCTGGACCTGCAGCTGGGCACCATGGTGTTCCTGCTCCTGCTCACTGGGGACACTTCCTAGCAGCTCCTGCCACGGCTGATGCGGCCCTACATTGGACCCCTACCAGGCCCACTTTAATTGCTGCCTGGGCTAGACCCACACCCTGGTTGCATGAGCCTTCAGCCACCTCAAGGGCTGCTGGCACTCCCTAACCACCTGCCTTGAGGTTGCTAAGGACAGCCTCCCCCAGGTCATCACAGCCTGGATGCTGCATAATATCTGTGAGCTCTAGGGAGAGATGTTCCATGGAGGAGGCACAGCAGATGGAGGTGGCTTTGCAGCAGGAGCACCACCTGTGTTGGCAGCAGTGGGCACCCCTACCAAGGCACCAGGAAAGCCATGCACCTACCAGTGGGGTCAGAGCAGTATGGGAGACTCCACCTCCTGCATTCCCCACTCTATCCCATCTGCCCCGTCACCCACAGACCCTCCACTCTGTCAACGTCCAGCACCACTATCATGCAAAACGTGTTCAAACAACAACTCTATTCTTCTCATATCACACCCGCATCTTCCTCCCCTCTCCCTGTCCAACACATAGATTCTCCCTTCTCTTCCTTCCCCAACAAAGAGAACCCCTCCACTGCCTGGCCTTGGTGAGGCCTCAGCTGGAGTACTGCATCCAGTTTTGGGCTCCACAATTACAAAAGGATGTGGAGAAGCTTGAGAGAGTCCAGAGGAGAGCCACGCGCATGATCAGAGGTCAGGAAAAC
>NW_017728931.1:106217258-106243054 GCF_001723895.1 Crocodylus porosus
GCTGACTTCCTGCCCTTTGGGCAGGGGGCTGGACTCGATGATCTCCCGAGGTCCCTTCCAGCCCTAATGTCTATGAAATCTATGAAATCAATGAAGCCACCCCACCCACCAACAATAAAAAACCCTCTGTCCTGGAGTGGGAAGCCATGGGTTGAGGGTGCCTAGTGGGCAGAGCCCAGGAGTGGCTGGCCAGCACCCCAGCCTGTGGTGCATATGGTGGGTGGAGGGCTTGCCCCAGGATGACGGTGGCCACTGGTTGTCTAACATGGGTGGCTCCCCCTCTGCTAGAGGCTGTCTGTGGCCAGCAGGGTCGGCATGGGGTCCTATTCCCACTTCTGGCTGATGTGGCTCTGTGACCACATGGACCCATGGAAGCAGCGGGCCTGGGCAGCGGCAGACCTGGGGGGTGCACTGGGTCATGGGCTCCTGGCAGCAGGAAGAAATGAAGGACTTCCTCCCAGGCCCAGGTGAGGCCCTGCTGTGGGGTGGTGGGTAGTTGTCATGGCACCTTTGGGGCTGGGAACGGGGGCCAGGTAGTGGCTGGCCTGCATGAGACTGCCAGGACCATGGCAATGTCCAGAACCCAAAAGTTACCATCTATGACCTGCACAGACCAGCCCAGGATAGTATTTTGTTCTCACAGGGCCTGCTCCTGTTCCTGGGCCAGGCACTTGGCCAGAAACGCCTCCTCCTGGGTGATGTCCTCTGCCTGCGACCTCTCCTGGCATGCCAAGTCCTCCTCCCTCCACCTCTCCTCCCAAGCCAAGTCCTCTTCCTTCTAAGTCAATGTGGTCTCCTCCTGCTTCTCTGCCACCAGCTGCTGGAGGAGGAGGGTCTGGCAGGGGTTGGAGGAGGAGGAGGACCCTGGCAGGGGATTGGACTAGATAAACTCTGAACATCCCTCCTAGCCCTACCACTCTATGATATCCTTGTGAATGAATACAGTTGATGGACCATTCATTTCCTCAGTCTCAAGTTCTGAGTAGAGACACATTAACATCAGAGAGTATATGTCCCTGAATAGATAAATAATATCAGAGAAAACAAAAGAAGCCTTCTCCCTCCAAACCTCAGTGTAAAGACTGGCTATGACCAAAATTATGTTGCTTCCTAAATATAAATTTGGTGTAGGTTTTGCACCTGGTGTTGAGGTATACCATTTCCCCAGAAATGTGTGGAAAATAATGAGGCAATCTGAGCTTTGGCCCCTGTAATTTTGCATCAGCCAGCAGAGATTAGCCAGAGCAGAGGGAAGCATCTTGTACAAGTGTGGTAGATCTAGGACATACTCTTTCAGAGTCAACCAGAATAGTCATAAGGATACCTGTTGTTCTGTCATTTGCTCTGGCCAGCCAGGCTTCAGTTTCAGGTGCTGCCACGTGTGGTGTGGTGGTTTTTTTTGGTGTTTTTTAAAAAAGATATTGGGATTTCCTGTACCTAATTTTTCCTCCACATTGCAAATATGCAGCACAGTGAACAGATTAACTTGCATCACATGCAAGTTTGAAGCACCACAACCTGCACGTTCCCACTCATGGGGATGCAGCCCTGGTGTGCTAAATTAAAGCCACAATTTAGTAGCTCATAGGGGATGCTGCTACTCAAGAAAGAGTCTAAGAAAGGATCAAAAATTGCTCTAACTCTACACAGTAATATTTTAAAGTGTAGTTTACTGTGGTAAAGACCCAGGGCCTTTCAACTTACCAAAAGATGGCAAAAATATGAGAGATCAATTGATTGATAGTAACTTGCTGCTTCCTTTAATAAAGATGTAGAGGGAAAAAAAGATGGACAGGATCTAGCTAGATGGAAATGCAAATTTTAAGTGCTGTGCTCATGATGAGTAAGCCACTTAAAAGTTGTTTATGTGATTTTTCTTAAATGCAGTGAAGAAAACCCCCCCAGAAACCCATAATTTTGTCACTTAATATGTCACTGTTTAGCTAAATCAATCCCACATCCCAACCTCAAAACTGAGTACAAACAAACAAGTATAAATGATAGAACTTTACTCACAGTAGAACTTTGAAAGTATGTTTCTGTCATGCATAAACACACTTGAAATATTTCATTAGGTGCAACTTCCTCAAAAAAACACAGGAGTAAAGTGCCAGTTTTTCCTCAATATGCCACATGTACTAGATTGGAATGATGATATATATGATCATAAAACTATTCAGAAGTTTACAACAAGTTAGTGACGGAATGTTAAAGCTCAACATAATTCACAGTAACTAATTTGATGTTAATTTATTTTTCTGACCATGAATTATCTGCAAGTAGCTTGCAGTTTTCTTAATGCTTCCTTTTAAACCTTTTCCCAAACCTTTTTACAACTAATTTTAAGTTTGTGATTTGCTACAGACATTCATGCACAAATCAATGTTGATAAAAATGGTTAAACTGCTTACCATGCCAACCAACACTGTCTTGCTATATTCCAATATATTGTTTTCTCTTGGCTCATACTCAATTTGGGGCTGGTCTTATTTTCTTTTTCCCAGTGTCTATACATTATCTAGTAAAATGCTATGGTAATACAAATAGGAATGCTGCTATTTCTCATTAGCTGTATAAACCTTCTACTTAGCTATCCTTTACTACTGCTATCAACACTACCTGTGGCCCTTCTAAAACAAGGGCAGGCAAAATATAGACCATGGGCTGGATCTGGTAAACAGTGGACTCCATTTCCCAGCAGCCCCTGCCCCCATGGCTAGGACCCCAGCAGTAGTCATGCTGTGATAGCATGGGGGCTGAGGTTTCCGTGGAGACTGGCCTCAGCAGCACTGGAGGCAGTAGCGGTTCCAGCCTCTTCCTGGTGGGGGTGGAGGGGGCGAGAGCCAAGGTAGGGAGCAATGCTACAGGCAGGAGAGGGATGGGATTAGCTGTTGTAGCCTGTGCAGGGCAAACAGCAGCAGCAGCACCACTGGGATGGGTGGCTATGGGGGTCTAAGGGGAATTTTGGGGTGGCTATAGTCCCCCACCATCCCCAGCAGCATTTCTGATGGCAGGGTGCAGAGCTGCTCCAGAGCTGGGCTGGGATCTTGCTGCAGTGACAGCATGGCTCAGAGCCAGGGCAGAACCACAATCTGCGGCCTGCACATCCCTGGCAGGGACATACAGGGAGTGGATTGTGACTCTGCCCCAGCTCCTTGCAGCAGTGACAGCATGATCCAGAGCTGGGGCAGAGCCACGATCCACTGCCTGCACATCCGCCTGGGGTGTGCAGACTGCAGATTGCAGCTCTGCCCTGGCTCTGGACCATGCTGTCACCGCAGCAAGATCCCAGCCTGTCCCCAGGGGAGCTCTGCACATCTGTGGCAAGGGCCACAAATGTTCAGTGCACATAAATCAGTTTGAAAATGGCTGAAACCAGTTTCACCCCCCCCATCATACCAGCATGCTCTCTGGGCTGGGCAGCTTTCTGCTCCCCAGCAGGGCTGGCACCTCCCCTCTGCTCCCAGGCTGGAGCTCTGGCAGAGACTGCAAGCATCTGCCTGGCTTCTCCCTGCTAAGCAGGGATTTTTTCCCCCTGCCCCTTAGCCTTACATCTCTTAGCATTAGCTAGCAGTCACATGCTGGCTACAGTCTGTGTTGTGGGAGACAACAAAGGCAGACAGGCCTTTTGGAGCTAATCAACAAGTAGCTGGTAATGTCCTTCCTTGGAAAAGCTGTTCAAGAAGAACTTGAACTAATAGAGAGAGGCTTTGTTTTCTTAATGGGTTGATAAACACTGAGTTAGGGGTGATGAGCATTCCCTGCTGGGCTGCTGGGGGGGAGGAGACATCAGAGCATGCTGCTAGGGCCTGGCCATGCCCCCCTCAGATCAGTACTGTAGAAGGGAAGGGAGGGCTGCTCTAGTGCCCCCCCCCGGCTTCTAGCCTGAGCCACTGCAGGCCTATGCCAGCATTGTTTCAGTCCAGAGGGTAGGTCTGTGAGGTTACAAACCGGTTCAGTCTAGCCAGGTTAGACTAACCTGCAAAGATTGATTCAAATTCAGGCTCAGGATTTTTTAATGTCTTTCTCTAGCCCAAAAAGTTGTCTCTTCCACCCATTTGGGTCATAAACCTGTTACTATATTAAATTAATGTATTTTAGCACTATCTTAAAGAAAACAGGGAGACTCCTGTGGTTCAGTAGTCAAATCCTTTCTGCCATACAGAAGACCTGAGTTCAAATCCTGGATAATTATACAAATACAACCATGGAGGCACCAAACATCTAGATTCAGTCTGGCCTTTGGATTCTGTCTTAATAGCCTAAAGGGGGGATGTAAGGTCTTCTATTCCTCTAAAATTCCTGCCTAGGCATACGTATCAAAGGCCTGGGTGACCTCTCATGCACACACCATGGTCTGGAAGGATCAACAGTTGCCAAAGAGAATATAAACAATTGTTAGTAGGGTCAAGATGACCAAGAACCTGGTCTGGAAGACAATGATTTCTTATTAGTCTTTTTTAGGAAGACAGAGTTTGTAGATCTGAATGAATCACACACACACAAAAAAGCCGCAGCAAACTAGTAACATACACACCCCCAAAAACAACAACAACAAAAACAAGGTAATCTGCTGATCCCGTGTGACAAACTCCTGCTTTCCCCATCAGATATACCAGCCAAGCTGATGCAAATAGACCATTGAGTAGCACTTCCTGGGCAAGCCTCCAATAAACAAGAGGAAGAGCAGGAATTTTGATTTGCAAGACCTTTTTACATTTATTCCTGTTGTATTACAATTCCCTTTGTTCAATAACCTCCATGGTTTGAATTAAGACAAAAGATTTTAAACAGTCCCTCCCTGTAGTCCCCATTGAAATATTCATTCAAGCCTATGGCTAGGCAGGGAAAATCTTTTCCAAATATTACATCTTTACAACTCCTCTGGTAAGACTAATATACTAATTATTTGTATCATTGTAGCATCCAAATATTCTAGTAATGATTAATGCTTCATTATCTTGGGCATGATATAAATGTATGAGGCATAGACCCTGACCTGGAGAGCTTTCAGTCTTGTTCAAGACATGATGCAACTAAGCAGGACAAGTGAAGGGTAGAAAAGTAGTAATAAGATTACATAGATCATACATTCAACAAGGGAAGCAAACATGTACCTAATTAGGGCAGGTTAATAGTCTCATTGAACACAACAAATCTACCCACATAGAAGGCCCTTTCATAGCATCTGATTAAGTGAGCTGTCCTTCACAAAAGCTTATGCATCTCTGATTCTAAGTAAGATGCAACTCTACCCTGCCTTCTGCCTAACTTCAGGCTGACATAACTAGTTCCTACCACATGTTTAGAGACAACATGTACTGTAGTACCATGCAGAATGGACCTTCATAGCTTAATTTTGAAAAAAAGCAAAGTCAGTGCAAGTTGGCCCCTGACTTTAATGGCAGACTATGTAGGACCCAATTCTACTAACAGTGTCCCCAACTTAAATGTTTCAAATCACATTCATCCAGTTTTCACATCAGCACTGCCTATCCATGTTGAAGTAACAATTTTGTCCTTTTATTGAGTAGTATGTATTTTTTAATATGAGAACATTCTTAAAAGCCAGCATGTATAGCCAGTTTGTTTAAAACCTAACTAGTAAGGGGAATCATAGGTGCAGGGGGGACAAGTATAAAGGGTAGAGCATGACTGTATGTTGGGGCAAGCTAGATTCCTGACAACCCCTTTTCAAAGCTCTCAGGGCCCTGCGCCTTGTTTACAGTAAAGAGACAGCATTCACAACCTGGCATTCAGTCCAGGTCTACGGACTCAGAACTTCTACCCTCCTCAAACGCATTCTTTTTTTAACCAATTTTCATTTTACCCACATTAGAAGCTGTTTGCATGCAAATTCTCCAAACTCAATTTGATTAGACTGCATCAGTGCTCGTGATCAGCTGTTTCTGCTGCTGCAGCAGCCCCAACAGCTGCTGCCACCAGGCAGCAACAGCTGATGGACCCTTGATCAGCTGTTGCTGCCTACAGGCAGAGTGGAGCAGCAGCAACATCTCTGAAATGGCTGCTGTTGCCTGTTCCACCAAACAACTAATTGGTCACTAATCAGCTATTTGGCATAGTGGAGCACCACACAGCCACTGCACCAAGCAGAGTTACAGCTCAGCTCACCATGGGCACCTAGGCAGCCAGCTGTCCTTCCTTGTTCCCCGTGGCAATGGAAGGTTAAACCTCTCGCCCTCCACTTCTCTATATAAAATTGTCCAAAATCTTGATTATATATGGTTACTTTTCATCCAGCTCTGTGTAGGATTGTTGTAATTTAGCACACAGGTCATTAGCATCACAGATAGCAAAATATATATTTCTAAAGTGAATTAGATTTCAGGAATTTGATACTTGATCTATTGTATATTCCTTCACTGTATAAAGAGGAAATCCTTTTCAAATCCAGTTTCCTGGTCAAATTCCAGTTGGGTGGTTATTTTCTGCCCAAGTTTTCCTCTGGAGTTTGAAATAGGAACACTATTTCTCAGCTTGTTTTAACTGGCTAGCTTGTTTTAACCATCAATGTCAACCACATTAGAAGAAAACTGCTATGCAAGATTTTCCCTGGCAGCTAAGACACATGAAATAGTTATGTATGGATACAACAAGCTAGAGAAATTTGAAGAAATCCTTGATATCTCTTCTTACAATTTCTAGGAAGACTCTTCTAGCAAATTAAATGCATGTTTAAGTCTAGTAAGTGTTTGGAAAGTGCTTAGCTTGCAGTAAATCCTAAAAATAGCAAAACAAGACTTTGCATTTGAACATTGACTTCTGTTCTCCTCCTCTCTTTGGGTAAGGATGGGTGCAGATGTCAGTTCTTCAGTATTTCTCTCTTGAGAACGTTGCTTTAGTCTGCAGTTTATTGCTGTAAATGTAACTAAAGTTAAGAAAGCATTTCTAAGTATGTCTTGCTAAACCCACCATAACTTGTGTAACTGTATTTTTGCCTGTGTTAAAATTAAATAATGTAATCTCTGAAACATTTTGCATCTCATGCCAATTTTTCCTTTCGCATATAGGAGTTACAATCATGCTGCTGGAAAGGAAGAATTCTATCTGCAGTTAGAGTGAGTTTTTGGGGCATAAAAATGATAAGTCTCTTCTACATGTTACAGCCATATTACGGCCAAGTGTAATCACATTGATTTTAGTGAGATTACTCTTGGAAGTACATTTCAACATGTGCATAACTGTTTGCATAATCAAGGCCTAATCTGTAACAAGTGGTATTAGAATATATCTGAAATTCCAGAACAACATTCTCATGTTTATTTTTTGCAGCAAGGACAAGTCAGGAAAATTAGGTATACTGCAGCCCTGAAAGCTTGTGGGCATATGGTATTTACTTTGATCATCTGCAAACTAAGCTTATTATTTAGACAAGTAAGCAAATGAAGAATGGCCACTGAACAGAACAGGAAATCACTGGAGAAGTCCATTCTTTTCTTTTCTCCATATCTGTGGCTAACAGGAGCCAATTCAACCTTGTTTACCAATTTGGAAACAAACTGGAAATACATTAGGAGCCCATAACACATATGGCAAAAATAGTTGTGAGCGAGCGAGCGAGCATTAAATTAACAAATATGTCCATGCATGTGAATTTTATTGCTTGTAAAAAAACTTTGGAACAGACAGGTATAGAAACCAAAATCTTATTGGAAAACTCTATTAATTTGTATGTTAATACAGAGCTTGACTTACTTAGCTTCAGTCCTGACATTAGGAGGCTGTATCTATAAAAAGTAAATTAATTTTCTTTGGCCATTCACTTCTTGGTACAGCATCTGTTCCAATTGTGGCCTGCTATGCTTGCTTCCACAGACTGATAACTAAATAGGGCTCACGACCCACATATTACATGGAGCACTGAAAAGCCATTCAGTGTTACAAACCAGGGCTGTTCAACTTTAGTACGACTGGGAGCCACATGCAGTACTGGTGTGCAGCTCCCCAAGTAACACACCATGCAAGTTTTCTGCTATTGGGGTGGATCCCATCTGAGATTTTCCTATCACACTGATTGCATCAGCAGCATATGTCCACCCTTTCCTATCCCCTTGCCATTTGTGCTGTGGCAGCAGCATCTGGGCTACTGGGACCTGCCCATGCCTCAGCCTGCAGGCCATGTGTTGGCCACCCACAGGTCCCCGGTTGGACAGCCCCATTATACACTTTCTTGCAAAGAATGATGTAGCCTGGATTTCAACAGCCGAGCTAGAATTAAACAGCTCTTTGTTCCATTCCCAGACTCCTAACACAATGCCAGAAAAGCACTTTATTTAATTAGCATTGAAAATACCACTTTTCCCCCTTTACCAGTGTCCAGCTCCTGTAGTGTTAACCCAATCTAAGATCTATACAATTCTCATTCCTTCTTCCCCTGCAAAGGGAAATTGAAGTAAACCTTTTCCTCCAAGCCTTGTATCTAAAAGCCTTGGCTTTCCCAACTTTTCAGTTGTCTTGCAACTCTTATCAAAGTGTTGCTACTTGAGTTCTTTTTCTACCACTGCTGAACACTGTTTAGATCTGGGGAAATGAATTTATACATATTCATTATGAGACTAGTTTCCTGGTTCTTATGTATTTCTGTGCATCTAAACTTACGGAGTTGTATAGAGTCGAAAGAATGGAACAAGAAAGCTCCAACAGCAACAGATACCCTCAAGAACCCAGTTATAAAAAGTTAAACAAGGTTGTGTCTAGGTGGGTGGAACTGAGGATTTTTCTCAGCCTTAACTTAAGAAGTAAGAAAATGGAGGAACCTGAAGAACCCCAAAAAGGGGTAGGGAAATGAGTGAGCTAAGAAAAGGTGCAATGGTGCATCAAAGAAAGAGGAAAAAAAAGTCTTGAAAGACTTAGAGAATTCACAGAACAAGCAGTTCAGGCTGCTCTCTCATCTCAGAAAACAGGAATAAGCTATTTCTGCCTGCATCTGTCTGCAAATCCACCCCATCTTTAGAAGAGTACATAGCACCTACTACACAGTTCAAGTTGGCCATGGCAAGAGACATTTAGATTAGATGGCAACTTAGAGATTTTAAACCTCATCCACTGCTGAACCTACCTAGCCTAACCTGTCATTTGGTCAGAAAGGATCTACTAAAGCCACTTCATGCTCTTGTTGCAATCCTGGGAAGGTGGGTAAACTGCATTAAAGTCCCTGACACACTATCACCAAAAAGCTAGAAAGAGGGGTACTTTTTGCCCCTGTAGTCTAGTGCTTAGGATATTTGTCTAGGGAGTGGAAGACCCAGAAAATCCCTCTGCACTCAGGAGCTTGAACCAACAGCTCCCACTTCCAGAAAAGTGCTCTAACCACCAAGTAGGACAAAGGGTACTCTCTAGCTTTCCTGTTAAAACTGGGCCAACTGAGTACCTAAGAGGAATCAGCAAGGCAAGCCAGAGGAAGTGTACGTCAGTAAGGTAAGCACTCTTGTGGAAGGTACAGGGCCTTACATTCTTGGCCATGCTTATATTTCCAGTGGGGCAGAAGCGATCACCAATGACAACTGAGTGTGAAATAAAAAAATATCAACCAATAAAATTTAAAAAAAACAACCAATTTCTTTCTGCTACATTCTACTTTAGCTTTGCACCTTTCTCAACTCACTTCTACTGCATAGAGGAAACTCTAGCTCACCTATCAGGCGCCTTTTCTATCCTTCACATTTCTTGTTTCAAACAAACAAAACAAAAAAACCCTCCTTCCTTAATTTGCTGAACTCCCAGTGTTAACTTCCATAGCGATTGTACTCCATCATTGTGTGCATGCATTGTAGTTGTCTGTCTAATTTAGACTGGAAGTACCCAAAAGCAGGGACCGAGACTTAAGTGCTTGTAAAGGGTAATGTACCTGAAGAAAGTTTCATAAATAAGAGATAGTGATAAAACAGCATAACCAGCAAGGCTGATCTGAATATAGACCTCCGGAGAAAGGAAGCTGAAATGAGAAGGCAACAGGCTCAAGACACAGAGAAGCGATCTTCATGCATTATTCTTTCCATGTGGCATCCAGAAGTAAACATTTGTATGGACACACGGAATAATGTTGAAGTCTAAAGTTTCATTAAGAAGAGTTACTAAAGGAAAGATTAATAGCACTGAAATGAGGGAAAGGTGGAGAGGTAGAGAGCAAAAACGTATAAGAGAGGAAAGATGATGGGTTAAGCAAAGTTCTTAAGATGGGAATGAACAGATTCATGCATGCCATGAATACCATATCCCCGTCAGGATTTTTTAGACCCTGTCTACACAGTTGCTTAGATGGCTCAAATTTCTTTTGTCACATCAGGTACTCCTATCCTACTTCCCTTAATATTCTTTTTGTTTATTTGTTTATATGTTCTTTAAAGATCTCATCAGAAGAGACAGAATTACTGGCCGCCACCAATTCCTCTTTTTCAAAATAAGGTTATCAATTGAGACTTGTATGAAGTATAAAATGATCTTCAAGGACTTCATCTTATCAGCAGTAAGATGATGTTTGGATTTTCCAATGCACGTAACAGCATTTGTTTCTATTATTGTGTACAGCAGATAGGGTCAAATGTTTTTTTTTTTTTAGTAACACAATTTATAAAATAGAACAGTTTAGGGACCTGAATGAAGATTTAGTGTTAGCTATTCTGGAAATATAGGGCTTGAAATATAGGGCCAAATTCTGAGGTGAACCTGAGTCAGTCTAAGGAAGTGCAAGGTGCAAGTCAGTTTAGAGGGAGTTTAAATGTGTGTAATTTGTATAAGTTTAGATGTCTGGAAAAAGGACTGTATCATTCGCTATTAGAACCCTTCTCTTTTGCCAACATCAGCCTGACTACTATGTGGATAGATTGTTAAGCACAAGCAGAGCCCGTTCAAGCCAAGATTTACCTCAGAAAAGAAAGAGGATACCTGAATACAATAACAGAAGCAAAAATTAGGGCTTCTAAAACATACACCCCTATTTACCACTCTTATTTGGTATCTCTGAATTTTGCCCATTGGGTTTAGGTGACCAGTAATAATCCTTAGCTGCTTAACTCAAAGAAGTCCTAGGGTGAGGTGCTTAGCAAGAACAGCAACAGGAGGTATCAACTATTAGAGCTAGACAAGTAAGTTTTCCTATGCCACAAAAGTCTGAGATTTCAGAACTTGTTCTCTTTCTCTGGAGAGAAACTGAGATCTTTTTCCTGAACAAGGATCTCTCCAAGTTTGTAAAACGTAGTACTCCTGTATCTGTAAAGGGGTAGCCATAATTCTGAGAAATAAGAGTACAAGTATGTGGCACGAAGCAACCCTGTTATATAGAAATGCAAATAACATTAAATCTGTTAAAGTCAACTACTTGGCACTGTATAAAACCCCTCTAAGTGGGGTCAGAATCAGCTCCTAGGCATTTAATTTCCACACCGACTCTGAATTTGACCTAGTCAGTATTTGCCTCTTGAATAGAGTACAAAAGACTTCACCAAGCTTATAAATTGGAGCACCAGATTTTTTTAAAAAAAGTTTTTCAAGAGACCATCCTCCAAATAAACAAGTTGTTCAGGAAGTCACTGGAGCAATCACTGTGTAATAAGATAAGTCTGGGTACTTATGTAGCACTTCCCAAACAGTAATTAATCACAACACCCGTGAGAGGCAGTAAGTATTATAATACTCATTTTACATATGAGGTTAAGGAAATGAGGTCAGGTTAAGTGATTTAACTACATCAAATAAGGTTGTGTGTCAAAGTCAGGATTTAAATACAGGAAGCCCTTGATTTCAGTCTTACGTTTAGGCTATATAATAGGTTTTTACCTTTCTTTGCATCAAACCTGCAGCTGTGCTCATTTTGCCTCTGGTTGATTAGGTCATTTGGATGGATGCCTCATTAGTTTTCTGGCCTTCGAGTCAAAGCTGAAGCTATCCTTTTCTGAACTGGTCCAGAGTCCAAAACATAGATGCACACACAGGAGAAAATCTTCATGGCAGAGCGTTCATCCCCTGTCAATGCAGGATTGATACTACTGCAAATTCACTGACTCATTCAGACTCAAAAGTTCTTTTCTTTGGGTTTTCCCTGGTCTTCTCCCATTAATATAGGTGCATTAAGGGGACTTCCCTAACAGCACACAAGAAGTCAGCTCCTCCTATGCACTGATACCAATTCCCACCAGGCTTTGCAACAATCCATAAGCCTCAGGGCCTTTCTGGAAAATATGACAGCTTTATGCTGAAGTTAGAATGAACTGAACTAAGGCTTATATCCTTTCACACTGTTTACTTGCCCTTTCTTGAGGTCAGAAGATACATTGTCCACTTACAGGAACTAAGTGTAAATGGCTATCTTGGGAAGGCATTATCAAAATGTAATGGGTTCCATTGGACAAGTCTGGCCAGCCTTATGGAGGTCTCCAAACAACCTATAGCTTTTATTTAGATTGGACTCTCTTTGCAGGGACTATAATTTTACAATGTACATTTACAACATTAAACATGATTGGGCCCTGAAGCCTGGTGAGGGAATAGGGTCGGTATCTTAATACAAGTAAATGCTTTCTTGGAAATTATTATTTTGCATGTGCAAGAACAGCAGCACTTCTTAAAAAGTTTATAAGAGACCTGAGGTTGAAGGTTACATGCATTTTGTAAGTGGAATCTGTATACAACAGAGATGTCAGATACAGCCTGGAGGGCAGGATCCAGCCTATGGAGCCCTAGGATTCAGGCCATGGGTCTCAGACTGACCCCATGTGCCACACATGATGCACACTGGCCCTGCATGCTGGTGTGGGCACTGCATGTTGACCCTGCATGTCACATGCTATGCAAGCTCCAGACTGGTGCCAGTGAATACTGCATGTGGTATATGGGGCTTGACTTGATGCACATGCTGTGTGTGGTACAGGGGGCAAATCCAAGGTGAGCATTGCATATAGTCCCCTTCCAGCTTTGAGCATTGGCTATGGAACCAGGCTGGACTGGACCAGACCCAGACTAGCCCCATGCAGAGCCAGCGCACAGGACTAGCCCCATGTGGCTCCCCTCATGTGTGTCTTGTGTCAGCTATACCCATGAACTGCAGGCTGGTGCTGGTAGGCACTGCATGCAGCACTGATCTGTCCCAGACTGGCCCTGCATGCTGGGGCTGGGATGTAGGTCCAATGTGGCCTGTAGACTGCCCCACACTGTTTATCAAGCCCTAAGGCTGGAGGAGTTAGACACCGCTGAGGTACTTGAATTGTGTTAAAATAAATACTTTAAAGAACAGAGCGCAAGGCCTCAAAGAGTGGCTAACCATTCAGGCCACAGAAAAATATATGAACATTACTGTAGGAAGAACTGAGGGTAGGACCATACATCTTATGTGAAACAGTATCTTTACAGCAAATGCACACAATATCCAGTTTCCTGAGCATAGGAAGAAACAACAGGAAACTATTTCCTTATTCAGAGACTTAAACCTGCTTTTCAATCAGTCCTGTGCACCAAGGAGCAATGCTCCTCTCCATTTAAGGGCCACACTCACCACTATTTCTGACTTTTTTCCTAACAGTTTCACCAGCCAGAACTCCAGCCTCTCTGTTTCCAATTAGTTTGAAAGAAGCCCTTCATATTTTCTCTGAGCTAGAGATGCATTCAGATAATTTGTGAATTTAGGGTTAAAAAACCTCAAGAGGTTTAGAAGGCTTTATCTTTAGTTTAAAATGTCATCCGAACAATTTATGCACAACAAAATAAACTACCAAACATAAGTTACAAAAAATAATTAGTTAAGACCCAACTCTGCAGACTTCACTGACAATGAGTAGTGATGTAGGAACACAGGACTGGGATAGGACACCTAGCCTAGGGACAGGAATTACACATAAACTGGTATAAGTGACCGGAAACTGGTTCAAATGTATAGAGTCCCAGGGTCATCATGCTGCCCCTAGATCTCCTCTCTGTACCATGCCAAATGTGCTCCAAGCACTCTCAGAATCTCACCCACCACATCTTTGATCTTCTAAATCATAGGGAGGCTGCCCTTTGGTCCAGCATACCACAGGAACCATAGCCAAGAGGACAGTGTTCAGTACAGGTGTTCAGATACACCCCCACCTCATGGGCTATGCATGGCTCCAACCAGCCCATACCATGCCCCAAGCCTCACTGATAGACCGGATGTCTCATTTGCCCACTCTCTCTCTGGGGCCTTCTGGCTGCCCGCTGCTGCTCAGGGTGTTCTGGCTGAGCATGCTCAGGGCTGGGGCTCCCACGCTACATGTTTCCCCTATGAGGCCTCTTCCATCCCCTTATAGCCTCACCCAGTCCTCTGGAGTAAACCAGAAACACAAAACATAAGCCTCCACACTATAACTTAAAATTCAGGCCTCATGGCTAAAACATCCTCTGAGCCACACCATAAGTGCTCCCTCTCTCACCCACATCACCAGCTGCACCCACATTCAGGCTTTTCCCTTCCTTCACTCAGGGCAGAACCCCTTCTCCATTGGTCTCACACAGGAGCCCCTCCTGGCCTCCACCTGTGGCTTATATAAGGGCCAGGCCCTGCCCCCTTCCTGTCAGCTGACCATGCAGGTGTTGGCTACTTGCTTCCCCTGGTTGCCTTGGCAACCAGTATCTGGGTCATGGTCCCGGTTCACCTAGTAGCAAGCACCTTAGTGCCCTGCTACAAAATGTGTAACACAAAGAAGTTCAGTGCACACAAATCACTTTCAAAATGGCCAAAATCAGTTTAAAGATAAGCTTGGATGGATGTAGCATCAGATTTAACTGAGGATGCAGACAGAAGTGCAGCTCCCAGCAGTAACTCAGAATACTTTCTGAAAAATGTTCTGAATTACAGCTTTACCCCAGACCAAACACCAGACCTGTTGGTTCCAGGGGGAGGGGAATCTAGCTGCGGCTCAGAGCCTGCAGCCAGGTCCCCATAGCAATGGCCACTGGTCTTTGCCAGTGCTCCCTGTTTTCAGAATGGGAGGGGGGAAAGGCACCAGAGGGAGCTCATTCTTGGGGGTCCCCAGCTGGTGCTGATTGATGGTCTGGGTGAACAGAAGCGCCCCAACCTTACGGGGGAGGGGGACTCCAATACACCCATTCCAGCCTTCAGGGGGGACTGAAACCCCCCCAGAACTCCCTCTACTCTGTATCCCCCATCCAATTATGAAAACAGTGGCAGAATGGGAGTTTTGCAAGCACTAGTTGCCGAAGACTCTACTTTTTGAAACATCTTCGTCTAATACCTCATGCAATGAGGGGTCAGATTTTCACCAGATCAGCCATTTTTGAAGCTGTCTGCAGCTGTGCACTTGTGTTTGGTCACAGCTATAAACTGCTTTCTATGGCTAGATCAGGCAAAAATTGTCATTTCTGTTTGTGCCCTGATTTAGGTTAAATTAGTTTATTGAATCCCCTCTCAGATCCCCACCAGATTCAAGTTAACTCACAGTCTCCCAGCATTCCAGGATGCTTTGCACCTCCCCACAGTTCCCCCCTCACAGTGTGGGCAGGCTAGCCTTGGTGCAAGCTGTCTGCACCAGCTGAGCTGGGAAGCGTGCTCTAGCACCCCTTCCCCAGCTTCTGGCTTCAGCCACTGAAGGCATGTGGCTGCATTTCTGGACTCAAAAGTGAATGTCTGTTCACATGCTTAATGGTTCAGTCTACACAACTTGGAGTAACCTGTGAAGATTTAATCAATTTGGCCTCAGGCTTTTTGACTGTCTGTACTTAGCCTCAGTTATTCAACTCCAGGCCCCAGCAACAGGCAGCCATGTATTAGAACCTGTAATAGTCTGACATCTGTGTCCTGTATGCACACAAGAAAGCACAAGGCTTCCTGTAAGGAAGTGCTCATCCTGAAGATCAGCCTGACACCCAGCTGCAGGTAGTCAGCAGTTAAGAGTCTGCCTGCTTGGAAGGCTGACAGCAATTGCAACTGATGAAAGAATTAAGGTGGAGAAAGAGCTTGAAAGCTCCAGGAGCAAGTGGAAAAGAGAAGGGGCATTGGGGAAAAGCATGGATCCTAGGCTGTCCTCTTAGGGCCTGAAGAAAGACTGCTGGGTATGTTGGTTTATTTGTTGTTTTCACATCTTTTTTATGGTTTGATGTTTGTCTGTGGGGACACCTTTGGCCCGTGAAGAATAAATTGGCCAGAAACCCAAGATGCAGAGTAAACTGGCCTTAATAAGAAAGCTGAGTAAGGGGCCTGCTCACACACCTCTTAACATAACACAGTGAATTTAGGATCCTTAATGTATAAGAAACTGAAACCAAAGAAAACCAAACCTTCATTTGCACACCAAGAGCCCCAAAGGCCTCACAAATTATTATGTACCATAGAAAGGGAGTAAAGAGACCAAGTATACCATCAATGCCTTGAACTCTTGCAGTGGCTTGTTGTTAAGCAAAACATGCCCAGATGAACTTAAGTGGACCATTACCTGTACCAAAGAGGAGGAGAACAGCAACAACAAGAAGTCCTTGTCAGTCTGACCTGAAAGTATTTTTCTTTTAGATACCAAATCTGGCAGCTAGTTTCTCTCTTAACCAGATACCTGAGAAGTTCTCAGGACATGTACAGATGTTCAGGGAGGTTAGATTATATTTAAAATAGCCACCCAGTCTAAGTTAGTTCACCCAGGTATGGACCTTACACTTAGAGTTAACTTAGACTGGCCTAACTAAGAAGCTATCTCTGAGGTTCACTTACCTTAGATCAAATTTGGCCATTTTTAGATCAGTTAAACTGTCCTGAACCTCTGTACGGTTCCCAGCACAGCCCCAGGGTTGGGGAAAAATCAGCTACTGGCCCCAGTTTTGGGGCTATGCTTTTTCTACCCCCTCCCTGGCACTAAGATAGTTTTAACCCCCTGGACTCCCCTCCCACCCCAGATAGTGCCCCCACCACCATGAACAAATCAGTCTTCCCCTCCCCACCTCACAACCTGCCAAATCCCTTATCCTGAAGCCACTCCCGGTGCCAGTTTTACTTTCTCCATTCCCAGCACTGGCAAATGCTGGTAAGTCAGGGTTTGGGGGGGGAGGGATGGTGGGATGGGATAAAGTTAGTTTTCCAGAGGCATTGTTCAGTTGGGGGTAGAGAGAGTGAGGAGGGAAGGTTAAGAATAGCCCTTGGTCCCAGGGGGTGGGAGACAGAGCCCCACCCCCCTACTTCCCCAATCCTGCCATACCCTCCCAAACCCCATAACACATACACAGACCCTGCCTGCCCCCTCAGAGCCTTCTTGCCCCTTCCTCCCCCAGATCTCCTCAAGGCCCCCTTCCACTAGGTCCTCCCATCCTGACTTACCTTGGGTGGCTGTTTTTTCAGGCTCTCTGCCCTATGCGCCATTTTCAGCTTCTGTTGCTTCAGAGAAAGACAGACAGAAAAATCAAAAACAAGAAATAGATTTGTTTTGCTTTCTATCAAGCAAAATGCCAAACATGGGAGCATAGTTCCTATCAAGAAGAAGAAGAAAAAAATCTTCCTGGTCTTTTCAGGGTAACGACCAAACCTTCCAATCATGTGATCAAAACTGATTAAATTCAATATAATTTAATACAAGATAAACAGACAATATAGGTTGTTTAGAATTATTGTAAGCATACTGAAACCCAAGAGCAAATAGAAAGCAGAAGGGAAAGGAACCTAATCCAAGGAGGGCAGTTGCACACAAGCCACAGCATTCTCTGTAATCTAAACTAAAAATCACACCCTCAAAAGGTATCAAGTTCCTCTCAAGATCCCCAGCAACTTCTCTGATTTCAGAAAATAGGCCCCTACTTCCAACAAGAAAAGGCCCTTATAGTGACTTTTGTAGAAAGAGAGCCCAGGCTCTGCCTTCTTTTCCAATTAGGGTGATGGTCTATGAATGGCTTTTATAGCCTCATGGCATGCTGAATCTAGAGATTAAGGAAATCCAATGTTATCTTCAGTATGACCTACCTTTATCTGGTTCTGTAATGAGCCAGGATCATGGTTTTCTCTGTTAAAAAATCCAAAATTCTCTGATAAACCACACCCCCAAATCCCTAGCCTTCTGCGATTAAAATGAAATGCCACTGTGTGTGTGTGTGTGTGTGTGTGTGTATATATCAGTTAAACATAAGGTTGTATTGATATATTTGCAATTTTAAAGCAATTTGGAAGCCTACCAGTGCCTCAATTATGATAATAAATAGGTATTTAAAATGTATTTTATTTTGATGTTTGATTTTGGTTTTATCGCAGAAAATTAGAGCTCCTCCTGTCCCCTTTGCTCACCAGGGTGTAGGTCCAGCTGCAGCAGTTTCCCCCTGCTGCTCTGTGGTGCTGAGCATCCTGGATGTGTTGGTGGCCCTCACTCCTAAGCCACAGCCCCGCCAGCCCTTCCAGTACCCCTTACTCCTGACCCACTGCCCCCTGCCCCTGCCAGTCCCCCTCACTCCCAATCCTCAGCCCTCCATCCCTGCTGGTGCCCCTCCCTCCCAACCCACTGCTACCTTCCCCCAGGCCTCAGCCCCCAGTGCGGGGGTGTGTGGAGCATGGGGTGTGCCTGACCACAGATGATGCCATAGGCAATGTGTCAGAGGGCATGGGAGGCACTGTCCCCGCAGACTTCTGTGCCCACAGTGGAGCATGGGGCTTCAGCCTGGCTGGATTGACATCAGGCAGGAGCTGTGTCCATGGCACAGTACAAGAGGGAGGAGATGGGTGGCAAGACTCATTGCTTCTGCCACCACCACTGCAATCCCCATGCCAGCCACACTGCCAAGGTAAGGCACCCCTTGCCTGCTGCTGGAGTGGGGGTGGCTTGTGCCCTCCCCATGGCAGTGGCAGGGGATGCCTCACTGTGTAGCTTGCGGTAATGGTGGCAATAACTGTGGTGGAGCACCTTTGAGGGTGCTCACCACTTGGGGGTTCCCACAGGCTCCGGTGGGAGCCTGCTTTGGAAGAGCATCAGGGGAAACCCCTAGGTATCATTTAAAGGGGGAAGCCCTGGGTGTGGAGCCCTGAGTGAAGGGCGTGTGGAGTCCCGAGTGAGGAGAGCAGGCCCAGGTAGGTCTTCAGATGCCTGAGGCTGAAGTTTGGGCCAGAGGCCGAGTAAAGGGGGGTCAGCCCAAGAGAGAGAAGGGTGAGTCCTGACCCCGGTAAGTCCTTCACTGCTGGGAGGCCGAGTGTGGGTCAAAAGTAAGATCTTAAGTAGCACCATGACCTGCTGGTCCGGGGGGGGTGGGGACTGAGAGTCCCTTGTGAGACCCTGGAGCACCAGTTGTGGTGTGAGGTACCTCAGCTCAGACATCCAGAAAAGTGGACTGGAGAGAGAGTGGGGCTAGTGAGAGAGGCCAGAGGTAGAGTACCCCCTTGACTGGTCAATGCTGGGGCCAGGACCAGGAAGGTCAAAAGGACCAGGGGCCCACCATGAAGGATGCCCAGAGCAGAGGGCCTGGGGGCCCACCTCGCCTTAGAGGTGAGGCCAGGGCCTGTGTTGGCCGAAGTTTCCGGGGGACAGCTACAGGGAGCTCAGCAGCCCAAATGATGGCAGAGTAGGTTGCCTGAGTGCAGGGATCAAAGGGAGGTCCTGATAAGAGGATTCTGGAGCCCAGTGTTGGGTTGGTGTGACTAACAGCTGGATGCCATCTGTGAGGCATGGGCTGCAGTGTAGGGGAGGTTCAGATCTGCAGATAGTGCCACCTGGCATCGGAGAATAAAAGGGGCAGCCTCCTGCTTAATTGACATCCTAATTAATAAGAACAAGGCATGGCAGGAGAGTCAGGTGGGAGGAGTGCCCAATGGCAAGTGGGGAACCTAGCACTGTGGCTAGGCAGGGAGTCCTACTTTGCCACAGTAACGAGTTTCACTGCCCTACTCTGCCCTCCCACACCAGGTCTCATCCACTGGGCCACAGTGATGGCTCCTGCCCAGTGCTAGTCCAGCCAGGCTACAGCCCCGTGCCCCACTGGATGAAGAAATCTGGAGGGGCATGTGCCCCTCCCCCCATGCCACCGTGATGCATTAACTCTGATGCCCAACCTCTCCCTGTTTGAACTGTTATCCCCAGTCATCCTGCATTGCTATGTAGCATGGTAAGTTGCGTCTGGTACCCAACCCAGAGGGGCTCTTCATACCTTTTTAAGGGTGTGATGTTTGTTTAGATTGGTGTGTGCACAGCAGTGGGGAGCTGTCCCCTCTTCCCCCACAATGACCGACCTGTGACTCCATCCTGCTCCCTGGCCAGGCCCTACTGTCACACATACCGGCTCTAGGGCCCAGCCCCCAACCCTGCCCCTCTTCCTCCCTCACTGTGGGGCTTGGTGCAAGCCACTCAATCTCCCCACAAGTTTTGCTTCCCCCTCTGTGTTGCCTATGCCCCCCATACATTTACCTGCACGTAGCTGTGGGAGCTGCTCTTCACCACACTGCATGAAGCTGTATTGCTGGCCAAGTGCATGTGCACATGCACGCACATGCCCGTGGCACCCCCTGCCTCTTATTGCCTTCCTCCTGCTCCCTTCAGCCCCAAGCAGCCCTTTGCAGGCTGGAACACTGCCAGCCTGTAAGGGGGAACTGGTGGTTTCCCATGGTTTTTCTCCTTTAAAGGAGGAAATCCACATTTTTCTTCAGCAAACAGAAAACCCAAATCCCTGGTAATGAGCTACAGCCTATTCTGCTTGGACAGACTGAGAGAGAATCATCACAATTCAGGGCATTTGGGTAGGGATGTAGAGGGTTAAATGGGAACCTAACCAAAACAAGGAAAAAGGAAATAATATAAGAAAAGAGTATACTGATAAATTAGTAAAGCTACCATAATAGCAGTGCTTAATAGAGCACTTAGTGTCTGCTGATTCTCAGCTCGGGTTGCTGCTGGCTTAAGTATCACTTAAGCATATTTTCAGAAGACTAAAGGCTGAGTGAATGGCATCATGATTTATGTTATAGGTGTAAAAGAGCTACTCTGATGCATTGTATTACATGCCTGCAGCACTATCTATTACAGAGAGAAACTTTTAGGCTCTGAGCCAGATTCATTTATGTGCAGTTTCTGAAAAACAGCCCTGTTCTTTGAGTCAAAACCCAAAATGCTGTCTCTCTCAGATAATCTCTAGAAATATTGCTCATTATATTTGATTTTTCTCTCCTTCCCTATAGCTCTCCTCACTTACCATCGTTCTTCACTATAAAAAAAAAAAAGCCAAACAAAACAAAACACTTAATTAGATGTTTTTAGACCAAAACTGATTGCCCCTCTGCAACCAGCTGGCTTCAGCAAGATTCAAACTTGATAAGGAAAAAAAAAAAAAGGATAACCATTAACCTTAAATATATTTACCTCACATTCTTGAATTCTAAGTGTCTTTGCTTTGCACCTAGCATAGATTGGCTGGAGCAATTTTTACAAATGGTAAGATTTTTGAAAATGTCCAGTACTAGTTTAACTCTGCTTCCATTAAATTCAGTGGTAATTTTGCCACTGGCTTCACTGGGGAAGGAGCACAGCCAACACTGAGTCTGTTTTAAAGTCTCAGCTCTAATTCAACATGCCAGCTTGTTCATTGTATATATCAGGTACAAAAATTCATATTTGTTTCATCTTGGAAGTGTCCATTTATATATTACCTGTCATAATATCAGAGCAAAAGCTTTTATTTTTGGTCATGGATCTTTCCCATTAAAATAAATGATAAGCTTCTCTCTGTGTGAAACAGTATCGCTTAGGTTGCCTAGTAACAAAAAAAGAAAAGTGTTGAAAAGCGGAACCGTGAAGCCCAGTAAAATGAACAGCAATATTTACATCAATATAGTGAGGGAAGACTTGATGGCTTTTGGTGAAGAGTGCAGGTTTATCACACTACCACATTTAGCATTTGAAAGGTTGACTAAATTTGTATTATAATCCTAACATATCTGCATCCACTCACACTGCAGACTAAAAAGTACAATATGTTCCTATTTCTAAGGCAACAGCTTATTGAACTGCCTTTACCAGACTATAAATATCCTACTGGGCAACTCACTTTGCTTTAAGTAGGTGTGAACATTTACTATTATATACTGGCCTCCTCTGCCCTCCATGGCATCCAGTCCTTTCCTTAAGAACATTTTTTGTGGTTACTTTCACAAATATACACACTAGATTTTTCATCAGATTGATGCAATACTGACATTTCAGGCCAAAAACATTTGCAAAAGCAGTAAATTGTTTCAGGACCAAAAAGCACATTCATGAATAACTTTGGACAATGAACCTTTAGAAACCAGGGACTGAAGCTCTATATAGCTACACAGCATTGCAGCAAAAAACAAAAACAATATACCCTTTGCCCTTCATCCACCACAACTCCCTTGCCCCCCATTTTGAGTGAAATAAACAGTTGACAGAGGCAGGCCCCTAAAGTCAATGGAGAGCTTCATGGACAGTTTTGTTGCATGGATAGGATTGCAGGATCAGGTTTAGAATATCTGTGTGATTACTGAGAGAGAAACATAAGTTCTAGTTAACAGTAGAAAAATGAAATCAAATCATGTAGTCAATGATTACATTGTGGGGGTTTTACCATCTTTAAAAGGTAAGAAGTATTGACCTGTGATTGTCAAAATTAGTAGGCGCATGCTCTGAAACTTACTGACTTCAGTACACACAGAAAATAATGAGCAGTAATAAAAGAAAAATAAAGGTGTGATGCTCCTGGGTAAGAAAAAAAAAAAATCTTGTTTTGCAAAAGTAACCAGTGTGTCATGTGTTGCTTGAGTTATATTGCTGTGATAATTATGTTCGTAGGACACTTTTTGTTAACATCCTGAAGCTGCTTTTCTACGCCTGGTAAGGAGACAGAACAGGAAGGGGACAGACACATAGGAAAAGGAAAATGGACTATGTAAAGACAACAGGTGGAGTTTGTGTGTATGATAAGGAAAGGTGTATAGGACAGCCTACAGGACTCTTAAGGTAGGAAAAAAGAAGAACATTTCAAAAGAAGCACAGCTGAGGTGGGAGAGAACAATCAAAGGGGGAGTGTGGCGGGGGGGGAAGTATTTTCAATATTTTATCATCACTTATTTTGGAGCTTCTTGGGAAGCATAGAAAAATATTTTTGTGGGTTTTTTGTACCATAGAAATATTCCTGTATGTGTCTGAAGGATTAAAGATACAGCACTGCAAATTGACAGGGGGTCCTGCTGGAGGACAATGCTATTGCAACTCTCCTCATTGGGTAGCAGGGTATTATGGTGACAGTTGGTCAGTTTTTTCTTTTAAAAAACAGTTTTTATAAGAAGAGAGATGATGAGCCAGCAGACACTTTTCACAGGAACTTGCAAGCTTTGATTAAACCTTCACTGGGAAAGTTCTCTTGGCTACAGGATGGAATTGCTCAGATGGAATACCACTAGTTTAGTGGTTAAGATACAAAAACCATGCCTGTGCAGCAACCTTATGCTCCATATCAATACAGGATGACTGAGGATCAGATAGAAGAAATCAGTTCATAACCAAAAGAAATGAGCACATGGGCAGGCTCATTATCAAGGAGGAGGCAGGCTAATCAGTACTGCCACTCAGCAGTGATCATCAGCCAATGCAAAGTGTTAGGTGGACGTGTGGTTTAGGCTGGTTTCTGTTTTAGGATGAAGGTCATTTGAAGCAGTATAACACCCTTGAGGAAGATGGTGAATATGCAGTGTAGACATGACTTTGTAATTGTAATGAGAAATTACAACTTTCATTTCAAAATGACCATTTTAAAAGCTGAGTTTCTTGGGCATTTGTTTATGATATTTACTCTGAAGTATCAAAGCTGGGTAGACAATAAATAACAGTAAATTTTCAAGTCAAATCTACGACTGCATCCTGAATTGTGTTTACTTATGCTTATGTGCTTTTGGTGTGAAGATAAAGAAAGACAGTGGAGAGGTGGATTGTTTTGTTTTGTAGGTATCTTGAGCAGATTTACTACATATACTGCAATGGATTATATGTAGGATTCTTTCTAAGAAAAGAAGATCACTGTCCCCTTACTAGTCAATTATTTCCCCTTGTTTAAAAACACAAATTAATTTTTACAAGGAAATTAACATCAGCAGTCTAGGGAAAAATCCAGACATAATGCATTTAACAACTTTGTTTTCCCGTATCTGATTATCTGGCTGTAAGATCGTCAAATCAAAGCCCACACTGTTGCCTACACCTCTTGCATAGAAGACCACAGTGTCATTGCTTGAATAACACTAGATGGATGTAATTTTTGCCTAGAGGACAACTGTACATACTAACTGAATTTTTCATTTTGGTAGACTTTTTTGTCCTGTATTTTTGTTATTACCAGAGTACCACACTTCTTTCCTTCAGACCACCTAAGAACTGTAGTACGAACTTGTGCTCTCACACAGGTATCTTACCCAAGTATCACAGTAGACTTTGCAGAAGCACAGCCTACTCAATCACAGATCTGTGAGATTCTTACCCTTCACTTGTACTGTTCTCTGTAGGTAAAAGGTCTGTACCCTTCCCCACACTTCTCTATTAAGGATAATGATGGTGTGTTATAGTACATTGTGACTTTCCAGGTTTCAGTGTTTTGTGAGTTTTGACAAGTTGTAGAGGAAATCTTTGATTGACTCTATTCAGGATCCATTATTAAAAAAACTGTGGAACATGAAAGAATGGTTTTATTAGTCATGTTCAAAGGTTTTGAAATACTGAGCATGGTAGTATGGATCTTTTGTGGCTTTACAGGTGTCTAAGCCACAAAAACTTGAAGATGTCTGCCTCCACTGGGATCCTATTCTGTCTAACAACCTCATAAATCTCAACTTTTCCACATGCGTTGAATCCCTCCAAAAATCACACCAAGTAACTCTGAGATCATGTGCAATTGTGCCATTACACATTTTTGGCCTAGTAGCCTAATGGTTAAGGTACTTCCATAGGAAGAGAGGCCTTTGGTTCTAGGCCTACCTCCTCATTAGGGAAGGTTAACCCACATCTTCCTTTTAGGGAAGAGACCTAATCACCAGGCTCTGCGTTAGATGGAGCTGAGGCCATTCTCCATACTTTCTGTTAAAGCAGAAAGGAATGTGTCATGGGGAAATCTTGGATTCCAGACTCTATCACAACTGAATATAAAGGAAAAAAAGCACAAGCCTGTCCCAGACCAATAAACTTCATAGCAGCCATTGGAACACTCATCCTGTCTAATCTTGAACATTAAGAATAAAAGGAGGGAGGTGATGCACTTCATACTGAAATCAATGGATTTTTTTTTTTTTTTGGTGGGGTTGGTTTTAAGGAAGGTAAAAAATAATGGAGGTGTCATTCTTCTGTGATCCTCCACATGCTTTGAATCCCCAAAAGAGTAATAGCTCCTCTATTGCCTTGAGTCAGATACCTCAGCTTTAGGGAGTGTTGACCCGGACTTAATTAGCACCTAATTAGCACTGCCCAATTAAAGGCAGACCCAATAGTCCAGTTCCAAGTGGGTGATTCTTGCCTCCCCTCCTCGGCTAACAAACTGACTAGGCATACCTGTCACCACCTTATCAATCCAGCAATTGTTTGTATGATGACTAGTAAGAGACTCCCAGGCTGTTATGTGAGTGACACAAATTAAATGGTTTATTAATTAACAACAGGTAAGTAACAAGTAAATATAAGCAATTCAAATAACAGCTTTAACAAGTAAAAACACCAATTTCATAGTTTCTAGGGTCTGAAGGGACCAGAGTAGACCATCTAGTCTGACCCCCTGCCATGGCAGGAAAGATTACTGGGGTCAAATGACCCCAGCAAGGTGTTCATCTAACCTCCTCTTAAACACCCCCAGGGTAGGAGCCT
>NW_017728931.1:106243883-106249095 GCF_001723895.1 Crocodylus porosus
TTCAAAAAGGATGTGGAGAAGCTTGAGAGAGTCCAGGGGAGAGCCACGCGCATGATCAGAGGTCAGGAAAACAGACTTTATGATGACAGGCTGAGAGCTGTGGGGCTCTTTAGCCTGGGAAAGCACAGGCTCAGGGGTGATCTGATGGCCATCTATAACCTTATCGGGGTGCCCACCAGTATCTGGGGGAACGTTTGTTCACCAGAGTGCCCCAAGGGATGATGAGGTCAAACAGTTATAAACTCCTGCAAGACCAATTCAGGCTGGACATGAGGAAGAATTTCTTTACTGTCTAAGCCCCCAAGGTCTGGAAGAGCCTGCCATCAAAGGTGGTTCAAGCTCCTACATAGAGCACCTTCAAGAGAAAATTGGATACTTATCTTGATGGGATCCTATGACCTCAGCTGACTTCCTGCCCTTCAGACAGGGGACTGGACTTGATCTTCTGAGGTCCCTTCCAGCCCTAATGTCTATGAACACTATGACATCTATGTGCAATTAAAGCAAAGCAATAAACTCTGGAGCAGTTTGAGCCAGAATAACCTACTCCTGGGCACAGTATCTACATGTGCACACAGGACAGCAGCAATTATACGCAAGGTGGAGAAGGCTTTGACTGGCAGGGGCACAGAGGGATCAGCCCCAGGCTTTGCGTTGCATCATCAGATGGTGTTGGGGCTGGCTGGGGCATGAGGATTCTGAAAACATGGAGCTGTGTGGCTAGGGGGCAGGCAGGCGTCTGGCCCCCAGCTAGCTGGGCTGGACAGGTGCAACTTACACCCCTGGTTAGCATCTACACATGCATTTAATCAAAGTAAATTACCTGCCATAAAATAGTACTGTCTCTGACTGTCTCTGCAACCAAATAGTCTATGCCACAGTAAACATCATGTGTGACATGGCTTCTGTCTAATATTTTCCTGAGTTAGTTGTGCGTATCTCTGTGATCAGCACAAGAGCAGCCTGTTTAGGGACATGAACATGCAGCAGGGCCCACATGGAGGGTGGCTATATAAGGGTTAGTCTTGCATTCCTTGGGCCCTTTCTGATCCTCTCCCTTTTCTACATTCAACTGCAATACATTCATGGGGTGTGGTTGCAGGACAGCCCCTGCCTTGTGGGGGGTGTTTGGGAAGCAAATACACATGTGTGTGTGTGTGTGTGGGGGGGGGGGCATCTGGGCACTAGGTCCTGGCAGCCAGACATGGGATGAAGGGAGGGAGATGACAGGGGCTACATGTAACAGAGCCTACGTGATGCAGTCTGTGACTGGCCCTATGAAGTTCTGCATGGGTCCGAGCCCCACCTGGCATGCTCCAGCCGTAGCTCACTGACCTGGCCTTAGTCCCAGGGCTGGCCCTGGCCAGCACACAGCTTATCAGCAAGGATGCTGCCAGTACAGCTGCAGCCGTCCAAGTACTGCTCAGCTCCTGTTGTTTTCAACAGCAGCTCCTTCTCCTGCTGTGCTGCTGTGGGCAAGGAGGAATCCTCAGTTGGGTGGCTCCTGCTTTAGTACGTGGCACTCCCATTCTAGCTCTCAGCTGCCTTCTACCCACTTGGCTGCTCCTATGGGTATGTAAGTATTTATACAAAGTGTAACGGTTCCAATAAGAAAGGTATATCTTAATACTCTAGATATATATTAATTCACTGGAGGCCTACCTTTCCTCCAGTGAAGATGAGAGTTTGGGAAGCATCTGAGAATATATAGAACCACAGAAAACAGCTGCACAAGACCACTGAGGGATTCTACCTATTTCTTGCGACGTTAATTGAAGGGTGTTGCTTCTCTGATTGGCTATATGGGAGTGCTGATAAGCTCTAACTGATCAGAGAAGCAGCACCCTTTGAAGTAAAGCCATAGGAGACAACTGAGTGGCTCATCCTTAATTTGGCAGCCTGCTGTAAACTAAGCAAGTGACAATTCCAGTTCTACTGTATAGCCTGGTGGCTGGTAGTTTTCTACCTATCTGGTGAGGGTCTTCACTACCAACTAGAGGTTTGCGAAATGGGCCGTATCCAGTTCAGATTTGGATTTGGCCTGAATTGGGAACAGTGATTCGATTAATTAATTTGGATCACTGTCTCTGATTTGATTCAGCTGAATCCAAATCTGAAGATTCAATGCTGATTCAGAGAATCAGCAATTCAGCCATAGACACAGCTTTAAATGTTTTTTCTACATACCTTGAGGTACCAGGTGCAGCTTGTGAATCCTGTGGTGGTGGGACAGATGGAGCATCCCACAGGATTGTGTGGGGGGCGGGAGGGCACGTGCTCAGTGGCGAACCCGGAAGTGGACCGGAAGTACTTTTGTTTAATTTCTGGGTCTGCCAGAGAGCATGCTGCCCACCCCCCTGCACCTTCCTGGCTCATAAATCAGCCAAAGGAGGACCCCAGGTACACCCCCCCAGACCCAGGAGGTACCAGTCACTGAGCCGAGGAGGCACAGGGGGGCCCCCTCAGTGTTTTCCCCAGTGGACCCAGAAGTGGACCAGAAGTGCTTCTGGTCCACTTCTGGGTCTGCTGCTAAGAGTGCTGGGGACCCCCCCTGCACTCCTGTGGGAGGCTCCATCTACCCCAGCATCACAGCATTCACAACCTGCCTGGTATCTTGAGGTATGTAGAAAAACTGTGTTTATGTCTCAATCTCCAAATCTCTCTGAATTGATTTGGAGGGTTCTGATTTGATTCAGAGAGATTAAAGGGTCTCCTGATTCAATTCAGAGTCAGAAATTTGGCCACTGAATCAGGCCAAATCTCTGCTGAATCAAATCAGCAACCATAGCTTTCAGCAAATCAGCATAAAGCTTTGCATAGCTCTACTACCAACCTATTGGCTATTCTGGTATCTATCTGTATGTAAAAAAGTTTGAAAGCTCTTGCCGGATTCATGATGCAGAACTTTGAAAATCTTAAATATTTTCATAGGAAGGGAAAAACATTTTCCACCCAGGTCCAGACTATAAATCAAATATCACCACTGTGGAACAAAGTAACTTACAGCAGTTGAGAATCTACTGCATGCCTCTCGTGTAGCTGTAATTCAGAAATTGTGGACAGTTGTATCTTACCTTAAAACTGTTCACTGCTGTTTAATTTCTAGGACCTCTGACATTATACATGTGTATATATAGCGCGTGTGTGTGTGTGTGTGTGTGTGTGTGTGTGTGTGTGTGCATGCATGTGTGTATGTGTGTGCAGACATAGATGTATATTTCTATATATCTCTAAGTATATATGAATATGTATATCTATATATAATGAAATATAAAGAACTCCTCTGAGCTTGGAGATTATCTTTAGTGAACGTACCTTTGGCAGTTCTCATAGTAGCTTTGGGAGGACTTTTCAGTAGATGTGCCAGGATGAATATCAGTTTTCTTTCAGTTTGCATGTCTGGGGTGAAATTAAGTCCCCAGTTTAATTAAAACTGAGTTCAAAGCTCTTTCAATTTTTTAAAAAAGCTATTACTTTTCTCCAGGGAACCAGCACTCATTTGCAATATTTCATGGTGTCTTATTTTTTCTTGCTTAGTGACTTCCTTCATACTGCTAGATTTCTTCTTTTATTGCTACTATTTAAAGACTGTTTGTTGGAATTGCTAAAATAATTGTGTAACATATAAATCTGTTATTTTCTGCTATTTTGTTTACCTTTCTTTGAAAGGCAGAAAAGTTTCTTCCAGACTGTTCCAGAAAGATTTGTTGAGTATTTGTTCTCTTGGGGAAAACGAGAATGTAGGAAAATACAAGCGCTGTCAGTGGTATTTTTTTTTGATTTTATCATCGTACTCTAACCACAACTGATTTTTCTTAAGGAAAATATCTAAAATATCACCATATACAGAATAGAAAACTTTGGTTTCCCCTTCTTTAAAGAAAAAGTTGTAACTTAGATTTTGCAAAAACTTAAGGGGTGAAATCTTGGCCCTGTTGAAGTCAGTATGAGTTTTGCTAGCAACTTCAATGAGGCTAGCATTTTACCCCAAAAGTTACAGAAACTGAAATGCTGGCAGTGAATCTTAAGAGTTATAATTTATTGGTCCTGGAAAAACAGTACGCTCCTCTAAAGCCTAAGTAGTTTCCACATTAAGTTTCCTAATTATATGAAGCTGTGCAAGACAGAAATAATTTAGAACAATTCATTAATCATTGCGGCAGGTAGTATAAAAAGAGTTACTTATTCCGCAAGAGTAAACCTGCTGTGGTTTCTTTGGAATAACATAAGGACATGAAAATTTGTCTTAAAGTCTCGGCTGAAGGCTATATGTGCACTATTTTTGTCAGTGATGTCTTAATTCTCCACCTTACTATGAAAGCCTCTTTAGGAAGATCACCAAACAGACAGACAGACAATTTCATCAAGAAACATATTTTTAAATGAGTTGTTGTTAGTTCTTTTTCTTTCTAGAAGAGCAGAAGATTATGGGTCATGATTTATATTAAAAGATACATTTATAAATGATAAATAAATGTTTAAATGATCAATAGATGGCTTAATATATGGATGATCAATTATAATAAAATATTATAGAATCCTAAGTTTGGCCATCACTGGCAGTCCCTCAGTAGGAGCACAACAGTTTTCCAGTAAATAGAGAAGTCATTGATGTGTCTGGGGATGAATGAGAAGGCCAATCTGCAATCCACAGATTTGACTACAGGTGTGGCAAATAATTCCAGGATGAAAGAGTGAATCTAGGTGATGTTGGCTCACAGCTCTGTCCCTTTGTCTCTCTTATCTGTCTGGCTCCATAGTGAGGTAAGTTTGATCAAAATGATCAATGCCTTGTCATACACCACGGTGCCACTGGGGATAATTTAGGGTTCAAGTTTCCAAAGCATTGATGTTAATGTTAGATTTCTACAGCTTGGCCTTGAAGATGTCCTTGAATCTCTTCTTTTGCCCACCTCTAGAGTGGTGGCCATTGGTGTGTTAGAAGTATGAGACCTATTTTGGGAACTGATTGTCCAATGCACCCTGTTTAATGGAGCTGGTGCTGTATAAACATGGCTTCTATGCTGATGGTGTTTGCTTGGTACAGAATGCTGGTATTTATTCTTCTATCCTTCCAATTGATATCAAGGATTTTCTGAAGACATTATTGTTGGTAACATTCCAAAGCTTTCAGGTTCTTCTGATATGTCATCCAAATTTCACACCCATAGAACAATGTAGCAATGACAAAAGTCTGGTAGGTGAGACATAT
>NW_017728931.1:106249870-106294995 GCF_001723895.1 Crocodylus porosus
CTGATCACCATCCCTTCCACTGGTGGACAGGGCACACCCCTGGGTATACCTAGGCTACAACTGGTCAATATTAAAAACATTCCTGCCGATGTGATATTGGATGCTGACTCCAGATGGAAGTCTGTCTGAAATGAGATATGAAATATCTGTGATATAGGTAGAAAACAGCATTGGTGCAATAACACATCCTTGCTTGATTCCTGTTCTAATAGTGAAGGGGTCTGTTTTCAAGCCACTGCTTAGGATGCTGCCATTGTGAAGAAATCTAATGTTGTTAACAAATTTTGATGGGCATCCAAATTTTATTATGCTTTTCCAAAGGACCTATCTGTTGATTGAATCAAAGGCCTTAATCAAGTCAGTGAAGGCCAAGTAAAGATTTTAGTGATTTCTGCAGCTGTTTAGCAACAAAGATCATATCTATTGTACCTTTTCAATAGTCTGAAATCACATTGGGACTTGCATAGAATCCTATAATTAATAGGTTTATAACCATCTTTCAACAGCTTCTTCTGATGTTCTGATAATGCTCTGTAACAAATCTTACTTGTATTTGTAATGTGCTTATGTAGCAGGCTTACCTTTTTCAGAGCTTGGGTAGAGTCCCAGGCTCGAGGATCTGCTGTTTGATTGCAGCACCCAGAACTGGATGCAGTACTCCAACTGTGGCCTGACCAGTGCTGCATAGAGGGGGAGGATCACCTCCTTGGCCCTGCTTGTGATGCATCTGTGGATGCATGACAAGGTGTGGTTGGCCTTACTGACTGCGTCCTCACATTGGCAGCCCATATTCATTTTGGAATAGATAATGACTCCAAGATCTCTTTCTGCCACTGTACTTTCAAGAAGGGAGCTCCCTAGCCTATAGGTATACTGCTGGTTCTCACTGCCCAAGTGGAGTACCTTGCACTTATCAGTATTGAATCCCATCCTGTTCTCATTTGCCCACTCCTGTTACCTGTCCAGATCCAGCTGTATCCTGTCCCTCCCTTTTACCGTGCCCACCTCTCCCAAGATCTTGGTGTCATCAGTGAATTTGAACAAGGTGCTTTTCACCCTCTCATCCAAGTTACTAATAAAGGGATTAAACAGTGCGGGCCCAAAGACTGAGCCCTGGGGGACCCCACTGCCCACATCCCTCCAGGTCGAATATGACCTGTCCACCACCACTCTCTGGGTGCAGTCCCTCAGCCAATTTGTGACCCATCTGACCTATCAATGCCACAGTCGCCTAATTTTTAAATGAGAATGGGGTGAGAGACAATGTCAAAGGCCTTCCTGAAGTACAGAAAGACTACATCCACCGCAACACCTGTGTCCAATGATTTTGTGACCTGATCGTAGCAGGCAATCAGGTTGGTTTGACAGGACCTGCCCTAATGAACCCATGCTGGTTCCCCTGAGCATCATCCCCCCTGTCAGTCTTTCCCAGATGTGCTCCTGGATAATCTTCTCAAAGAGCTTCCCTAGGATCGAAGTAAGACTAATGGGCCTGTAGCTGCCTGGGCCCTCACTCCTCCCCTTTTTGAAAATGGGGACCACATTGGCCCTCTTCCAAAGGCCAAAGTTATATTTGGTATTATATGTAAATTGTGGAATATTATATATAGTATTATATGTTAAGCTTTGTAAATATTCTATGTTTTATATTAGGTGTCTGTATTTATTCTTGTAATAAGTTGTACATAATTAAGTACTTGGTTTCAGCCTAGCTCTATAGAGATGGGTGGAAGCCAGTCTAGTAGCTGACCCCTGACTCTGCCTGACCACCACTACTGTCATCAGAGGACAGGGCACACCTCCCAGGTGTACCCAGGCTACACTTAGAATAATCATTTATCGACTTACTAGCTACTGTATACTAATATACCCTTAATATAAATGATGATCACTTTATGTTAGTGTCAAAAATGTTTAACACAAATGACTGCATGGCTAAAGTTTTTTAATACTAACAACTTTTTCTTCTACTGTTCTGTTGTGCAGTAAGCCATTTCACTTCCTTATTTCTACTTCATTATCACAGTGGAAGGCTAGTAGTCAAAAAAAATAAATGACAAGAAAATTGCTTAAGAACCCATGTTCAATAATAACTGCAATAAATCACAGTTGCATTTCCTTTTCCCATGTCCTCATGCACTTATTCTTAAAATGTAAACATTTGGTGGTGTGCTTTGAAAAATAAAAGGGTTTAACTAAAGATACTTGAATTATAGACAACACAAAATGTCTATATAAATACCTCTATTTGAAGCACAGTTAGCATAAATGTTTTCTTATAGAAAGTCTGAATTATTCTCCAAAGGAAGATATAGTTTCTTTCATAAATCATTTAATAAATTGTACTTTATTGGCATAGACAATTGCCATACTAGGAAAGTCAGGATAAGCAATGCTGTCATTTTGAATGTTAGCACTCCTACTGCAATAAGTGCCTGAAGAAAAAAAGGCCCAGTTAAAAGCAAGCCATGCTGAACTTGATAACAAGTCAGCTAGGGCAGCAATTAATGCCCTATGAATTAGTGACAAAAGACATAATTTCACAAGAAATTTCAAGAAGTTAAATCGTGAAATGCTATTCTGTAAAAACCTCAAATGATATACGATAGCCATTGTTATACTTTATCCACTTCTACATAAAATGTGAAGCACTGTATTCATTGGGAATTACTTCAGTAATACCTGGAAAACCTTGTCGTTTTAAAAATAATTGTATTAAAATTAACATGTTGTAAGGGGCCAGAAAGTCTTGAACAGTTCCCAAACTATCTTGTTTTTAATATGGTAATAGCATCTCTTCCCCTCTCACCTCCTTCCTGCCTCTTTCCCACCCCATGCAGAAGAATATACCATTGCCCCTGATTGAACACCCTATCTTGGATAAATGCTACATTCCACTTGACCAGTTAGACTATGATTCTGTCTGTATTTTCTTGAAAACAGAAGGTCAACATACTTTGATAATCAAACTTAAAAAAAAGAAATTTACTTTACCAGAAGAGAGAGAGTATTAATTCGAGCCAGCTCTGCAGCATCTGTATAGATTGTGCACTTCAGCGGGGGGTTTTGGCACTTTTATCTAAAGCTGATTCAATCAGCTATTAGATAGAAGCACCAAAAAATCCCTGCTGAAGTACCTGATCTATACAGATGTTGGGTGAGCTGGGTCAGACTAACATGATGCCTCTTCTGGGCATGTGCTGGGCTCAGTGTGGAGGCATTCCAAGTTTAAAGTAAAGTGTGATTTTTGCTTTTTTAGAAATGTTTGTAGGTAGCTTGCAAGTGAATACTTTGTGAACTCACAAATTTACCTGACTCACTTGGAAAAAGGAGAGGAATTTTTACTTCACTACTATCCTGCTCTGATGTTTAATTGCTTGCAGGTCCAGGATCATGAGCCAATTATAAGAGTGGATAGGTAGAAGTTTCCATCTTGTATCACACGGGAGATTTATCCTCTTTGGACCAGAGGGACCACAAACCTCTTAAATTCTTATCTCTGAGTCCTTACAGTAGCCCCTAGTCTACGTAGTTTCTTATGGTCTTTCCATAGCCCAGAATTGTTCATACGCACTTGTTTCTCCTATCATCAGCCCCATTTTAGGCAAGCACCAACCCTGACATTCGTTACAAGAGGAGGAAAGAACTTATGTCTGCTGCTGCAGCAGGGCTATTAGGAATTTCCCTATTTCTTCTGCTATACTGCATCCATGGGTAAATTATAGGTTATTCAAACAATGCATCCCTTTATAGAAAGCACAAATTGGATTTAAGAGGGACTTAAGTGGCTCATAGATCTGATACTAGCCTTTTGCCTAAGACTGATTTCACCAATACTGAGTTCACAGACTTACATAATTTAGTAACAAACTATAAACCATGATTCCTCAAGAAGCAGCCCAGCTTATTACCACATCTGCAGTTTTCCATGGATTATTTCTCCATTTAGAGCAGGCTTTGTGGGTTCCTAAACCCTTATCAGAGGGTATCAGTGATTCAGGTGTATTTCAAATGATAGTTCTTCAGTCAATTAAATACAGAATTTGGAATGGTCAGAATATCATTATAAAAGTGACACAATATCATAATATTTAACCACCTAATTTACTTTTTGAGATATATTTCTAAGGAAATATGATAACAAATGTGAATAAGTAAAATATGTTAAACTAAGTAGAATGTAATTCTTTTTGCTTTTCTCCACCTGTCATTTATCCTGCTATTTTCCTTTCTTCTACCTGAGAATCAGTATAGCCATCTTCAAACCCTCATCTTGTCTTAGTTGGCTGCCTCTTCCTTTTTTTTTCTTTTTTTCTTTCTTTGTACAGCATGTTTATGCCACACTCATTCTGTCTCCCTCCTCTCTTCTGCAATTTCTCTTCCCCGAAGGCAACATCCTGACATCATCTTCAGCTTCTTCTACCCTCACCAAGAGCTGCTATGCTATCTTCTTTCTCTCTGCAGTACTATTTGGATCAACCTTTCCTCTCTTTCCTGACTATGAAACTAGTTACTTCTTTTCTCTCTTCTTTCCTTCAGAGCAGATTCTTTCATTAAACTGACTTTCTGTTTAGCTGTAGGCCTCAATGGCAGATTAGAGGAAGAGTTTACATCACTGCCAAAAGCAGTCAGCAGATCAGATAGTCAGTAGAAATACAAGCAGTTCTCCACAGAGGAGAACTGGAAGTGACAATAACTATATCACAGGATTTGTAGGTCCAAAGGGACCCGGTTTCTGGGTGTCTACTGAATGGACAAAGAGTAATCACGGACAAAGTGCACCTACCGTGTTTCCCCGAAAATAAGACACTGTCTTATATTTATTTTTCCTCAAGAAGACACACTATGGCTTATTTTCAGGGGATGTCTTATTTTCGGGGAAACACGGAGGTGCCGCCTGTGGCAAGGGACCGCGGGCGGGGCCGGGGCCGGGCGGTCCAGCTCCACGGACAGGCTCCGCACGCGCTCCCACAGCATGGCCGCGTGGGGGCGGGGGCGGTCTTATTTACCGCTTCGCGCCGGTACGCTTAGCCATGCCCATCAC
Organism: Crocodylus porosus; assembly: GCF_001723895.1. Classification (NCBI taxonomy): domain Eukaryota; kingdom Metazoa; phylum Chordata; order Crocodylia; family Crocodylidae; genus Crocodylus; species Crocodylus porosus. Next base: position 106,254,915 of record NW_017728931.1, read on the forward strand.
TATGGCTTATTTTCGGGGTATGGCTTATATTGCGCAAAACCGTAGAAATCCTGCTATGGCTTATTTTATGGGTATGTCTTATTTTCGGGGAAACACGGTAGTTGTCAGTTTATAATTTATACAATATACAGTATAGCATGGGGGAATAGCTCTTGTGTAGTTCTCAGAAGACCAAGGAGTTAAACTTGTAAAATGCTAATGCTTGTTTATTCAGAGGGCAGTAAGTACTCTGCCTACTGTTTTGCTATTCCCTCCTGCAATCCCTGGGCCAGTGTAACAACATATACATAACACTCTTAAAGGTAGCCACAAATCTTCCCCCTTTACAAGTAACATATCACCATGTAACACTAACATCAGAAGTTTAGTTCAACCCATAATTAAAGCACATTTTAACAGGTTTCTATTAGTCTTTGTGTTGTATTTTAAGCTCTAAGTAATCTACTCTGTTTCACTGCATTCTCCATCCTTATTGGTTCAGTTCTTGTTTGGTTTCCTTGTTCAGATGTCTTTACCTCAGTGTCATTTTCAATCTCCTCTGTTGTTTCTTCTTGCTTTGATGTTAGCTCTGTTTCCTTTGGTGAATCTTGTGATGCTGCTTCTTTTTTCTCCTTTATGAGCTGCAAGTGTTGCATCTGTCCTTCTGGTGTGACTACTTTATAGGATCTGGGAGCTACTTGATGGGAAAGTAGTGGTTTTTGTTTCCACATTTGTCCATCTGAAATAAGCACCATATCTTTGTTGTGCAGTTGTGGTAACTCCCTGGAATCCCTGTCATAGTACCATTTTTGTTTGAATTCGTCAAATTTTTAAAATGTTCTCATGTTTTGCTTTTAATTCTGATGAACATCATCAACAAGATTTGGCAGCCTAGTTTTGAGTTTCCTATTAAACAGCACTTCTGCTGAGGACAATCCATGTTTCATGGGTGTTACCCTGTAATTTAACTGTGCCAGGTAAACATCAGTGTGTGAATCACTAGCTTTTTTCAACTATTTCTTCATTATTTGTACACCATTTCCACCAGACTATTGGATTTAGGACTTGAAGTGTTGTGATGGAATCCATATTTGTTTGCAAACTCTTTAAAATGAAGACAGTTGAATCTGTTGTCTGGCCTCTCAATTTATGGAATCCCATCTCTCACAAAAATCAATTTGATGTAGTTATGACATGGTTTGCTGTTGTGCTTTCAAGAAGTGCAATTGCAGGATAGTGAGAATAGTAATTCAGCACTAACACACAATTTTTCCTGCATGCATGAATAAGTCAATGCCCACTTGATACCATGGAGCTATGGGCTCCATGACCATCATGGGGTCTTTTCTTTGCACTGATCTGCACTTTAGACACATTGTACAAGCCTTTACAGCATCTCCTATGTCATTATTTATGTTGGACCAATACAGAGCACCCCTTGCTCTCCTTTTGCATTTTTCACTGCCTAGATGCCTCTCATATATTGTTTAACATGTCTTTCTTTAGCACTGCTGGAACAATAGGTCATGAGCTTTTGAACAAAATGCCATCTAGTACCAATAGTTCTTCCTTGAACTGTGAGTAGGGGCTAGGTATGTTTTCCAGGCCAACCAGCACAAATAGCTGTTATTACTTTTTGCCATGTGGTGTCCTGAGCAGTAGCTTTTACAGTTTAGTATCCACATTTTATTTGTGACAGGAATCACTCCTTTAATTAGATTAACATGTACTATATGTCTGAGTCTGGAATTCTGTCCTTTTCTGTTGTGTCATGCTCTGGGCAATATATCTGCAATAAGTAGATGTTTTACTGGTGTGTTACGGTATGTCTAGATCATATATTTGCAGTTAAAAGAAAAGTCTCTGTAATCTGGGTGACATGTCTGATAACCCTTTCTTTGCTATAGTTATCAAAGGTTTATGATGAGTTTCAGTTACCACAGGCTTCCTACAGATGAATATATGAAGTTTCTTACAGCCATGTACCAGAGCTAAACTTTCTTTCTCATTTTGTGCATATAGACACACTGACTTAGAGAGTATCCTAGATGCATATGCTACTGGTATCCAGCTCTCCCCATGTTTTTGAAGCAAAACTGCTCCAGTGCATTCTTTAGAAGCATCTGTTGATAATTTAATGGGTCTTTTAGGGTCATAGTATTTTAGTACTGGAGCTTTCATTATTTTTTCCTTCAAATTTGTACATTCAGCTTCATCTTCATGTTCCTATATTCACTGAGCATTCTTCTGTAGGAGTGATTTCAGGTGTTTGGTCTGCTCCACTAAGTTGGGTAGATATTTCTCTACAAAATTGATCATTGTTGTGAAGAGGGACTGGCTATAAATAAAATACTAAACACAGGGAAGGAGATTGAGTGGGAAGAACAACGTTTCCAGAGCAGCCATTCCTTTAAGATAGAAAAATCCCGGTAGGGGTGACATGGCACGCCCAGAGAACTGGGAGCAAAAAGCAGCTCCAAACAGGAGAAACAGGGAAAGACTGCTGGGACGTAGGAATCCCGGGATTTGGTCCTTGGTACCGGAGAAGCCAGGATCAGTGGTCAGTGAGCTGGGTGTCACCAACAAAGCAGGTCAGTTCTTAGGATACTCCACAAAGAAAAAGGAACATCATCAGAAACCACAAGGAGGGAATCATGGCTGCTCATCTGGTTTTACTGAAAGTTGAGTTTATTGTTTCTTTTCTTTTGTTGTTGTTTTGTTTGGACATTGAGTGTGGCCAGTCATGTTCCAGGGGTGTTGGAGGAGAGAAGGAGCCTGAGCCATAGCTACTTTACTCACCCTTAAGGAAAAGAAGCAGAAGTGTCCTGAAAGACTTCTTGAGATAAGATTTTGATAGGAGATAATAGAAAAAACAAGGAAAAGAGAAGGAAAAAAAGGAAATTCCCTGGGCAAGTCTAAAAATGGTTCAGTTATCTTTATTCTAAAGGGTTTATTACTTAAGAATTGATTCCACAAAGTACTTCTGAAGGGAAATTTAAAAGTTATATGAAACTGTGAAATAGCAACAATCTGTCTGAAAGTCAGCTGGTTATAGATGTAAGAAGAAAAATATAACAAGAATAATAAAGAGAATTTTCAACCCAAGTAAGACTGTAATTCAATTGATGATGTAAATTTGGGGTGTTATCTGAGACCGACTCAAGAGAGATTGTAAGCCAGATAAAAATCTGCATAGTTTGCCAATGTTCTACTGTGGCAGTAACACCTCCCGACTAATAACATCAAAATTAATCAAGACAAGGCAGGAAGAGTCGGACTATACCACACAGTTCCCTAGACAGGGCAATTGGGGAAATAAGGGTTAAAATCAAAACTCCTAACATCAGTGGTAACCTCAGAATTCCCAAGTGATCTTTCCACTCCTTCCTTAGCCATAGGGGGTGGCATGTTTGTAACAGCTTTAACACTTGCAGGATCAATTTACACCACTTTCTCAAAGAGCTTCTCCCCCAGATATGTTATTTCTTTGATCCTGAATTTGCATCTTTTGTTCAGTTTCAAACCTACTTTTTGAGCTCTTTCTAGTGCCTTTCTTCCATAGTATTTCCCCAAACAAATACATAACCAATATAAACCATAATTCCATGAAGACCTTCAAAAATGTGTTTCACTTTTCTGTGAAATACTCCAGATGCAGAACACAGTCCAAAAGGAAGCATATAAAATCAATACCTTCCAAAGGTCATATTGAAGGTACATAATCTAGTGCTATTCTTTTCTAGAGGAATTTGCCAAGACCCAGAAGAGGCATCCAAAGTGGAAAAATATTTAGGTTCTCCCACATTGCCAAAAACATCTTCCCTGGTAGGAATGGGAAAATGCTATCTTTTAATGTACCTGTTCATTTGCTTAGGATTCACAATCTCAAGAATCCATCTTTTTTTTCTGTTATGACTAGTGAACAAACCCAAGCAGTTGGTTGCTCTACCTTTTTTATTATGTTCATGTTAACTAATTTAATTCCTTTTTCAGTTTCTTCCTTAGTACAAAGGGAACATTTCTTTGAGCATGTATGGTGGGAATATTTGGTTCTCTTAAGTCTATCTTGTACTCAGTTGACAGTTTCTCTATGCCTTGAAACACACCATAAAACTCTTCTTCTATGTTCTTGATTTCTAGTCCCTCAGTGGCACTTATTCTCTTAATCAAACCTCAAGGTTTACATGTTTACAACCCAATAATTGGCATTAGCTTTCCTGGGACTGTTACAAACTGAACTTTTATTATATTACCCTTGTGTCTATCATGTAGTGCACAAACACCCTTGGTTGCAATCATGTTCTCATTATATACTCTAAGTCTCACTTATTCTCATAGTACACAGGTTTAGTTTTCATTTTTTGAATAATGTATTTTGGTATTACATTGACTTGTGCCCTCATATCTAATTTAAAATATACCATTAGTCCATTGGTGTCTGGTGTGATTGTCTAATCCTCAGAATAATTAATTTCTTCTTGCATTGTGCCAATGAGGAATTCTTTCTTTTTCTCATTGCATAGAGCATGCATTTGCTGTTTCTTGTTCGGTGCATCCTGTTCCTTTCTGAAAATTCTTGCAAAATGGTTGACACTTTTGCATTTGTTGCAGTGCATACCAAATGCAGGGCATTGCATGGGTTTGTAGTAACCCCCACAACATCTGCAGCTGACCATTGTTTCCTTCAAACTGTTCTCTTTGGCCTCCAATTGCCTGCTTCCTCCTTTCTGTATTGTTTGTGTGTTGCCTTAAGTTTTTATAGTCTTGTAATACTGTCTAGTTCAGCTTGTTTTGTTTTTCCTCCAGGTTCTGCAGCCTGGCTTTATTATCTCAGCCACGTGGCACATTCTAACTGTCTTTTACACATTAAGCTCAGGATCCTCTAGCAGTCTTTTCCTGGCTTGTATCCCTTCAATGCAATAATATTTGTTCTCTGATTATGGACTATTTTAGGTCTCCAAAGTTGCATGTCTGTCCCAGCAGTTTGAGGTCTCTGACAAATTCCTTCGTTGTCTCACATTTTTTCTGCAGTCTCACGTGAAAATTATACCATTCAAAGTTTTCATTTTGTTTGGGTCACTATATTCCTCAAACTTTTTTTATTACTGTGCCATAGCTTTTCTGTTCTGCTTCTGACAGATGTAGGCTAATATAAAGTGACACAGCTTCTGGGCCTGCTATATTTAAAATATAGGTACCTTGAATGAATCTTCCTTCTCTGTAGCTCTACTGGCCATCATATATATGGTGAAGCTCTGTTTAAATTTCTTCTGGTTTTCTGCTGCATTGCCGGACAGCTGTAACTCCTCTGTAATTCTGAGATGCTCCATTTTTTGTCTTTCTTTGCACCCCATTCCTGGTACCATGTGTAGTTCTCAAAAAGACCATTTTTCAAGGAGTGAAGCTTGAAAAATGATAAAAAAAAATGTGTTTATTCAGTGATCAGTACTCTACCTTCTGTTCTGTTGTTCCCTCCTGCAATCCCTGGGCCAATGTAACAACTTGTACATTACACTCTTAAGGGGACCCATGCAGATTTGAGCTTACCTCAGCAATTTGAAATGTCCAAGAAAGGATTCTGCTCATGACTGTCAAAAATTGGCACTGTTTAAAACCTTGTATCAGGATCTGATGAACATGAAATTTAAAGTCAGACTAATGAACAATTGTAGAAAATTTCCCTTATTTTGTAAGAACTCTTTAACAGTTTCTTCAGCATAACCTGACTATGACTTAGCTATTAGGTGGCAGTCAAGTTGGTTCTGCTTTAAAATACCATAAACATTTTGCCTCTGAAAGGAAAAATTCATCCTAGCAAAACAACTCTTTTCTCCCTGTATAAGGCATTAAGCTCTGGACTTGATTTTTATCTGTTTATGTCCATAAAAGACTTGCAGCTAAATTCATCCTAAATATAACCCCATTAAAGTCAATTAAATGATTCTGTATGTAAACTCATAAAAGTATGATCTCCCCCTTTGTAGCTTTCCACAAAGCCGAGTTAAGAAGAAAATAGTGAATCAGCTGTGTTGTGCAAGCAGCTGGTAAAAATGCCTTTAAGTCTATCTAATTCAACAACAGCATAAGCACACCAAAAGAAAGTTAAAGGAATTTAGACATGTAACAAGAATGAAAGTGCATGTACCCCAAAGAGGAATGCTCCATGCTGGACACAGTGTGGCTTGCAGCAGCAGACATTTGTCCCTTCTAAGGCACCATAGGGAGCAGGGAATTTTGTCCCTCTGAGAATGCCAGGCTAAGGGCAAATGAAAACCTGCTTCAGTGGAGACATCTTGGAAGAGGGAAGTCCCAGGAAGCGATCTGCCAGCAAGCCCATAAAAAATCCAATCCTCCTGATTGGATGGGAGGGCTCCTTAAAGAGAGAGAGTATTTTTTCCTGCCCTGGGGGAAGCAGGAGAGAGGAAGTGTGCACTCAAAGATGGTAAAGGGAGCTGTTCAGCAGTAGATCCACCCCGTGGGCTGGCTGGAGCTTGCAAGGGGACTTTGGAAGACCTGGGAACTCTTAGTCCTGAAAAAGCTGGGACTTTAGGATATGACAGGCTGATCCCCAAAGTTGCACCATGCACAAGGAACCCATGAGCTCTGTGTGGAGTGAGAGGGAAGATGAGAGTGGAAGGAGTTCATCCAGGTCACCTTTGGCCATCTCTGAGAGGTTGGGTTGGCTTGAGGGGAAGGGGGAAACAAGTGTCATGTAGGGAAGCTGTGTGATTGAGGAAACTCTACGAGGGGTGAGCAGAGGGTGAATAGAAAGACCAAGAGGGTTGGAAAGCACGGTGGTCTTTGTGTTATTTTGTGTTTGTCTCTGAGTTAAGGTTGTACCAGGGGTGGGACAGCGGTATCTAAGGGTTTTGGATGCCAGAGTCAGCTACCAGATGAGCTGGAGGACACGTCATCCTCTGCCAGCTGCTGCCTGCAAACCCAGCTGAAGACTGGGTTGTGTGTGATGAGCGTAGCAGACCCTGAGGTGCACCCCCCTGCTGACCACTGGAGAGATTGACCACTGGCATTTTATTGTCACCCTGAGCATTGTGGTTTTGAAGTGCTGTGTTACCAATGTGAAGTATAGTACATTGTAGTCAAATTAGTGAATGTGTGAATGTCGGGTTGTTTATTGTTGATTGTTAACCAGTATTATTAGCTTAGTTATACATTATTCTTTTCATGTCATTTATAAATTCAAGTTCCTATAAACTCTCTTTCTCTCATATTAATGTTTGTATCAGTTTGTATTGTATTTTGCACTAGAGGAAGGGAACTCTGGGCACTCTACTGCTCAGCTCCTACCACTTCTTCAGTGGACTGAGAGAAAGACTGAGGTCATTGGCACCCCAGAGATCTGAAATTAGCAGTAGGCCACCTCTAGCATGGCAGACCAGGGTTACAGTAATATGCTAAATCTGAGCATAAAAAGATAGAAAACCAGGAAGAAAAATTAAAAATCAGTATACAGTTGCAACCTGCAATTTCCTCTTTAATACTTTACTTTTCCCTTCCCTTGAAGAAAATCAAGACATGGCAGAAAACTTTTATGCACAGCAGCTTCTTTAGGTTGCAATTATTATAGCAAAGATCATTTTATCAAGCATTGTCAGTTTTTTTTGATAGAAACAAATTTAATTTACTCTACATCAGTTTTTCTTTCAAAGAAAAACAAACAAACCTTTGTCAATACATATCAACTCATTCAATTGCCTAAGATATCTTATTTAATGCTTTAATACATACTAAGCTGAGTAGAAGGAGAGAAGTTCCTGCCTAAGCAGTATTGGTAATTTGTTATGGGATCTGAGAAATACTTAATCCACTTTGTATGATAGATATCACCCATTTTCTATTTTGCAATACAAGAGAAATGGATTGCAGAATGTGTCTTATAGGTTTGTATTTTTCATCTTTCATATGTACACATGCCATTATTTGTTTCATTCGTAGGGGCAGAAGCCTGCAGCAGGGCTTGGTTGGAAGCCATGCCTCTCTCTCAGCTGGTCCAGGGGCTGAGAACAGGACTTGGCAGGGGTCTCCAGCCCTCCTCCCAGCTCAGGGGGGGAGGGGGTAGAGTCAAGTCCCAGTACAACCTGGAGGCTGAGAAGGGGTCATGGCTCCTGTCAAGCCAAGCCCCAGTGTGGGCTTCTCCTCTCCCTCCTTCCTCCCCCACCTCTCCTTAGCCAGTCCCAAGGCTGTGAAGGGGATATGGCTCCTGGCTCTAAAAGGGCAGAGACAAGCCTCCCCTTCCACCTCTCTCCCCTTGGCCTGTTCAGAGGCTGAGAAGGGGGCATGACTAGGGAACTCCAGCCCTGCTTCCAGCTCTCGGAGGGAATGGGCCTGAGCCCCCACTGCAGGCTCCCCCCCACCCAATCCAGTCTGGAGGCTGAGGAGTGGGCATGTCTCCAGGCTTCCAACTCCAGAGGCAGAGCCAAGTGCCTGTTGGGGGCTTCCCTTCCCCCCTTCCCCTCAGCCAGCCCCAGATTGAGAAGGAGGCATGGCTCCTGGCTCACTGCTCTGGGGGCAAAGCCAAGCCCAGGTGCAGACTTCCTACCCCCACTGCCTCAGCTGGTGGGGAGGCTGAGGAGGGGGTGTATCTATGTGATTCCAGCCCTGCTCCCAGTTGCAGGGGCAAAGTAAAGGCCGCAGTTTCAGCTTTTCCTCCCCCACCGCCACCATCCTGGGTTGTTCCCAGCTGGGGTCCAGTGCCAGGCAGAATGGCTTAGTTCCCTTTCCCCCACCCCTTGCTCAGCCAGCAGTGAGTGGTCTTGACTGGAAGAATCAGTAGGCTCCAGCTTTCTGCAGTGGACAGAAAGCTGGAGGCATACTCTAGCACCCCTGACTATTAGTATGGGCCACTGCGGGGTCTGGCTGCTTTTTCTGTTTGGAAAGTGAATGTCAGTTTAATCTATACAGTTTTTAAAAAATCTGCAAAGCTTGAATCCATTCAGCCTCAAGCTTTTTGAGCAGCCCTGGGACTGACACTCAGCTGATTATCGATCCCAGGTCCAGCTGCAGGCACCTGTTTTTCAACTCACTGGTGCGGGTGGAGCCCAACATCATACCTGCCTGCCTGAGCTGCATGGGGACCCAGTCCTTCTCTCTGTGGCTGCGGTGCCCCCTGGAACCACCCAAGCTGGGTGCTTGCAGGTGGGTGCCGCCTGTGGGGGGCCACCGCTGCCACAGAGGGAAGCACCATCCCTCCCTCCTGCAGCCCTTCGGCCACTCTGCCTGCTGGCAGCTCACCCTCCCCACCCTGCCAGCAGAGAGGCAGGTAAGACACAGGTGTACACAACACAGGGGTTTACTTTGCCCTAAATTGTAGCAGTAGGTTTTTAAAAACATTGCTTCAATTTAGGGCAAAGTAAACCCCCATTTCATATATGCATGACCTGATACCTGAACACAGAATTGTGTGTCCTGCCACACATCTGCCATATGGCAAGGGGCAAGAGTATTGGGATTAAATGAATGTGCATCAGGGGTTTTAAGAACAAAACAATTGACATTTATTGGGTCAGGCCATAGATCCATCTAGCCCAGCAGCCTCTCTCAAACTGTGGTAGTGTTAGGATGCTTGTCCACATAATCAGCATTTATCTGCTAAAAATATTCCTGGTTTAAATTTCCTTTCTTAGTTTATGATGGCTAAATAAGTAATATGGATGTGATTTACCATGTAAGCGCTCATTATGCTATAACTAGTAAAATGCTGTAGGGGGCACATCAGAACAATTTTACCCTCCTGCCCTTTCAGTACTACCTTATTGCCTTATGGCACTTTAGGACAACAAACGCCCTGCTGCAGCATTTCTGCCACTTGTTTTTCCTGGGTGCAAGTTGCACGGGGTGCTTGGCCATGAAATCTTTGCACATGAAGCTCTGCAGGGCTCCTCACAAGTGTACACAAACATTGCACATACCCAAGGTTGCGGTGGGGGGGGGGCTACCCTTAGGGCAGCATGCTATTTCCACTGGGCACTGGGTGCAGGTTACCCTTTGCACTACCCAAGCTACCCAAGCATCAACCCCAAGCATCGCCCCCTGTCCTAGCCTGGTGCCTCATTTTTCCTGGGTGCAAGTTGTAAATTGCACACTTTTCCTGAGTTCAAATTGGACAGGATGCTCAGGCAATTTTGGCACAAAATCTTTTCGTGCAAAACTCCACAGGGCTCCCACAAGCATTGCATCTCCCACCTACCCACTTTGCAAAGTTGCCCCAAGCAATGTTTCTGCCCCACTGTTTTTGGCATAGGGAAGAGTTCTGGTTTGCTGCTTTTTGGGGTCTGGGCTTTTAGCACACTTTTCCAGCCCATGGGTCTTTTCACAGTCTGTCCAGGCAGCACCAGACTGTCTGCTTCTTTTTTTTCCCACAAGAATGAGGTCAGTGAGAGCAGGAGGTTTCTTCCCCCTGAGTGTGTATAAATTCATGGATCAGTGAGTGGGGTGTTTACACTGTAGACTTTTGAGGTGCATGAGAGATGACAGCACACCAGAGGCAGAAAGACCAGCCCCATGGGACACTTGCCTCTGGGTGGCACAGCACTGGTTCATGCTGCTTGCCACTGCTGTCAGGTACAGTATTGTGTTCCAATGCAGGATGAGATCACTTTTGTGACACTTGAAAGAGGACACCCTGACCTTTTCCACAACCAGTCGGGACATTTAGGTGTATGTAAGTGAGACACTTGGCACTACAAGAGAAATGGATTGCAGAATGTGTCTTACGGGTTTGCCTGAGGAAGGACAGCTTGCATTGTTTACTTAAACTTTCATGTAAATGGAGTTGCTAGGTATCTGATAGCATGAAGTCCTCCTCCCCACCCTTCCTTGCCCCTCAGCTGCTTTTCTCCAGCTTCCCATGCCCTCCCCACTGCTTGCATACAGGATGGTGGGTATCCTCATTTCAGGGCTGGAGTGATTTCATGGTGGTTTTACAATATTAGTTCTTATGCATGTGGTTGGTGAACTCAGACTGGTGGGGTGGTGGAGCATCCCAAAGGAGCAGGGGCGGTGGGGAGTCGCAGCGCACTGGCAGCAAGGGGGGCAGGGTTTGCAGGTGGCTGGGAGCGGGGCGGTTTGCAGCCTGCCCAGAATGGGGGGGTTGGGTTCAGCCTCCCCACTGCTTGCTGGAATTCCACCCCCCTTCCTGGCCAGCTGCAAACCCCAGCCCCCCTGCCCCTGTGGGCTGCTTCATTGCCTCCTGTGTCTAAGTTCACCAGCTGTGCCTGAATTATTCTTATGGTCTTAACTTCTCTCTCCCTCCTATTTCTAGTGCCTGAATGCTATGCCTCATATGCTGCTCCCGTCAGGCACAATAGGCAGAAGAGAAGAACACAAGCCTGATACAGGCTCCTGATGCCACTTCCATAAAAAATGCTGGCAGTTTCACTGCCAGGTGCCTATTTGAAACTTTTAATATCCTTTTAGACTCATTACTGAAAAAGGATATGGGAATTCACCATTAAAGATCTCGTATTATGTCAATACATCAGCAACTAAGCTTGCATTGTAAATTAATTTAAAAATTAATATTTCTGTTTCATATATGAATGTGCCAGTATTTAACAATGAATATGTTTTTTGTCTTACTTTTGCCCTGCCTCTAGCCTTCCCGTTTCCTGCTGCTCAGTGGCCCGGCCTACAGTGTACAATATTTTAAAATGCTCAAAAGTTACAAATGGTCAAGCTAGTCCAAGCAGCTACTTACTAAAATATGCTTCATTGGCTCTTTTCAAGGACCATGTACATAATGTTCCTTTTTCTGTATTTGTCTTTGTTCATGTAGCCCAATTTTTTTTACTAGATTGTTATTACCTTACTTGTGCACTCTCCATCCACACACACACTCCCTCCCTCCCTGACTCTTCCTTGCTGCATGGTCGCTTTTAGAACCCACCCTTGGTTTTTCAGGAAAAGTCTTGATAAAAGCAGCCTGTCTTGTTGATGTAGGAGTTCAAACTGGGCAGCTTGTTGACAATTTTCAACAAGCTGGGCAGCTTCTTGGTAAGTATCACAAAAGGACTTTGGAAAGTGTCCCATATTTTTATTTTCCATACAAGAGGCTGGGTGAAAAATCTTTGTGGTGCTGGGTGGGGTGGGTGATAAAGGGAAGCATCCCATAATATGAATCTCAAAACTAGTGACAGCTATCTTGGTGCCAGTTTGACCAAGGCATTAGGGGAAACAGCCTACATTTTGTAGCTTAAATTACCTACAGGGCACAGCAGGAAGACATACAACTGCAAGATGCCTTTGTACTGTCCAACGTGCCAATGTTCTCATTAGGCATGGGCACCCACTTGGGGTCCTTCCCTACCCACTGCACAGATACTATGGATTATTACCACCCCCCCAATTGTGGTACACACTACTGTGTAAATGCTGCAGCACAACCATCAGGATGGGACCAGTGGGAATGCTGTGGACACGTGTGCTTCAGGGGCAAAGAAGAGTCCAGGACAGTGGTAAGTTAGTGGATGGTGGGGTAGCTTGCAAAAAGACAGTGATTTTTGTTTGAATTTTTTGAATGAGCAAACTGCTTAATGTCGACTGCGAAATCCGCTGACAGCCGTTCTAAGGCCTGATAGCAGAGATGCAGGGACACAGAGTAGGACTGGTATCAATGGGGATAGATTCATTACTTAGATATGTGTATAATGGAAAGACTTAAAATACAGTTATGTCATGTGAGAAGAAAGTCCAAGTACTTTGGTTACTAAATATGAGAATCCAAGACACTATACATTGTACACATTTCATTCTTTTTTTTTCTCTGGGCAGGAGTGAAACCTGGCAGAGGAGCATGATGAGGAAGGATGAAGAAATTTCTGTTTGTTTGTTTGTTTCTTCTTTCTTTCTTTGCTTCCTTTTTTATTTATTCATTTGTAAAAGTTGAAGTATGTGATTAAATTAAAGTATTCAATTGTAAAAATTTAAGTTATTAAATTGTTTTGGATACAATATGGCCTTCTGAATGCTTGCTGGAACTGAAAAAAATGTGAAGGGGGTGGAAGGGAGTAAGATGATAATTTTTTGGGGGGGCATGTTGAATAGCAGTGGTTGAGGGTGGCCGGTTGGCTGTGATAACTGGCAGCAGGGATGGGGAAAGTGGCACTGCCACCCATCTCGGTGAATCAGTGCAGCTGGGGTGGGGGGAGGGAATGGGGTAGGGGGGATCCCTGCTACTCTGGGCAGGAGCAGGATGAAAAGATAGAGGGCCGGGGGGACTAGGCTGAGTATGGCCAGCTCTGATATGTGGCAGTGGCAGTGGCAGTAGGAAAAGTACAGCCAGAAGCAAAGTGCATGTAAAAAGGTGGAAAGTTTGTTTTCTTTAATTTCATTTTTCATTAATCTGAAATACTCAATAAAATAATAATATTAAATATTTGCAAGATTAGCACCTGGCATCCAATTGAATCATTGCAAGAGAAATTTAATGGATTTCCATGGATTTACTAGTGAACCCAAGCAGCACCTGGTGGTGTAATAGCTGCAAACTGGAGGGGTTTAAATTATCACGAAAAAAATCTAAAATGATAAAAATCAACTGACAACATGGATCTGCAGACATGATTTAGGCAGCTTAAGGGCAATTTTTGTCACGTGGAAACAGGAAAAGTGTAACATGGTAACAGAAGAGGTGTCATGTGGACAAGTGTCCATAGTGAGAGGAAGGGGGAAGGGAACAGGGAAAGAGAGGGTATGCCCAGAATTTCCTGGGCAGCTTCCCATTGGAGCTTCCAGCATTCCATAATTGAGGGCATTCTGATTACTGCAAATCAGTAATTATAAACAGTGCACTTAAACACTGGGGCATGGAAAAAAAACATTACTTACTTTTTTAATCTTAGGTCTTTATATTGACCATAGTCACAACTACATTTTCACCTACAGTGATCCTACTGATTTATGTAGGATAGTACATACCTTGCACCAGCATCAACTGACAGGGGTGTGACTGGGACAGGGCTGGTCAGGGGACTCAGCCCAGGGCATCAAGAGCAGACAAGGTCCAGACAAGAGTCAAAAGATAAGGGACCAGAAACAGGTGGGTCAGAGGCCAAACTGTGTGAGAAATCAAGTCATCATCAATAACTCGCCGTTAAACCACAAGCCAAGGGAGTAAGGAGAAGGAAACAGGGATCCAGACCAGAGTTACTAGTTAAGAGGTCCAAAGCAGGCACATATAGCTGTATGGCACAGGATATGGGTAATCACCAAGCCAAAGCCTCAAGCCAAGAACCAGCTGTCAGAAGATGAGAGTTTCTTGTGGAGGGGTGAGATGGGGTGGGAGAGGAGTAAGTCTAAAGCAAAGCTGTCTAGGCTGGAGTGTGGAAGGAGGAGTGCACAGGGAGGAACCAGGAAACTAAGACCAAACAGTCAAAAGCTCAAGGCTCCAGAGGAACTTCTGCCCTATTGAGTAGCCTACTAGGTTCTGAAAGGTTTGCTGTTTGTAAGCAAGCAGGCACACCCATGTAGACAACTGGGGCCATCTGGTGGCAACCAGGACAAGATGGTGGCAATTTAGCCTTCTTGCTGCCATGACTCCTAACATAAATTAGTGGTGAAGGAAGAATTAAACCTTTGATTTTTCTTTTAGTTTTAAATATTTCAGAGTAGTTAAAATTACCATAAGACTATTCATAAGTACCAACTTTACTTGCATGCCCACCTTCCTCATTCCACCCTGAAATCAGCTCTCCAAAATTGGAATGCATGTTTTAGGTAGAAAAGATGATTTTTTTCTTTACTAGTATAGAAGCTGGGTGGAATAGAGCAAGCAGACACCTTGACTCATGGCTACCAAGAGAGGTGCTGCTTTTCTCAGACTGCAAAGAGTAGGGGCAGAGTCCAGTGTTAACCCTATCACTGCTACTAGTCAGGCAATACTTTTTGAACAAAGAGCCACTAAACTGGCTAAGGGCAAGTGAGCTGTTGAAGGCAGTCTGAGGTATCTTGATATGGTTTGTGGTGGGGAAACATGTTATGAATTATAAGTTCGTAAAGACTTGTTCATGGTAAAGAAGTAACAGTTTTGCTACTGTCCTTGCAAGGGTCTGGTGCCTAGCTTGTTCTGGTTTTTGTCATACCAGGAAATTCCTGCTGCCTCACTCACATTGTCTCCTGGGATGCCGTATTTCCTGGACACATGGTATTTTAAGTAGGACTTACGCTTTGTTATACAGTCAACCATGACTAGAAAATATTTCGTTTTCTACATCACGTGTTCCAAAAACAAGGCACATGTTTTATTGAGGGGGGAGAGGGGAGAAAATATGGTATATGCGTTTGCCTTGGTGCTGTTAGCCAGAACTTTTGTGTGTCCCTATTACTGTGCAATGTTACATGTTTAAGTCAGTCCATCTGAAAGGACCCCAGACTACTTTATCAACACACACACACATTGTAGTTGTATCATGTATGTGTGCGTGTGTGTGTGTTGATAAAGTAGCCTGGGGTCCTTTCAGATGAAAAGGGTTAAATAACAGGTGATAGTTATATCCCTATGCTTGGTCCGTATAGAGACAGAAAAAATTGCAAATTATTTTTATTCTACTTCCCACAGTACCATATCCTATCACATCTGTGTTCATATTCCTTGAAGAGTGATTGTCATACTATAGCTGAGTCAATAATCAGGACAGGTAAATAATAAGGAGTTTTGGTAAATAATAGTTTTACAACTTGTTATTGGAGTTGTCTACAGGCAACTCAAATGCACAGGTGATTGTGAAACTGATTATAGGGGGGAAACAGTTGACCCATATTTTTCAAGACAATTTGCAGGTCAGGTAGCTCATTAGAACCAGAAGTCTTTGTTTTTTTAACCTGCACATCTCTGGCTGAAAGGCACAGCAGTGTCATTCACAGATGACTTCCCAGCTGTGTAACATGAATTCTTTCAAACATCTGAAACATTTTTTCCTAAAGTTGCGTCTTCCCTTGGTGCTTTCCAAACAGTCAATTTATTAAACATTGTTGGTATGTGAAAATTTCACCTTCATCAATGAGTTAGCAACAAACTTCCAGGTATTTGTGACCTTGCATGAGTATGGTATAAAAACTTTTGTTCCCTGACATTTACAGGAAAGGGTTATGATTGCTCTTTGGATTTTTTATTATTTTTTTAAAAGCATGTAGGTGTTTTTCCTAAAACTCTTTTTGTAACTGACACTCAGAAAAACACTTTGAATCTTGCTGAGAATTTCCTTGACTTTCAAGTGCAGAGAAACAAGCACTGCTTTCATCCTTGAAATTTTAGCAGTCAGATACAATACATGTTAATGACTGCCATTTTAGAATCATCTTCTGTTCTAGCTGATCTAAAACCTAATGAAAATATACTTGGAATTAGAGCCAGGATGGAAATAATAATTCAGCTTCAGTTTTTCTAATACAGAGCCATACAAAACGTATGTGCTACAGCAGCCTGGCACTCTCAACTCATGGATGGTTATGCTTCCTGCTCTCCTCTTGTGGAAGTTGAGTTTAATCTTAATGGCCAGATGTACAAGTTACATTTATTGGATGGTAAATACACAGAAAGCGCTCTACAGCTATAACCGAACAGGTGATTAGAGCACATAGAACACTGTAAAAATGCTGGATCCTGCTTTAAGATAACCCTGGATGGATGTGGTAACCTATAGTGCTGTAGGCTAGAGCACTGTAATGAACATCTGTACCAGATCCCACTGTGACTCGCGTTAGGTTACAATCTGCCAGCAACCCATGGGGCTTTGTGGTACCCTGCTCACCCTCCCTCTGAGGGTAGCAGTCCAGCCTCAGTCAGAACTCATCTCTGCCCAATGCTGGACCAGCCCGACTCCTGAGCTGTCACTGACAAGAGCTAGTGAAGCCTCTGTCCCCGGCCCACCCATGTCCTCCCTCCATTTATCATAGATCCATCCACACAAAGAAATTTGTTTACTGCTGAACAGTAGCAACGGGCAAGTTCCCTAATGGTTGAGAGGCTTTTAACATAAAATTGTGTTTAACTCCTGGCTATTTAACAGGGATCAGAATGGCAACAAGATAAGTTTGGTAATGAAAATGCCCTCTAAATATAGCCTCTGCCAAGGTACTTAATAGTTCTGCAGCACTGTTAAATTGCCTTGTGCTTGTCAAATGCTGTTGCAGAGTCCCTGGTGTAGACAGGAACTCCTACTCCTATTACTATAAAAATATACTTTAGCATTCCCAAATGTATATCAGCCCACCTATAAATACTAATATGTAGCATCACTGCTTTCCAACTTGTCTGGGGAAACCAAATGTATGTGTAAAATGTAAACTGTGAGAAGCATGTACCCTGCCTGTCCTCAATCCATGAAGCAGGACCAGCAACCTATGAGTCCAACGTACAGACCCAAAGTCCCAGACACCTTGGATGCCCGTAAAGAAACAGAGATTCTTTCTCTTTTCTCATGTCTTAAGGCCAATTTCTGACAATTCTGGTCACTCAAGTAATGTTTTGGATCCATGTATGCTTGATTCAGACAGTCTGCTACAGAGTTGAGATATGCTGCTGGGAGTCCCATACATACATACATAGGGCAGCTAGCTCTGAGAACTCTTTTTGGCAAGCTCCTACATTTTTTGCTTTCTTAGTTACCATTTTACAGTTGTCACTTTTCCTGGCTATATGAATAATAATATCCAATAGTCTGGCTAGCCTTAATGTAGTGTTCCTTTCTCAGAGCCACTCAGCAATCACAAAAAAAACCCTTTGAGAGACAGTGTTTATGATGTTCCCTGTAGGAAACACCTCGCATGCTTCAATGGGAGGAAAATAAACTCTTTCTCTGCCTTCCCAATCTGCTCCCTGAAAAAGAAGCAGTGATTTTATTTTCCCTTCTGAACCCAGTAGATTGCCTAAAAAATGTATAGAATTTAGGAAGCCAAGAGACAAACAGGGCTACCCTCATGAAGCCCTAGTGAGTGGGGACAGTCAGGTTTTCCCATTTGCCGGCTCATGTCCCAGAAAGGATGGTTAAGGACCACAAGATATTTGGTACTGTGTCAATACTTCATCAGTTCTTTTTAATGGTCTAATTAGCTGGAACCCTAACATTAGCAGCCAATTGGAGGGATTGTGTGCCTGAAGGACAGGCAGTGAAGCCACTACCTGCAGTGCCAGTATAATACACTGTTTACCAAGAAATTGGTCGAAGGTTTTCAAACATGTTGCTTGTGTGCCGTCAGGGCCATCACTCTCATTGTGTGTTTTCTGAATTGATCTCATAGATAGTGAAGTGAACTTTGGGTGGTGGTGGGGGGGAGGGTTAAGCTTATCACCAGGCATCCTGGTTTTCTCTGATTAAAAAAAATCCTCAATTGTCAGTGTAAAAAATGTAACCCAAAATCTACTTCTTTCCATGATTTAAATGAAACACCACTAACACATACATATAGATAGAGATAGAGATATAATGGTGTTTCATTTTAATCATGGAAAAACCTGGAATTGGGTTTACTTTTTTTTTTAACTGAAAATTGGGAATTTTTTAAAATTACAGAAAACCAGGATCCCAGCTTATCACATAGACCTTCAGTCACATGCAAGTTGTAGAAATGTAGTAATATTTTAACAGGGCGGTCCAAAACAGCACCATTTTATTTTGACTTCCATTTCACCATGTTGACAGGGAAAATGTTTCATTTTGAGTTTTAATTTTGAAACTGCTGTTTCATTTTGTTCTGTTGAAACTTTTGTTGTTTCAATGCTGTTTCAATGTTTCGCCCATAGGCTATAATGGGGAAGCACAAAACTTTGTCTATAACTTTGTCATTTCTTGTCTAATTCAGATTAAACTTGCAGGGATGGTAGCCCCTTATGAGGCTATGAAGCCTGCCAAGTTTCAAGGAGATAAGCACAGGGGTTTCTCAGAAACTGCACATCAGGCTGCTGGCAAGCAGAACTCGTGATGCATGTAACTGTGTTTGTGTGTTAAAAGACACAGCATGGTGAAAACTGCAGGCACGGTAGCACCTGCTATGGCCATGAAGCCTACCAAGTTTCAAGGAAATAGGTGCAGGGGTTTCTAGGAAACTGTACCTCAAGCTGTTCAGAGCTAAACGTGTGTCACTTGTAAGTGTGAAGGCACAGAGAAAGCTCAGTTCAAACTATGCTTTTTTATGCTGTTTTTTTGTCCTTCCCCCAGAGAACTTGGATTGGAAGGGACCTCAGGGAAGAATCACAGTCACTGGCCAGCTATGCATTCTTTCCAGCAGTCCTTCCCCACTTTTCGCCCCTCCCTTTCCTTAGTTTCTCTTTAGCTCAAGCAAGCCAAGCTTCGAAACTAAAAACATTTTGAAACTTTTGAAATGTTTTACCTGCCCTTGTTTTATTTTGAGGTTGTTTCAAAGCTTTTCATTTCATTTCAGTGTTGCTGTTTTGAGCTTGAAATGAGTCAAAATGGCCTCAAAATGAAACACATAGCAAAATTTCACACAGCCCTAATATTTAAATCTCAAATTGGGCTTATCATTTTTCAAGGATTTATGGCCTGATCCTGCATTCACTGAAATCAGGGGTAGTTTTCCCTTGATTTCAACTGGAGCTGCATTGGGTCTTTGTATACTATTTAGTCAATAAGGTATATCTCTAGCCTGCCTTTGTTTCATCTCCTAGCAACGAATTAGAGAACTACCTCAAACTGGGGAAAATAGCATCCACAGCTGGATAATCATTAACAGCCATTACAAATAATAAAAAATCTACAGTTTGGGAGAAGGGAAGAGAATACAGCAAATTCATGGCCACTTAATGTCTCAGAGTTTAAAAAACAAACAACCCCTCTCCCCCCTCTCCCCCCAACAAACAGGTTGCATTTATGTGGTAGAAGTTTCTCTGCTAATTACAGTGGGAACTGTGCTAGGCCAGCCATGACTGGAACAAATACAGGCTTGATTTACAGTTTTGTACCAGAACCGGACATAACTCAACAGCTTTGAATTGTTTCATTCTGGACCTGGATTCAAAGCTAAACTTGAGGAGGGCAAATGAAGCCAAATAAGGCTTATCAGGTAGAACTGCTCAGCTCTATATAGCTGTAAAGAAAATAAGAATAAGAGCCAGGTATGTATGTGGGCCTAAATTAGGAAGCAAAATCTTGCCTGAAATATTTTAATAGCACTCCACTTTCTAACTCCTTCTGAAGGCTATTGTGGGGAATTATTTTTAAAAAGTAAACGCTATTTCTTGTTTTCGGTATCTATAGTCCATAATATCTACTTTCTCCAACTTGCATTCTCTAACTTGCAGTCTCTAAAGTGACTTCAGATGCATCTGATGCAGTAAGCAGCTGCTTACTTCATAGTTCATCTCTAAGGAGCAAATCTACCTTGGCTTTTGCCTGTGTTCAGACACACATGACTAAATACCTGTCTCAGAAGAATGTCCTGATGCAAACAGTATCTTGTTAAAACCAAGTTTGTATATGCTTGAAATTTAGGTTACATCTGAACTCTATGTGACAGTTATTCTTGAATGCACTAGGCAAATCCAAAGATCCACATAGAGATGGGATAAAACCTTAAATATGAAATTTCAATTTAGGTGAGTAGGGGAGTGTTTGCATTAGAGTATTGGATCAGAACCTAGCTTTGGTTCCAACACTAGAATAGTTTGGCTAAGTATGGACAATCAAAAGCCCATGGCTGAATTGATTCAGTCTTTGCAGGTTACTCTAAGCTGCAAAGATTGAACCAATAAGCAAATGAACAGACATTCACTTTTAATTTGGGAAATGCAGCCACATGCCTGCAGTGGCTCAAACCAGAAGCAGGGGGGCACTAGACCATGGCTGTCTGGCATGCAACCAGCATAGGCTGTGTGTTCATGACTCCTTCCTGCTGTCCCTGGGATTTGTAGTCCACAATCACAGCAGCATAGTTGCTCATCATTTCCTCTTCCTGCTTCCAGGTGCCTGTGGGATTTGTTTGTCCACAGTTGCAGCCAACAGTAAGCCAGCAGGGCAGGGAACCTTTGTACTCAGGGGAAGGGGAGTTTAACATCCCTCCCTGGCCCTAGACCCCAGCTGGGGTTTCCCTGGGGCAGGGGGGTAGTGAGTCAGCCCTCACTGCTTGAGCCAGGGAGCAGAGGGGTGAGGCCATCCCTGCTGTCTGGAGCACACAACAGCCCAGTCTAGGCCTGCAAAGCATGCGGGGGGACTATGATTTAACTTGAACCTGGAAGTGGTCTGGGACAGAAGTTTCATAAACTGGTTTGACCTAAATCAGTTAAGTCTGATACTACATTCAACCAGGTTTATCTTAAACCAGTTTCAGCCATTTTGAAAGTGGTTTATGTGCACTGCACTTCTGTTCTGTTACAAGTTTAAACTAGTTTCTGATCACTTAAACTGGTTTATATGTAACTTCTGTCCTTAGCCCTTATGTCTGTTTTTGAAGGGTTACAGCTCTGGATGATGGAAATAATGAGAAGAGATCTGTCTTAGATCTGTCTCATATCTCCTTTGTAATCTTCTTCTTTTAAAATCTCATTCCTCTCTATACAGCATCTCCCACCCACATTCATCCTAAATTCTACCTTGCTCAGGTTTATAAACTACATACGTAGATGTATTTATTCATTGTTTAAATATCAAAATGAATTCATAATAACTCAAAAAATCACTTGATAGTGTGTTGCCTCATGCTTTCTCACTTGTGACATCTATATTATACTGAAATCTCTTCAGAACAGGGATTTTGTCCAGTGCCAATAAAGAATGGGGAAAGAAATGTTAAAATGAAAAAAATGAGATTTAATAAAATTTGGCAAGTAGTATTTGGAACTGAAATTCATAACATGCTACTAATAGAATCCAAATACACTAAAGTCCTCCATCTTATAAGGATGTCAAGTAAGGGTGGCTGAGTTGGGCCTTAAATATTTATCATCACATTTAATTTTTTTTTGGTTGGTTGCAGTTTTTTTTGGAGAGAAGGCTCCTGCCATGTGCTTCCTTCTCATGCAATTCATATTGACTCCAATTAATTACCTAATACTAGATCAACTAACTAGTTAAGCATTTGTGGGGATGTGGCTGGGGTGGGAGGAGGAGCCCTTGAACCTCCGGGCTGGGCCGAGCACATAGACACCCCTGGAAACATTAGTACCATGTGGGAAGTGGCCATTTGCCTCCTTGTTTTGTCAAGGACTCTTGAATTTTACAGCCTGGGCAGGGCACGTAGCATTGCCAGAATCATGGGGGTGTCTGATGAAAGCCCCTGGGAATTTTGAGATTGTGGAGGTGACCTGAACAGCAGAGCCCAGGCGATTTGAGAGCAGAGGCCACAAGCCTCTGAAGTGAGAGCAAAAGCCACATTCCCCAATTTGTACCTTTGCCCATCCAGTGCTGCTTCCATCCATCCATCCATCTATATACCTTTCCAGTCTTCCACCCACCCCCTCAAAGCCAGACCCTCAACTCAACTACAGACACTGAGACCCTACAGACACTGCCATGGATTATGGACAAACCCCATCCAGTGCCATCAGCCAAACCTGGGCACAGAACCAGGACTGCAGGGAAATAAAGGATTCCATGGCCATCTGGGGCAAGGAAGACATCCAGCACCAGTTCTGTATATGGCATTGAATCAGAAGTGTCTTCACATTGCCCAGCAGATGCATGCATGGAGGCACAACAGGGACTGGTTTCACTGTCTTGCCAAGACCACGTTGATGAAGAGGCATTATCACTGCATGCTTGACTCTACAAAGTGGTCTGCATGCTGTAGGCACAATGTGCAGTTCTGCAATCACCTGGGTCACTTTCTCACTAAAAATAGGGCAGTCAACAACTTCTTTTCCCATGGGACCATGGGTGTTCCAGAAGAGTCACCCATAGGGACCCCACCAGAAGAGGAGACACAGGAAGGCCCCAGGACACCATTCCTCACACAGGGGCTGTGGCTGTTCCAGAGTAAGTGCTATCACATGCTGTTGCACCCCCCCCCAGAGGCACAAAGTGCATACCAGCCTCCCCACTCCCCAGTACCAGCACAGTGGCTGCTGCAATAGCACAGCCAGTCCTCCAGACACTTCTCTTGATAAGTCAGGCCCCATGCAAGGATGCTATCCAACCCATGAGGGTAAGGTTTGCTCCAGCTCCAAATAACCATGACAGGGACCTAGGCCCTGGGAGAAATGCAGATTCCCTGGGGATGGGGGAAGGAAGGGGCAGTGGGGGGAGACAAAGTTGCCACAGGCCATCCCCCTGTGGTCATAACACCCTGGGTGCACAAACCAGGAAATGAAGGCACAATGGCAGGGGGTTGAGAGCATGGTGGCATGTGCCCAGCAGCCAATCAGGGGTGGTTCAGCCAGTCAGGAGTCTTTGACAGACTGGGGAGTCCACAGACCACACTAGGAGGTATGTGAGAGCCCCTGCTACCTGCTGGGCTTAACATGTACAGGCAAGCTTGGATCCCCAAAAGGCCAATGTTTGTTCTGTTTGCTCCTGACCTAACTTTGGGTGCTTAGAGTACATTTCAAAAGTCAGAATGTTTCCACCTCAGGCTTCTTGGGTGCCTGTACTTAGCCTACATCAGGTTTTGACAGAAACCCTGTTAGTGGCCTGAATTCAGGCATCTAGTAGCTTCCTTAATATTAAATCCATCCCTAAATGGTCCCTTAGCTAAGTCCCCTGAAGGGCTTCACCTGGCAGGCTTATACCAGTGACCACATCATGCTCCTCAAAACATGGAAATGTGGCTTGCTGTAATAGTCTAGTTGCTACAACACTCCTCTCTAGTGCACAGGGGATTCTAACCTATGTCTCCCACAAGACTGCCTGTAAAATAAGCCATGGATTAGTCAAATAGGGTTGGAAAGTATTCTCTACTTCTCCTCTCAAAACTGTGTTAATGCAGAGCAAAGAATTCAAGCTGCATAGGGCCAAGAAGAGAAAGAGAGAAAAAATATATTAACACATTTGGTGTTTATAGCACTCAGATAGAAAAGAGTGGTAGGTTATGGTCTCTATTCCCAACACTTCCTGATTCTATGTCAAACAGCTATTGGATAATATACAGAATCAGTCCTAAGAGTAGGGGCTCAAACTTTTAGGCTCCAAGGACATTTTTATATGTGCTTGGGGGGGAGGAAGAAAGGGGCTCTGTAATTAGGCAGCTCAAAGAGCTACTTTAATTAAAAGGCAAAGAGCCCACAGCATCTTGTATATTGGCACCCCCATGCTTCAAAATCATGGCAGGGATGCTATATCTAAAGCTCACTGAACAAGCTTTAGATAAAGCATCCCTGCCACCATTTTGAAACATGGGGATGCTGATACATGAAATGCAGAGGCTGGCTGGAGCATGGTAATTACCACAATCCAGCAGGTTCGATTAATCGAGTCTGCTCTGATGTGCCGTAATTACAGTATGTTGGAGCAGTCTCTGGGCTTGTATCCAGGCACACTAAGTCCTTTATTAGGCCTGAAGCTTTATTGTGTAGTGTATATTTTTCCTGGCCTATGGATTAGACATTTTCTTTAGTGTCCGCTGGTTGGCTTGTTGTAAGTTTTGGCTGCAACATTCATTCAATACTCTAACATCTTTAAAAAGGTATCTAAGGAAAAGCAGAAGACACAATGGATTAGTCAATTTGGCTATACATCATGATATGGACATAAAACCTAAAGAACATAATTGATTGTTTTGGGAGAAAATCAAAGCAAATGGATTTCATTTTGTAAGGGATTTACTTACTTACAACACGGATGGTCCTTAATAGGATTTGCATGCATCTATCTTTCCATTAAAGTCACAAGTTTGTGTTGGTTGTCCCTGCTATGTCACAACAGATGTTCATTTCATTTTACTGGGCAGGACTGGATCCAGCAGGGGTGCAGTGGTGTTGATGCATCTCCTTTTCCAGCAGCTGGGGACATTTTGAGTCTCTGAAGCAAGAAAGAACTCCTTCTTTCCCCACCAGGTTCAGCGGCACCTTTGTAGCAGAGGTGGCTGCTCCCACATCCCCTTTCTGAAATCCTGGATCTGCCCATGCTACTAAGTATTAGAGATATTGGGCATAGGGCAAAGTAAACTTTTCCAGGGTGCCTACAGTAAGGCAAGTTTTTGATGCCTATATCTTCTACGAGTTTAAAATGGAATGAAATACTGTACATTATATGAAATTCCATATCAAAACTTTAACCATTAATTTTGAAAACCAAATTGGTTTAGCTTGCTAAGGACACAGCTTACCAGCCCCACTTACACACCACACACTGCCAGGGACAAAGACAGTTAGTCTCTTGAATAGAGTTGCCTTCTGTCATCCAAATACACTTCTATTTTGTGGCTTGGTAGGAAGACAGAAAGATTCTCTGACCCAGCATTGCCTCGATTTCACCTGAGCCTTGAACATATCTGTCAGGGAGAGTCAATGGAGATCATTCTATATCATACCTTGTGGTCCTTTCAATTTCACAAGATGTTCCTTTGGGACTGTGACAAGATAGCCTTGAGGGCAGCTGTGGCATGCCCTAGGTGCTACTCTAATCCTGCTAGCACTCCAGGTCCTTTGTGTACCCACCTTTCTATTTTGCCTGCCATACTGCGATGTTCTTTCTGTATTGATTGGGAGGCTGCCCCTGAGTGCTGGAGTGATCTGCCTGGTTCCTAACCAACCCAAACTCGGTCCCTGGGTCCTCCATCAGAACCTCACCAGCACCCTGCAGATGGCTCATGTGCCCGGTTGGAAATGCTCATGCCCTGCTGGCACTACACAGATTTAGTGGTAACAGTTCCTGGCCTTAATTAAACCTTAAGGGCTTTAACTACGATCTCCAGCAGGTGCATCCTCTCAGCTTAATGAGCTGTCTACTGCTGTTTCTCTGGCTGAGTTGCACTTGTTCCTCTCCTGCATACTGAGGGCTCTGCTCTAATGCTACCCAACTTGCCCCACAGTAGGCACTTGCAGCCATTTAGCTCCCTGGCTATCTACTCTCTTGCAACTACAGCCCACTTTTAGCTACTTTCACTTGCATGTGGGCATTGCGGCTGCAGGTTCCCTCAATTAAATGGAGCCTCTGCCTCAGGGTTACAGGGACAAAAAAGCATTTGTTTCTCCTCTTTACTATCCTGAAGGTGGATTTCTCATGGAAAATCCTCTGGCTTTATGAGGATATTCTTGATTAGAGCTGGTAAAGAGAGAACATGGAACAGTTTTCTGTAGAAAGAAAAAAGCATGTTTATTAGCTCTGAGGAGTTTTGGAGTGATTTGTTGATTTTCATGAAATCAAAGTTAAAAAAGAATCAATCATTTTGACTTTTTTATTTCAGCAACATCAGAATATTTCAATCTGATAAACTTGCGTGTCAATATCATTTTGATTCATTTTGTAAAGATATTTCTATTATATTAATTGATGTTTTATTTGATATTTAGTAATACTCTTACGTCATTATCATAGCAAAATGAGTTGACATAAAATCAGTTTTTACATAACTGAATGACCTTTTTTTAAATGCTGGTAATTGGGCTCTTCACTTTAACTTCACTTGAAAATTCCATTTTCTTATTAATTATATTCTTAGCAGGCCAAAAAGAGACTTTATTTTGAATACTTCCTTGTGTTTCTTAAAATAGAATTGTCTCACACATTCTGTTTTGGGTTTATATAGAGTCAATAGAGGTAATATCACGTAGTCTATTCTTATAGATAATTCTCAATGTAAATTACAGTGACAATATAGATTAATCTTGGGGGAAAAAGAAATAAAGTAATATTATGAAATTGAAATTTATTTCAAGTTAAACTTATGAGCAACATTAACTATTTCAGCTATTACTGAAATGCAGGTGCAGAATTATATTAATAGTATTCTACTTGCTTACTACAGTAGGGAAATTATTCCAGTTGCCAAACAATAATAAAGTGTTGCTAAGTAAGATATTACTGTCAGAACCAAATTTAAGAGAAGTGCTGGCTAACACTGAGTTAAGCATAACACGTACAGGTATGTCAGTGGAAAAACCCCAAGAGACCAGTACGCATGCCTGGAACATGCCCCATGCCTGACCTCTATGTAAATTTGAAGTGAGGTAATCTGAATGGACATCATGCACATGCCCAGTCTTGTTCCAGCATGATGCAAGTTAACTAGAAACTTCACAGGGGAAGCCGTGTGATTGGCCACTCAAAACATATTTAAGGCTAGGGAGTTTCCACCCACAGCAGAGACTAGGAGACCAGACCAGTCTGAGACCAAATCAGACCAGAGCCCTTCTGAGCAGAGACTGTTACAGCGTTGACTGCCTCAGAGAGGACCCTGGTTCACATCTGCCAGAGTTCTACTGGTCTCCCCGCCACCGTCGAGTCCCAGCGTACCCCTTCCTAGATAATGCTCTTCTTCGTCTCGGTTATTCGGTTACTCAATCGATTGCTCATTCATTCTGGTTATTCGTTTCATGTCTTTGATCCGATTACTTGTTTCATGTTCCGGTTAACTCGTACCACGTTTTCAGCCACTCGCTTCATGTCTTCGATTACCTCGTTTGTCTACGTTCCGGTTTACTCGTTTCCGTCACTGTTACCGATCGGCCTCGTTCATCGTCTATTGTTCCGCGTTTCTCGTTCTCATTCTTGATTGATTATAACCAAGCTGAACTGACCTATGCTACAATACCATCAGTGGTGTAAGTAAGAAACAGAATAAAAGTTACTTTTTGAAACTGCACGCGTCCCGCCCGCTCTGACTCCTCGCTGCTTATCCCACCTGTTTGATCTGTACTCAGCCCCACCGTGACACCGGAGCTCTTGGCTCTGACATGGCATCACGAACAGGCTCAATGGGAGGCTTGGAATCAGAACTGATCCGTCACTGCCCATGGCGCAGTGGAAGCTGTCTGACCAATGACCCGGATGACTTATGGGTACACATCATGTACCACCAGGCCGCGAATCCAGCCACATCCACTGTAAATGGGTATTTGTCCCTCTGGGGCATTAGCGGAAAAGAATGGGCCATCCGGCTCAATGCCAGCACATTCGGCTGTGTGATGCGGGACCCCAGGGCCGTCTATCGCCCAAGGGAAGAGACCGGGTATGTATCCCTTGCCCATGTGAAAACTTCCTGCACGGCATGTCCCAGCCCGGCACAGGAGTTTGCCCGGTGTGTGTGGTACATGAAGGAGGGAGGTGAGGACACCCCGCCGGACAGATTCAACTGTCCAAGCCTCACATCGGGATGAAGGGGGCACATGCTGTTAACTCAGCTCTGGGAGAATTTGGAGAATAAAAGGCGAAAGGCCACAAAATGGACCAGCCCCAAGTGGAAGATGGGAAAAATGTTAAATGTATTGTTTTGGGAATATGCTGTGGTGCTGAGGGAAAATGCTGATTTACAAGTGCAGTTGGAGGCTGCGACCCGAGTAGCCGCTGAGAGTGCAGTTGCACCGCCATTCAAAGATAGCGCCGGCAGAGAGGAGAGCTCGAGTGAGGTGGGAAACCCCATGCAGAAAAGCGTGCCAACGTCAACTCTGTCCACTTGGAGCCTGCCTCCTGCCATAGCACCGCCCAAGACGTCACCGCCGCCGTACGCACAGCGCCACCTAAAGGAAGCAGAAACAAAAGGAAACAACAAAAGCAAAAGTAACACAGGAATGGCCATAAAAGAGAATGCGAGCGCACTGACACAGGATACATCGTCGGAACAACAACCGTGCCCTGATTTAACAACACCATTTCCCACCTCGGTGCGAAAGCCAGTAGATGGTCCTCAAGGCCAAGGAACTCAAGTCACTATTACCACGAGAACCTGCACTCGTGCGGAGATGAATGATTTAAAAAAGGAAACAGGAACAAAGCCAGATGAAACACCGATTGTATGGTTAGGAAGATTAATTGCTGAAGCAGGGAATGAGACCCTCGACCAGGATGAAGCCATGCAGTTAGTAAGAAACACCGCATGGAGTAAAGGCAAAGTAGTGGACCCAGTCCCAGTGTTAGCCAACAATCACTGGCCTATTCCACTACCGGCCCTAGTGGTCGAAGCATTACAAAGGAAAGTGCATACGTGGCACAAGGGAGCATCGAACCATGCAAATGCGAGCGCATTAGTTTACGCAATTCTAGGCTCTTCATATGCTTCGTGGAACCCAGCTCAGCAGACACTGAACCTAACACCAGCTCAGGCACAAGGAGCCTGGCCACATCGGTTTGCTACAAATCCTGGAAATGTGCCCTGTTTACTGGAAGCGGTGGAAGCAGCAACCGAAGCGTATGGTGGAAGCCAAAATTTGAATGCTAGGTTACTGCTTAATTCATCGGTGAACGGCCCCGTCACACATGTTGGGCCAATTAGGTAAAATTCAGGGAGCTATGAAGACCAAAACTCCGATGACAGCACTTCCCGTCGTTAATGATGACTTGAACATCCCATCAGCATACCCAACCAAGTACACACCAACTCATCCTCGTCCTCGATGAGTAAACCAACGACCTCAACCTCAGGACTACCAACGACCTCAAGCCCACGACTCACCACTATTGCGTACACGTGATTCACCACCATTGTGTACCCTGACAGAAAAAGCAATGTTTGGATTTTTACCCAATAAGTCTGGTTTGACGAAAACCCAACTGAGATCGCTTGGAGACGAAACACAAAGAGCTTTAGCACGTGCATTAGGATTTAATGAAAACAATAGCAAGCCAAAAAACGAGTAGTCGCTGTTGGCGTCAGTTCAGCAACTGATGGCGTTAAACTTACCAACCATGATCCGCGGCCGTACGTGACCATCAATGTACAGGATCCAGATCAACCAAACGATGCAACACCCATGAGATTCTTACTAGATACTGGGGCTCAAGTGAATGTTATGAGACAATCAGTCCCCCATATGAAGACGAACAAGACAATGATGGTACAAGGCCTGAATGCAATCACGACTACAAGTAGAGTAAAATTCATCGTCAAAAATCATGAAAGACACCTCGATGCAGTGATAGGGGGCATTAACCTCCTTGGCATACCCGGCATCAGAGCCCTAGACTTAAAACACCAAGTCTTAGAGGCTTTACCGATCACCACCGTATTGGAAGAGGATCGACACCGGCTGACACTGAAGACCACCTCGACATGGATATATACACCTATACCCATGAAAACACATCTGCGTGACTCTTTGGATGCCCTATTAGCATGTTTGATCAACCAACAGTGCATCACTCTGATCCATGTGAGTACACAACTATCACCAGGATGGGGGATCCAAAAACCCAGAAAACCGAAAGAGGTACACCTAGTTGTTGACTATTGTGAAGTGAACAAACTATGTACAACCTTGTCCCAGGCACCACCTTGCACTTTACTCCAAAGCACACAAGAAATGGTGAAATACCAAGCTAATCCCTGGATAGGCACCACCCTTGATCTAAAAGACATGTTCTTATCCATCCCGATAAACGACACCGAGGGAATCCTGAATATGTGTGTGGGAGGATGGATGTTCAGGTGGAACGTATGTCCAGAAGGATATTGTAACGCACTCGCATTAGCCACCAGCGCTATAAATGACAGCCTCCAAAGATTTTCTGAGAACAACCTGGAGAACAAAAAGGTGAAAATTTGGAGTTATGTGGATGACATTGCCATAATGGGACGAAAGGAAACGACAGTAAAAAAGGTAACTAAAGATTTAGTGCGACACTTTTCTAATGACGGCTGGGTTGTAAACATAAAGAAATCTTGTCTCGAACCATCTAATAGTATCAACTTTCTTGGAATGACTTTCACCGGAACTACCCGCCACGGAATGACCCACGACCAACTCGATACTAGCACTTGGGAAGACAAAACACCGTTGAAGCAAACTGAATTTCAGTCCCTTTTAGGATGCCTAAATTGGCTCTGATATCACATCTAACCAAAGTACTTACCTGTACTTGCACGAGTCCAAAGGCAGACCAGGAACAAGACCCGACAGAAGGTTCCATGGACATTGAATGATACTAAGGCACTACATGAACTCCTGGTTGCTGTGAAAAGTATGCCATTGCAAGCCATCAACCTATCAACAGCGCTAATGATCGCGGTCGGTCACACTGACGAACACCTATTTGCCACGGCCAGAAACTCCAAAGGGAACTTAATCTATATTACTCATTGTACCATCCACACCGCTCAACATTGGTATGGCATAGTAGGAAAAGTTCTCTTGGCCGCCCCACTAGCCGAACCCCTAGCAATCAGAAGGGGAAAGCTTCAGGCTATAGGTGCGACCGTATTGTCCCGTCTGTTACATGACCGACCAGACCCTAACTTTCAGGGAGAGCCCACAACATGAAGCACGCTAGTCCTTAATCACCTTTACCACTGGCACGGCTGGAAGCACGAAGATCTGCCACCCACCCAAACTGCTACTGATACCCCAAACATCATCCTCTATGGAACCACCGCACCAGCATGGATGGCATCTGACGGCACTACTTGTGAAGACGGAAGTTATGGATTCTACTGAAAACCATGCCACGATGTAAAAATCCACCCGGGATGCAGCTCAGCCCAAAAGAATGAGCTCCTCGGATTCAAAGAATTAGCGCACCATTGCCTTCAAAACCATGACGGAACTCTTCCCGTCCCAGTCATGGCAATTGATTCAAGGTACATCTACAAAATTGTCACGGGCGTAGCTTCTGCAACAGAAAACACAGACATCTGGCAAGAAATTTATGACATGTTAGCTACCTTCCCCGTTCTACTGCTGATTAAACATACTAAATCGCACAGACCCGACACCAACCCGATCCACGACGTCATCAACAAGTTCCTAGAAGACCCACTCCACTCCGACTGTGTCCTCACCATAGAAAATATCGACTCCGGAGTATGCGTGGACCCCTACCTGTCCTGGTTACATGAGAATTGGGGCCACCCGGGTCCCAAAGCCCGTCATTTACTGTGGCATCAGGAGTCAAAAGAAAAACCAAAGTATGGATCCCGTGCAGATTGGGAATGGATAACGCAAGCCTGTGAAGCTTGCGCAAAAGAAAAGTGCCATCCTATGAGCAATGTCCGAGGTGCACTGGACCCAAAAACCTTTAGTCCCGGGAAGGCCTGGCAAGTAGGCCTGTTAGGTCCCTTACCTGGAGCAGCACCACCAAACAAAGGGCTAATCATTATCGATCTTGGAACATGTCAGTTCACCGTAATACCCCTAAGAAAGACACATGCGGCAGCCATAATAACTGGCTTAACAATTGTTTTCACTGTCTGGCAGATTCCACGTACCATCCAGTCTGATGGTGGACCACCCTTCACTGCTGTGGCCATAGATAAGTTCGCAAGGCTTCATAATGTTGAGTAACATCATCACTTGCCATATCATCCACAGTCCAACGGAGTCGTGGAGAGAGCAGTAGGATTATATAAAGAAGCCCTCTGACTTAAAGGACAGGGAAGTTATAAAAACTGGACAAGACTGAATCACAAAGTATTAACGACCCTTAATTCGGGGAAGGAACTTCGGAACAAAAGGGACGTAAAAGCTACGACACCATGGAAGCCGAAATTCCATCTGGATGAACTCGTCTGGGTCACTCCGCCCGATCCGAAAAACTGTCACCCGAAAGTAATGAAGGGAATTATCCAAGCAGCTGAACACTATCCCAACACGTATCTAACCATCCTAGAGGATAGTGGACAAAACATCCTTGTCCATCATAACTGGTTGGCCAGACGATCCATGCTGACCAATGACATTTCGGTCATTAATAGGCACTCAGAGTAGAGGTAGTAATGTTTATGTTGTTGTGCTTGTTCTGTCTAGTTGTTTGTTTGTTTTTCAGCCCTGATCATGCGATCCTGGACCGAGTTGATGACCTTGTTGGTCTTCGTAAACCTGCTTGTCATCATCATCACGGGATACACCCTCTGTGAAAATACAACCGAAAGACGGCGAGCTAGTTGGCGAGATGTCGCTCGTAACCACGAGACTGAGTTGGGACAGTCGTTGACCGTAGAGCAAAGGAACTATGCATACACACACATGCTACTATTTGGTTTTATAATACTGTGTTTTGTAATCAACATCATCTGTTTGTATTTTGCCTTTCAATTTTTAAAATGAAAGTCAATGAGTTTATCTGTTTTTGTTCACACCTGTGTACCCGATCACAATAATCATGTACGAGACGAAGATGAATGTTGAATATTAGATGTTAGCTCTTGTGTTACCAGCAAGGGGGCATGTCAGAACCAAATTTAAGAGAAGCGCTGGCTAACACTGAGTTAAGCATAACATGTACAGGTATGTCAATGGAAAAACCCCAAGAGACCAGTACGCATGCCTGGAACATGCCCCATGCCTGACCTCTATGTAAATTTGAAGTGAGGTAATCTGAATTGACACCATGTGCATGCCCAGTCTTGTTCCAGCATGATGTAAGTTAACTAGAAACTTCACAGGGGAAGCCGTGTGATTGGCCACTCGAAACATTTTTAAGGCTAGGGAGTTTCCACCCACAGCAGAGACTAGGAGACCAGACCAGTCTGAGACCAAATCAGACCAGAGCCCTTCTGAGCAGAGACTGTTACAGCGTTGACTGCCTCAGAGAGGACCCTGGTTCACATCTGCCAGAGTTCTACTGGTCTCCCCGCCACCGTCGAGTCCCGACGTACCCCTTCCTAGATAACGCTCTTCTTTGTCTCGGTTATTCGGTTACTTGATTGATTGCTCATTCGTTCCAGTTACTTGTTTCACATCTTTGATCCAATTACTCATTTCATGTTCCAGTTAACTCGTACCATGTTTTCAGCCAGTCGCTTCATGTCTTTCATTACCTCGTTCGTCTACGTTCTGGTTTACTCATTTCTGTCACTGTTACCGATCAGCCTCGTTCATCGTCCATCGTCCTGCGTTTCTTGTTCTTGTTCTTGATTGATTGTAACCAAGCTGAACTGACCTATGCTACAATACCATCAGTGGCATAAGTAAGAAACAGAATAAATGTTACCTTTTGAAACTGCATGAGTCCCGCCCGCTCTGACTCCTCACCGCTAATCCCACCTGTTTGATCCGTACTTGGCCCCACCGTGACACCAGGGCTCTCGGCTCCGACAATTACATTGTTCACTTTCTAATTTTTTTTCACTTTGCAAGTGAATGGGTGAAGAAAGAGAAAATATTTCAAAACTTTAAAAAATACTACTACAAGTATAAGCATACTACAAAAATGATGATGCACATGTTTAAAAAACAGGAATTATGTTGTATAAATGGTATGCAAAATAAATAACTGACTTCAAATACTTCAAGTGTGTATGTGCGTGTTTGTAACCTAACAAACAGCAAAAAACAAACCAAAGATGAGTCCAAGTGCCAAAGCACCATTCCATATTTTCCCAGGCTCCCAAATTGCCAACAGCTTTGGTTCAGAGCTATCTCCATAGCATATTAGCTTGTGTGCTGTAAATATGCAGTTTTGTTGAAAACAATAATATGTTATTTCCAGTGCTTTCTGCTGTCTTAGTCTGTATGCTGGCTTTTGCAATATTATATTACTACTTATTGTTATTTTACAGGTCTACTTCATGAAACAGCAAGAAACTGTACACTTGGATTTACTACTAAAAATGCAGGTGCACATATATTTTGCACAAGATGAAGTTAAACTTTCAGCCTAACTTGTACGTACTTCCAGTAATCTAATACTTGCAAGTTAATTTTCTCATTAATTAATATTCCCTTGGCATCTGAGAGCATATGCTGCAATAGTTTAAAGATGTATAACCGTAGTATAACTTTATTACCCCAAATCACAACATCAATGATGCATGTTTTAGTAGGCACAGTGATATTTAACAGAATTTAATAGTTACAATGACCATATTTAATCTTCATTGCATAACAATGTTTAATGTAGCTGAAGAGAACAGTAACTAGTGGAGTTTTAGAAAGATCTAGAAGTCAGTTAGATTTATTTGACAATCATGCAGTGCAGCACTCCATCTCTGATTCAGCAATTTTACTCTTTTTCTGTATATTTTTCTGGTAAGTGACTTAAGTTGTGTAGCCCCTAAGTATAGTTACTGTTATAAACTACTTCTAGTGTGGCAAAGAACATTAATTAAACCGCTATATCTTCCAAGAGAGATCTTTTTTTGACAACTGCCTCTTCCTGTCTCTATAAGGCTTTAAACAGACATCATCCTGTTTAAAGCCTTAGAACAGGATCAGCTGAGCTGTGTCCCAGTACAGCTGATCAACTTCACTAAGCAACATAGACATATCTGTTGTCCTGAGTGAAGGTGCCTCTGCAAGCAGGGAAACCCAAACAGACACTGCCAGGGACTAAGGGGCCTGATCCCACAGGAGAGTTATTGGGACACAGGATCAGGCTCCTCCTGGAAGTGCCTGCCTGGGGTGGCTGGAGACTATAGACAGGTCCAGGCTGCCTATGCACTCCAGCCAGAAAGCAAACAGACGTCCATAGCAAAAAAAGCAGCACCTATGTTTACCACCTATTGTCGTGGCCACAATTTTGGTTATTTGTGGCACAACAAGGGGCATGGCCATGTGCTTGCTTTGTGCTACAATAAAAGTGTTTATGGTGGCACAAAGGCAATGTCTGTTTGCAAGCAAAGTATCAAAGAATAGACTGGTATGTGGAGATAAAATCTTCCCATCTCTCAGCAGTTGGTGGAGTACATTGGTACATCTCCAGGATTACTATATATTTTCATTTCTCTAACAGCTGTTCCACCCATTTCTAACAGCCCCTTTTTCACTTGAGGAGTATAATAATATTAGACATTCACCATCCTATTCCACCCACTCACTGGAAAACTGGTAGTCTCATAACCATTAAATGTGCCTCTGTAAAACTAAAAAAAAAAAATCCATCAGTGCAAGGAACCATTTATATGAGAGAGAAATCTAAATTCTTGCTAGGATTAGATCAATGTGTAATCTCAATTCTAATCCACTTTATTGATTTTTGCAAATGACATAAGAAATTACTATCCTTCTACTTTGTCTGGTATGTTTGCTTGTAACTAGATTATTCACACTCCAGAGCAGTCAGTCTCCCATTCAAGAGACAGCAAAAATTAAGTGGCATAAAACTTCAGGTATGAATCAAAGCCCATCATTTTTTAAAATTAAAATGTATAATTAATGCATTTTTTGAAATATAATGGGACAAGTTCTCAGTGAAGCTTTTTGTTCTTTTCGGTAGGTTGCTGGAGCTCTTCTCCAGATTCATCCTAGCTAAAAGTAGCTGATCACTATCACTTTCCAGTCTACTGTCCCAGATTAAAAAAAGAGGTCAGAAGGACAAAGAGGAACACACAGAAAAGCACACAAACACACTCTCTTTTCTTAAAGTAGCCAGAAGGTGGAAGTGAGGGAACTTCATTAGCCAATGACTGTTTTGAACAATGGAGCCACTAAAAGTATGATCAATAAATGTACCCTGGAAAAACTCTCCACATTTGCTTCCAGCACTAGTGGGTGGCTGAGTTTCTTCTTATGGCACTGATCCAGGACCTTGCCAGTGTAGTGTTTCATTGACATCATCTAGTATCCTTCATTTATTTTCCCTTATTTCTGAGCAGCCTCCTGGCTAGTGTACAGGTACCCTGTAGCTCTGGACTCCCTCGCTTCTGGTAGCAGGGGTAGGGATCATTATCATCACCTACCAACTTATTCCTTGTGTTACAGCTAATTTAAATCACAATAAATTACTATGAAAAAATATTTGAACAAGATCTTAAATGGAACATCATGTAAAGATCAATGTAACATCCAGCTGAATCTTTAGCAAACAAGATAAGGTAAGTGATAAGGACATTTCACAGCATATTAATAATACATCCCATAAGTAGCCAAGATAAAACTGCTTAAGGAAGCCCATTAACAAAGCTAGTCTAGAATTACTAAACATCATATATGGGCATCTTGCTGATGGAATACTACACGTTTTTCATCTAAGACTTTAGTTGCTGGTTGAAAATAGTGAAAATGTGTATTGAATAGATCATACATGCTTTTTTATCTGACAAGAGTGTTACTCCAACATTATGATCATTAAATCACTATTTTGAAAATTGCGAAAATATTAAAAAGCTAAGAAGAAATAGCTAAAAAACTAAAAAACAAAAGAACACAATTTCCTTAGCTGATATCTGTAACATTCAACATTCCTGTACTCATCATTAAGTGAATTTTCAAGTCACCTTGATTAAAACACAACCATATCTTTTCAGTTTTTAAAGGTTCCACAGTTATGAATAACACAAACATAACAAAATTTGGGAGCTGAAAGTTTCACCAATGTCATTAAAATAGTACTGTATAAAACATGGGATGTAAAAGTAGCTGAAGATACTTTGTAGTGCAATAGCAACTTTAAAATTCCTATTCCATTTCTACCAACAAAAGAAAGAGGCAGATACTGTCTAATGCACATTGCATTTACTTATTAGTTGCCTCAAACTAATAAAAAGGACACTAGTGCAAAGAAAGGCAACTTTTAGCTGTTAATTGATATTTTATAAAAAATAGTCTCCTCTACATGCAAATCCATAAAAAGAACCTTAGGAAACATTTTAATACAACAAATATTAAATGGATAACTTGTTAACTAACAAAGCATTCTCCCTTTAAGGAAAAGAAAGACTGTTTATCTCACCATGTTATGATAGGTCACAGAATTGGATCAGATCCAATGTTCTTCTAAAAGTAAAATTATCATTGCCAAATTAGGTTATTGCTGATTATGCTGGGACATGCCATAGAACTGTTTCATAGTTTCATAGATGTTAGGGTCAGAAGGGACCTACTAGATCATTGAGTCCAACACCCTGCCCTGGGCAGGAATGAGTGCTGGGGTCAGATGACCCCAGCCAGGTGTCTGTCCAATCTCCTTTATATACCTCCAAGGAAGGGGACAGCACCACCTCCCTTGGAAGCTTATTCCATATTTTGACAACCCTCACTATAAATAATTTTTTCCTGATGTCCAATCTGAATTTGCTCTCTTCCAGTTTGTGGACATTATTTCTAATTACTCTGACAGGTGCCCTGGTAAACACTGCATCCCCTATTTTTTGTTGCCCCCCCCCCGGTGAGTTTGTAGGTGGCCATGAGATCACCTCTCAGAGGCTGAATCACCTGTCACAATGGCTGAAGAGGTTCAGGTCTCCCAAATTGGTCCACATAGGGTTTTTTCTGTAGGCTATTAACTAGAGAAGTGACCCTCCTCTGAACCCTCTCCAGGCCATCCACATCACTCCTGAAATGCTGTGCCCAAAACTGAACGCAGTACTCCAGCTACAGCCTGACCAATGCCGCATAGAGGGGAAGTATCACCTCCCTACACCTGTTTGTGATGCACCTACTTATTCAGAAAGGGTGTGGTTAGCTTTACTTATTCCCTCATCACACTGTTGAGAGAGAACCATATTGAACAGTAATTGAATTCAAGGATTCTGTTATTGCAGTTTAATATTCTGGAGTGGGACCTGGAGTCCTCTAAGACTCCCACAGCACCACTGCAGCCCACAGCAACTTTCCTCACCTCAGAGAATGGCTTCTCCCTCCCTTGCCCCCGCCCTGAGCTGGGAAGAGGCTCATGCTCAGGAAAACCATTACAGGGGCTCAGCTGGTGGGGGCATGGCCAGATGCCACTGACTGGGCAGATCCAGCCAGTGGAGAGACTTTGTCTGGCTCCCAGTGGGTCCCTCAGTCCTGCCTGGCTGAGGTGCCACTCCCTGGGCATGCAGCTGGGCTGCGGCTGCTTCATGGCAGGATTGCGTTTCTTGGCAGCCTGGTCACAGCAGCTCCTTTGCTGCTTCCTCTGGCCCCAACCCTGCAGTACAGCCAAGGACCAGCATAGCCCTGAATCCGCGGAGCCCAAGTTTGCCTGTACAGGCTGAGCAGTGGCAGCATTGGAGAGAAACTATTACTCAGTGCAAGGCAGCTCCTCCCCCTCCTGCTGCTGGGAGCAGCTGCCCAGTGCCCACGTAGGGCTGCCCTGCATCTCTGCTGCATTACTGCTGATTCTGGGCTGCCCATGGGGCAGCCCAGTGGCAGCAGAGCAAACACAGGGCAGCCTGGTACTGGCTCCAGACTGCTGCAGGAGGAAGCGCTGGCAGTGGGAGCGGGAGGGCCCACTTTCCTCCCGTGCTGAACAGCAATTTCTCTCCCATGCTACCGCTGCTCAGCCCAGATGGGCAAACCAGGAACCAGCGCAGGGCACGTGGGGTTAGGGCTGTGCATGCTGGTCCCCTCCTGTACTGTGGGGTGGGGCCAGTGGCAGCAGCAAAGGAGCTGCTGCAGCTGGGCTGTCAAGAAAGGCAGTGCTGCCACAGAACAGCCCCAGCCCACCTGCATGCCTGGAGGGTGGCTCTGGCCACCCTGTAGTGGGGCCCAGTGGGGCCCTCCTGCTGGGAAGGGGCTCGCACCACTGACATTATGACAGGGGCTGCTGCCCCTACCAAGGGCCCTGCCCCCACACTGCAGTAGCCAGGTGGGGGTCCCTGGGGAGGGGGGGCAGGGATGGAAGTTATTCCCTGTCCCTCTGGTGTCTGGCAGAGGGTACAGCAGGTGGCTTATTCCCCTACAGAGAGTGAATGCAGTGGCAATGGCAGGCAGATCTGACTGTCAGTGGCGTAGAGGGGAGACTAACCCCCCTTCTTGCTTCCCTCTGCCTCAGGGCTCTGGTGCCCCAATGCTGCAGCACCAACTGGGGAGCACCCAGCAGACCCAGCTCAGATCCCTGCCTGTGGGACAGGGAGGGGAGAATTAAACCCCTCTTTGGCCACCAGGGGAGTACAGGAGAGGAACCAGCCCAGCTGGGCTGAAGCAGATAGCCCAGTCCAGACAGCATGCTGGGATGCTGGAGGACTCTGGTTTAATATACCTGGGTTATTTGGAGACATAATAAGTTCCAACTTTTGGAATTTGAAGCTATAAAAAATTAAAATTAGAAATAATATTGTGCAAGCTTTTAACAGTAGTGCTATAAATCATTGAAAAATAAACTTATGAAGCAATGTGGTAGAATCTCTGTCACAAAGTGTTTATACATTTTTTTCTATTAGGATGCCTTAGTTCAACAGCAAGTTGTTT
>NW_017728931.1:106295705-106297657 GCF_001723895.1 Crocodylus porosus
TTTAAAAAGCTGGGACCTGGGGCTGGGCGGGGCAGCCATGGGAGGGGGGCTGGGACAGCAGGCAGGGTTTGGGGATATTGAGGGGGGCTGGGAGATCAGGCAGGGGATGGGGCCTGGCAGGGGTCCCCCTATGGTCCCCTCCTCCAGTCCCCACTCCCCCACCCCTTACTTATCAGCATAGAGTTTGGGTCCAGCTCCCTGCAGCAGTGAGCAGGGACTGCCCGAATTGCTGAAGCTC
This sequence comes from Crocodylus porosus, assembly GCF_001723895.1. Classification (NCBI taxonomy): domain Eukaryota; kingdom Metazoa; phylum Chordata; order Crocodylia; family Crocodylidae; genus Crocodylus; species Crocodylus porosus. The sequence continues at coordinate 106,295,944 of NW_017728931.1, forward strand.
TCCACATCTTTTCTGAATTGATTCGAAGGACTTCAGATCAGTTTGGACCTTTTAATTGGTCTCCTTATTCGATTTGGATTCAGAGATTTGGCTGCTGAATCAGGCCAAATCTCCTCCAAATCAAATCAACACTCGAAGATTCAGACAGCCCTACTGCTTACCAGGGGAAGAGATAACCTTATTGCCAGACTCTGTAATATTTGAACAGGATATAAGGAAAAGTGTTCCTCCCCATCAGATTGACAGTCAGTAAGACAGAACAGGTCAGCTAACTAAATGTATCCTCATAGTTGGCAGTTCTTATGCATAGCTGTCAGAGAGCTGAGAGCGGATTGGGCTGAAACCCCCTATCCAACCACCAGGGCAGGGTTGGAGAACATTGTGAAAGGATTCCACATATATCACAATATGGGTAGCTGGATACATCACAATGTGAATTTGCAGTATCAGAAACCCTAATGAATGTTTCTGAGGCTAGAGAAATGTTTTTAAACAAGCTTACCCATGTTCAAGTTGATCGAAAATTTAATTAGCTAATATGTAAGCATGGATATCCTAGTTATTTCTGGTAACTGGCACTGGGGAAATCTTTTAATACAGCATTTTTGAAAAGTAGGATTTGTACAGTAAAAAAGTGTAGCAATTTTCAACATCTTGGATCTATGTTCATTCTAGATAAAATGATAATGGGATGATTTGATGAATCAGTTAGCTGCAAAGGCTCCAAAAAGGTTGACCTATGGAAGAAATATACTGATGAGTACTCCTGAAATAAATTCTAATTCTAAAATAATAGATTATAACGGTTAGTTTTTTTGGGGGGGGTTGTTTTGTTTTTATGTTACATATTTTTTCCTTTGAGCGCTTTACACAGTTTTTGACTTGATTACTGTTGGCGGGGTGCCCATGAGTCCGCGGATCATGCAGGCACCGCCTGCCAGCTGCCTAGTGTATCCTCACCTTTGATTGGGGTGTCACACGCATCTGCTTCTCCTGCCACGACTTTGATATTAACGGAGTTGGTTCAGTTGTCCGATGCGCACAGTCCAATTATGAGTCTCACTGGCGTTGCATGGGTCCTGAAGTTTCTGAGGGCTCCACCACCCCTACACCCTCGCCCGTTCCACCAGGATGGTAGCCAACTATCTGGTCCGGCCATGGATCCACCTGTTCCTCAGATGATCCACAACAGAAAGATAAAAATCAAAACAAGCACTACGATCAAGAGGTCTCCCTTGATCGGAGCGGCTGCTCCAGCCGTCTGCAGCCGTCTTCCAATACCCACTTGCCCTCTGAGGGTTCGAAACCCTTCTTGGCTTTCGACGAGCCCCCTTGGAGGGCTTAATCAGCTTCCCTTATCACAGTTAAAACTCACTGTTGAGGTGCAACCCTATTACAGGGACTACGGTACCCAGAGTCAAATGTGCCCTTCTATTAGGGTCTGTAGAAGTAATTGGCTTACTTGACTAGAAAAACAGACAAAGACCAGACGTGCTGATACTGATTAATTCAAATGTTCTGAGATAAGGAATCCGCATTCCTGCATTCCTTGGGTTATCTTGATATCTTGCCCTGTGCGTTCCTGCATGCCTTGGGATAGCCCTATGCACAGATAGTTGTTTAAGTAAACTTTCTAAGTTTCTGTGTAATTTACTATTGTTTTGTTTCTCCAAGGTGTATTTTTTATCTCTTTCTCTGTCTTTAGTATAAATAT